>NW_016107316.1:11644946-11729271 GCF_001604975.1 Cebus imitator | reverse complement strand
ACGGAGTTTCGCTGTTGTTACCCAGGCTGGAGTGCAATGGCGCGATCTCGGCTCACCGCAACCTCCGCCTCCTGGGTTCAGGCAATTCTCCTGCCTTAGCCTCCTGAGTAGCTGGGATTACAGGCACGCGTCACCATGCCCAGCTAATTTTTTGTATTTTTAGTAGAGACAGGATTTCACCATGTTGACCAGGATGGTCTCGATCTCTTGACCTCGTGATCCACCTGCCTCGGCCTCCAGCTTCTGTTTTAAATTGCATTTTTTGCCTCGCTCGCCTTAGGGGTTTTGCTTGGGATATGTTTTTTCTTAGCCAGAATAAAGACCCCGCATTTCTATTCTGCTCCCTGCTCTCAGGGAGGTTGTGGCCAGAGGGAGCAGACGAGTGACAGAGTGGTGTCAATGACAGAACTGTGTGGGCTGCAGGACGACAGGGCATCTCATCTGCACAGCGTCTGGATCACGGAGGTGCCAGAGGGTGGTTGAACTCAGTCTGGAAGGGCAAATTCAAGTCAGCCTCTTACTTGGGGAAGGGATGTCAGTAGAGAATTTGAAGTGTGGGCAGGTACAGGAGGGAGAGGCTGGAATGCAGAGCAGTGGGGCTGGCCACAAGGGAGAGGCGTGCCTCTGAAGGGCTGCAGGAAAGACGAAGATGCAGAGGGCTGGGGGCCGAGGCCTGGCCACGAAGCAGAGGTGAGGTTTGATGACTGTGTAGGATGGGTGGCGAGGAGGGGCTGGTAAGAGGCAAAACTGGCAGCACCTGGGCATCATGACCCTGCTTCTCCTTGCTCTCCTGCAGGGGAGCCAGGGGATGAGGCTGTGCTCTGAGTGGGCCATCTAGGGCGGAAGGGACAGTAGTCCCAGAGCTGGGCCTTGAGATGGGCCATCTCAGGCTCCCTCCCAGGTGAGGCACTGCTGGTGTGTGGGCCCCCCCCACAGCATCTGGGAGAGTGGGTTTTTTAAATGGGTCTGCAGGTACCGACTGCACAGAGGAGCCCCAGGACCAGACTGCACCCCCTCTGCTGAGGCGCCCTCTCCCTCACTCCCATCACCCTCACCCCCTGCCCCTTCTCTCCAGCCTGGCAGAAGAGAAAGGAGGCTGGGCTGCCTCGGGAGGAGGTGAGCCACTGGCACCTGAAGCTGAATGAGTGAGGGGCCTAGAGGGCTTAGAAACTGCTTTGCGCCCACAGGCCCTAAAGCTGTCGGAGCTGGAGGGTCCCATTCTGCTCACTCTGCCTGGCCGTGGGACCAGCCCTCTCCGGGCTTTCTCCCTTCCTCCTGCCCTGCAACCCTGCTGCCCCTCCCCAGTACAGGAGCCGCGCCCACTCGTGGTTTGCACATGTGCAAGGATGGATTTGCATGTGCCCCAGTGCAGGTCCTCAGCAGGCCCGCCCCACACCTGCTCACCTTCAAGGGTTGGGGAGGCACTTGAGTCCTTTGTGCCCTCATAACTTTGGGTCGTGCCTCTGGGGCACCTCTTGCCACATAATAGCAGGTATCTCTGGCTTCCTGCCACCCTGGGTGCTCCTGGAGGGTGGATGTTTTCTTATGCAGCCTGGCAGGAGGCATGGGATTCAGGGGTTCACTGCAAGTAGGGGGCTCTGCTTTTGGGCTGCTCGTTGAGGCTGGCTGCTACTGCTACCCTGCTCCAGAACTCAAGCAACATTTAGAAGATTCTTTTTTCTTTTTGACAGAGTCCGCTCTGTTGCCCAGCTGGAGTGCAGTGGCACCATCTTGGCTCACTGCAACCTCTGCCTCCCGGGTACAAGGAATTCTCCTGCTTCAGCCCCCTGAGTAGCTGGGACTACATGTGTGTGCCACCACACCCAGCTAACTTTGTATTTTTAGTAGAGACAGGGTTTCACCATGTTTGTCAGGCTGGTCTCGAACTCCTGACCTCATGATCTACCTGCCTTGGCCTCCCAAAGTGCTGGGATTACAGATGTGAGCCACTGTGCCTGGCTAGAAGATTTTTAACAGTGCGAGTCACCACCACGCCCACCTCCTATCACCAGAAAGGCTGCATGTAGGGGTGGGCAATGTGTGCGGGGAGATGTCCCTAGGCTGTCGGAGGGAGTGAGAATTGATAGGAGCTCTTTGGAAAATTACTTGGAAATACCTACTAATGCTAAACATATGCCTACCCTGTGATCCAAGCAGAATGAGAGAATATGTCTGCTGAATGGTGTGTATGAAAATGCATGTAACAGTTTTATTTATCAGAGCTCAAACACAGAAACAGCCCAAATGCCCTTGACGGTGAGAATAGATACAGGAATTGTGGTGTATTCGCACAGTGGAATACTACTCGGCAACAAAAACAGACAAGCCACAGACACAGGCACAACAGAGATGAACATCAAGGGCATATCTATTAAGCACCAGAAGCCAGACACAACAAAGCCGGCATTGCATGATTCCGTTTGTAGGAAGTTCAGGAACAGGCGAAACTAATTGGTGATAATAGAAGCCAGTGGGTTTCTCGGGCTGAGGGTGTGGTATTGACTAGGCAGGGACACAAAAAACCTGGGGTGCGGAAATGTTCTCAGGCTTGATGTGGGTGGTGATTACAAGGGTGAACATATATGTAAATAAGTCATCAAGCTATACACTTAGATGAGAGCACTCTGTGTATGTTATTTCTCAATAAGAAAGTTAAAGGGAAGAAAAATGCTTATAAAAGGGCTTCTGAGATTCTAATTAGTTCCTTTAAATCTCACTGTAGCTTTTTCAGCAAAAATGAGGGAGGCCCACATGGTCTACATTTTCTCCAGAATCCCAGAGGATTCTGATTTATGGGCAAAGAGGCCCAGGGCAAAAGCCTCTCGCAGCTGCGTGCTGAGCAGAGCAAGCGAGTGGCGGCTTTCCCTGGGCCTGACAGGGAGGGCTGAGCAAGCCCCCTCTTCAGACAGTGGGAAGGTGGGCACTGCCTGGAGGGCAGCCGTTGGGACCCCTTCCCCCAGCTGCAGCCAGACCCCGGCTTCCTCTGGTTCCTGGAACCTGCCCTACCCAGCCGGTGTTTCCAGCACTTAAGGCTGGGAGTTAAGCCGTTCTTCCACTCCAGGAAAATATTTGTTCAGGGACTTGGCACCCGAAGAAGAGGAAATAAAAGCCACCTTGGAGTCGAGCGGGCGGCTCTGCTGCCGGCGGCTGTGTCTGCCCCTCCAGGTTGCCTCCGCAGGTGCCCAGGCCCGGCGTCTGCCGCCCTGCCAGAAGCCCCACCCCACAAACAGGCCTGCTTAGGGATAAGCCTGGGGTGCCACTGCCTATTCATTCATTCATTCAGTCAGTCATCTGTCAGTTCTGTCAACAAATGTTGATGAAACCTACTACGTGTCAGGCACAGAGCCCAGCCCTGGACACTGTCAATGACCCAGGCCCCGTCCTCACCTTCAAGGATGTTGCAAGGTAGTGAGGGAGGCTGGCAGCATAGTAGGAGCATTGAGGGTATGGAGGTGAGGCCAGGGGGAGCCACTGGGCAGGCCAATACCACCAAACACTTGGCAGGCACCTGGCGTCAAACCAAAGGAAACATAAGGTCAAATGAAGGGATGACCTAGAGCAGGAAGAGCAGTCCAGGCAGATGGAACAGCATAGGCAAAAGCCCAGAGGTAAGACAGCACAAGGGCTTGTGTTGTAGAGAGTTGATGGGGTTGGCTGGGGTTGGGGCCGGAAGTTCAGCGCAAGGAGGTAGGAGGTAAAGGTTCAAGAAACTCCCTCCTGGGCGTAATGCTCAGGACTGCGGGCTTTATCCTCAGAGCAGTGGAAGTTTTTATTTGTTTTGAAACATTTAAACACATTGATTTTGATTCTTTTTAAAATAGAGGAGTAGAAAAAGTAAATTAAATTGACCTCAAATCTCACCACCTAGATATTTTCTGATGACCTCTAAAAAATTAACATATGCACATGCACATGATTCGAAATCCAAGCAGAACAGAAAAGTCCAAAATGAAAAGTGAAATCCTCCTTCTCCCCACCTGTCTCTTGCCAAAGGCAATTTCATTTAATAGGTTTTTGATTGCTGTTTCCAGAATTTTTTTCTGTGCACATACCTGTGAGGATAAGTCTGTGCTTTCAAAAAGTTACACCAAAGGGATGGGTCTATCCACGGGGAGCTGCAGCTCCTTTTTCTGACCTAGTTTCATTTCGGCACGTGCAGACAGTTCTACCCCATTCGTATAATGACTGCGGAGCATTCAGTTGTGCGGATGGACTGCAACTGATCTAATTCTTCCCTATTGGTGGGCACCTCATTTCCAGTCTTCTGCTGTTTCAGGCAGTGCTGGACTGAAGTTCTTGTGCAGGTATTTTAGTAAATCATTCTCCGTGGACACCTCAGAGGCTTTTCTCGCAGTGGGCTCTGGATGGAAAGGGATATCCTTTACAATTACCCTCCAAAAACTTCACCCATTGGCCACACCTGTTACTGTGCCCAGATTTCAGGTGGGAGTCCCGGAGACCACCCCTTCAAATGGTTCCATTTTTTCTTTCCACGGGAGTGGAGGGTGGAGATGATATCACACGGTTGTGTTGATTTTCCTTTATTTAATTGCAAATAAGATTAGGAATCATTTCATATGTTTTTCGTTTTATTTTGTTTTGCTTTGAGATGGAATCTTGCTCTGTTGCCCAGGTTGCAGTGCAGTGGCGCTATCTCGGCTCACTGCAATCTCCGCCTCCCAGGTTCAAGTGATTGTTCTGTGTCACCTCCTGGGGAGCTGGGATTACAGGTGCCCGCCATCATGCCCAGCTAATTTTTGGGGGGCATTTTTGGTAGAGAGGGGATTTCACCATGTTGGCCAGGCTGGTCTTGAACTCCTGACCTCAGGTGATCTGCCCACTGAGGCTTCCCAAAGTGCTGGGATTACAGACATGAGCCACTTAACTCGGTCTGAAATTTTTTAATAATTCAAATTTATGTTAAGATCAAAATAAGGGGGAAAAGGGGGCATGTAATGTTAAAAAGGAAATGTAATTTCTTCCTTTCTTAAAAAAAAAACTAAGGCATATTTTACGCACAGTAAAATTTGCCCTTATTGTCATACAGTCTTCTTTCAAATGCATGCAATCGTATAACCACCACTACAACGAGGATCTAGAACAGTTTAATCATCCCCAAAACTTCCCTGAGTACCCTGTAGTCAATCCCGTCCCCACCCCTGCTCCAGGCAACCACTCATCTGTTTTCTGTCCCTGTAGGGGCTGCCTTTTCCAGATGTCCTATGAGTGGAATCATATAGTATGATGCCTTTTGAGTCTGACTTCTTTCATTTAAGAGACCGCATCTGAGCTCCATCCAAGCTGTGTGCGTCAGGAGTGAGTTCCTTTTCATTGCTGAGTAGTATTCCATGGGGTGGAAATGATGACTTTGTAACGACTCAAAACTGAAAAATGCAAATGCTCTTCAACTATGAATATTTCCTTATTTCTAGATTCATAAATCAAAATACTTTCTTTGTCCCTACAAATCTTGATTTAGAATCCAAAAAGCATGGTCTGTTTGCCTGAGGCTAAGAAGTGACCTTGGAGAACCTGAAGAGGTGAACAGGTCCAGGGCCAGGGGGCAGGAGGACACTTACTCCAGGGACCTTGGGGCTGACTGTCTGGCCTTTTTTTGGGCAAGCCTAGCCTCAGTCCACATGGCGCCTCTGCATCCCCATTCAGGTGGGGTCCAGCTCAGTTAGCAGACAACACCTCTGACCAGTAAGAGAAAATCACTCTGTCCTGCAGGCCGGTGAGCCTTGCACCTGGACAGCAGGATTTCAGCCCCCACTGGCTCCTTGACCTCGGCAAAGCCTGCACAGCCCTGTGGGCAGTACAGGTTTGGACTGGATTTAAGGCTGAAAAGTCCTGAGACCTGCAGAGCCAGGAGGCAGCAGATGGGCTGGCTGCCCTCATGACAGCATAGGGGTGAGCCTGCTGGGGTTCCCGTGGGTGGCCTCAGAGCCCCCTGTGGGCAATCTGGACTTCAGAAAGACCTTTCTGGGGCAGCATCTTTCTTCTTTAAATTAGAGACAGGGGTCTATGTTTCCCAGGCTGGCCTCAAACTCCTGACCTCAAGCAATCGTCCTGATTCAGCCTCATAAATAGCCTTCCAAATAGGGATCGCAGGCGAGAGCCACTGAGCCCAGCCAAGATCTTCAATCTCAAATCGGCAGAGCCCTTTCTAGGACAGATCCCTGACCAGACTGTACCCATACGGGCCATCGGCTGGGACACCTGAGGGCAAACGGCTTCCCTCTGTGGGAGCTTTTAACCTCCATGTTCACACCTAATATGAAGGTGGGCATAGGAGAGCAAGAAACATGGTCACTTCTCCAGAACTCATGGAGGAGGCGGGGGGGCATGGTGGGTCAGAGAAAGACTCCGTAGCCAGATGGCTGGGCTCAAAATCCTGGTCCTGGCATTTTCCAGCCTCGTGATCTACTGTACAGGGTATCTGTTGCAAGCCTGGGTGAGGGGGTGGCATGGCCGCACATGGGCCACTGCAGCCTCTCAGCACCTGATGGACATTGTTGTTGGCCCAGTGACAGCGCCACAGGCTGAGGAGGTCAGAGCCCCAGCTCAGACGTCTGTTCACCGGGGCTGCCTCCCGCTGGTCCTCAGCTTCCCCCCACCCATCAGATGTAACCCCGGGTGAGATGACTTCTCACACCGCCCAGGATTCTGCCAGGGCAGGGTAACCAGGTCTAGTGAGAATCAGGCTGAGGGGGCCTCAAGGATGCAGACCCCAGCCCCATCCTCCTGATAGCTGCTCCCTGCAGCCTGAGGGCCAGGGGAGAAGGTCCACACTGGCCCCTGGGTCCCCAGTGCAGGAGCAGACTGGCCTACCCTCTGGGTCCAGCCTAGCTACTCCCGAGGGTGGAAAAGAGCCCATGGGACGAGAGCTGGGCTGAGTTCCAGCTCATGGCTGCCCGGACAGAGTCCGCAGAAGGAAGAAGACATTTACCAACTCCTTTTCTCTGTGTCTCAAGATTCTCAAAGCTGTCTAACATTTTTGTTTATTTTTCTCTTTTTAAAGAAGCTGTTTTGCCCTATCAGATGTGCTACCACTTGAACCCATTAAAAAAGTCTGTTCTCTTGGCGTGAAAGATAAGCGCTTTCAGGCCTCAGAATCCAGACACACAGCAGGGCTTCTCGCGGAGGGAACTTAAGCATGCTTGGTGAACGAAATGGGGCACAGTCCCTGCTCCCAGGGGGAGCTTAGCTGTCCCTGAGACGTGCTTCTCAGGTACACAAGGCTGACCAGCCAGGGCTGGACCCCTCCGCAGAGCAGGCTCGCGTCCACAGTGCTCGGGGCTCATCACCCTCCTTCCCCCGTGGCATTTTCACACAAGCTCTGGAGCTGCGTGGGGGTGCGGGCCTTATCATCACTCCCATTTTGCAGGCGAGAAGACAGGTCTGGAGAGGATGAGGGTTTGCTCCAAGTGGCAGGCCTGTATCTTTGGGACCTGCTGGACTTGATTTTGTGGCCCCTGGTGGAGACTGAAGTGGGACTGCTTGAGGGGGCTGGCCTGGCCACTCAGACACTCCTCGTCCGGGCCTGACGGGGAGCCCTTCCTCCTCGGTTTCCTTACAGGAAAAGCGGGAGGGCCGGTGACCACCTTCAGACTCAGATGAGGCTTTGAAAGTGATTTCAGAAAATGCAGCCTGCCGGTAAAGGTCAGGCACCAAGATTCTGGTGAATTTGAAAAAGGACAACCATTTCTGACGTGCCTAGAACATGCCAGGCCCTATCCATGCTTACCTTCTGATTTCAGTGACAGAGCAATACAGTGGCAGGAGCAGGGGCTTTGGGGTTAGACCCCACTTTACTGGCTGTGGGACCATAATCTCCTTAGAACCTCAGCTCTCTCAACTGTGAAATGAATTCATCTCCTAGGGGCGTTAAATAAAGTAATGGGAGTAAACTGCTTAGCATTTTGGTGAGGGCACTTTGCAAGTACAGCACAAATAGTGGCTATGACTCTGATGGTCACAGAATCGCTGACAAGCAGGAATTGACACCCCCTTTTTGCAAATGAGGAAATTGAGATCCAAGCTGGTTCTTCATGCAGCTCCTGAATGGCCAAGCGGACCTGCAGACCCGGGTCTGAGCCGCTCCTGTGCTGCGGCTGCTTCCTGCTCACCCATTCTGTCCCACAGGACACCTGGACAGGTGTGGGAAAGGCTCTTCCAGGCTGGAGGTGCCCCAGCGAGCCCGGAAACGGTTCCCAGGCATGGGAAAGGGTGGCCTCCCTGACACGCCTGGGCACTGGCACCACATCAATACTGAGGTCCCTTCGGGGAACCATGGTCTTGAGTACACACACAGCCAGGGGGCAGATGGCAGCTCATTTCTGCCCAGCCCCAGGCAGCTCCGTGTCCCTCTGAGCCAGTGAGCAGGTGGGGGATGTCACTTGGTGTCTGTCAGATCCAGAAGTTGGGGAGCAACCCCTTTCTCCATGGTGGGGTGAGCATGGGCAGTGCCCTCTGTCTGTCTTGCAGCCCCCCAGGTGGTTCCTCCCTTGGAGCCCGGTGACCTGAGCACGTCCCTACGTGCACCTCATTCCTTCAGCACAGTCACTGAGGCCTCCTCTGGGTCAGGGCCTGGGGACCCAGAGATGAACAGGAGGAGCACAGCCCTGGCCTCCGAAGAGCCCACGGTTTTGTGGCAGTACACACACACATCATTCAACAACACACATGTCCAAGGGCAATGTTGCAGAAACAGATGAAGGGCACCCCACCCAGCTTAAGGAGTTAGAGAAGACTGCCTGGAGGAGGAGGCATCTGAATGGGTTTTTGTCAAAGGGGCTGGCGTGGCAAAAGAGGAGAGAGGCAGGCATTCTTGGAAAACGCTAGGTGCACCCCGGGACCCACAGGATCCCCCTCAGTGTGCAGTATCTGTATTGGGGGTGGAAAAGCAGTGAGAAGTGAGGCTGCAGGGACAACTGGGGCCAGCAAAAGAGGGCTGGTTTTCTAGGTCAAGGGCACAGGGCGTGGCTGATGGTGAGGGAGCCGGCTCTACTAGCTTTTGAGAGCTGACTGAGTTCATGAGTTCAGTGACCTCACAAGGTAGTTTGAAATTGGCTGTGATGGGAATATTTATACCATGGACATTGGCAAGTGCCACAAATCAGAGCCAGTTGTTTAAAAAAGAAGAAGAGGAAGAAGGGGGCAGTCTGGGTGGATTCTAAAGTAAGGGCATGAGATAATTAGCTTTGTTTCTTAGAACGATACCCTGGCTATTGTGGGATAAAGAGCAGATGGAGGGGAAGGGTCTTGGAGACGAGCTGGGCCCTGGGTGACCTCCTGGAGACGGTGCAAGTCTGCCCAAGAAGGGTCTGGGGAGTGGGAGAGGATAGGCCCCTGCCTCCCGCTGTGTAACCCGACTCCCGCTGTGTCGGGCTCAGCCTGGGGGTGGGGCAGAGGATTAGGTGGCTCTTTCAGCCTTCCTCAGCTAGAGCCTGAGAATCCCAGTAAAACCCTTAATGAAAAACACCTGGGGCTCTGCCCCGAGCCAGGCCTAGAGACGGGGATGGGAAGGGGATTAGGGGATCGGAAGTGAGGGTGGAGAGGGACCTTGCTCCATCCATTCATTTGTTCATTCATGAACTCTTGTTTCAAAACCCAGCTCCCTGCGCCTGGCGCTGGGAGAAGGAGGAACTGAAGAAAGAGGGGCTAAGGAAGCACAGGGGCCACTAGGGATCACTGACCCCGCGCCTGCCTCATGGACTGATGCTTACTCTATGGAAGCTTCCAGGCCAGGTCACAGTGTCAGAGTCATGACTGGGCTAAGTCCCGGGTCTCCCCTTCCCCTGCAGAATCCTGTGTGTGTGTGTGTGTGTGTGTGTGTGTGTGTGTGTGTGTGTGTGTGTGTAAGTACATGCTTGCAGTCAGGAGAGGGGAGGAGTTGATTGGTGAGAATGCAGGAAGGCTGAAGGCTGAAGCTCACCCTCTGGAGTGGTAGAACTCAGCCTTTCTCCTTCCTGCCCGAGGCTATTGCAGACAGAGCATGTGAGATCCCAGAAACAGATGTGGCGGATCCGCAGCCCACTGGGGTTTGGCCTTGTCCAGCCTGGCCTCCGGGTCAGAAATGACCTGTGAGCCTTTGAAGCCTGGAGAGTGGGGTGTCTGTGGGAGGGGCTGGGTTCCAGGCCCTAGGCCCACCCTTCCCTGGAGGGAGGCACTGAAGAGACAGAACTTGCCTTGGGTGGGCAGGCACTTCCAGGCAGGCAGCATTGCTCTCTGGCTGCTCAAGATAGCTCAGGGCTGGCCTGGAAGCAGCCATGGGCTCCCGGGCACTGTGCTGGCTGGCATCGGACTCAGGCTCCTGGGTGGAAATGCTAGTGGTCACCAAACAATTGGGTTGGGATTTGGAAAAAGGACATTCTGTCCTGGGGCATGCTTATCTGTGAACTCAGCTCCACCTGTTGTGCACCTTCTGTGCCCTCCTCCCCACCCAAATTCTGCCCAGACACAGTCTCAGGGCAGGCAGGGGCACAGGGAGCGTCTCTGTGCACATTAGAAACAGCGCTCCCTTGGGGAAGATCCCCTCTGGGCAGACACCTGGCTTGGTGAGTGGGCATGGGCTTTACTGAAATTAGAAAAGAGGACACTGCTTCAAGCAGACACAGCGCAGGTGCAGTGATCAATCTGCACAGACACACCTGGGACCCTCGAGCTCGTCCTCCAGTGGCCGGCGGGGAGGGCTCCATTTGTACAAACACAGCTATTGCTTCCACACCCTGTCTGCCCTTCCTCCACCCATGGGCCGCCCCATTCCCCATTCTTCAGGTAATGGACATCTCTCTCTCTCTCTTTTTTTTTTTTTTGAGACAGAATCTCACTCTGTTGCCCAGGCTGGAGTGCAGTGGCACAATCTGGGCTCACTGCAACCTCTGCCTCCCGGGTTTAAGCGATTCTCCTGCCTCAGCCTCCTGAGTAGCTGGGATCACAGGCGCCCACCACCATGCTCGGCTAATTTTTGTATTTTTAGTAGAGATGGGGTTTCACCATATTGGCCAGGCTGGTCTCAAACTTCTGATCTTGTGATCTGCCCCCCTTGGCCTCTTAAAGTGCTAGGATTACAGGGGTGAGCCACCTCGCCCAGCCCAATGGACATATCTTAAAGGGATTTGAGGGGCTGGGGCCTGGGGTGGGCATACTATGAAAGCAGAAATGCTCCCACTTCAAGGGCTATGGGAGGCGTGCCCCCCTGCTGACAGCAGCTCTCAGCAGAGGAAGCCCCCGAGGGTCTTCTGGGCACCACGTGGGGAGGGAGGCTTGGTATCTGCAGATGAAAGGCACAGGACCAGCTACAACCCCAGCTGCCGCCCAGGAGGAGACCCAGCCAGTCTTCCCAGGGCTTCCCTCCAGGGCCAGGTGGTCCCAGCCTGTCTGTTCCTCTCACTGTGTCTGTGGTGTATGCACATATGCTCTGGGGTATAAGAACTTGCCAGCTGGGCTGTGAGACACTACCACCTTCATTTCAGCCCTTGAAAGTGGAGCAGCCTTCCCAGCGCCCTGGTTTCTCTTCTGACCATTGGCCCTCTAGGGCAAGCCCTGGAGAAGCAGTGTAGAGCTGCAGGCCAGCAGGCCCAGGGCCCTGCCTGATATCTTGGGTGCTTTCCTTCCCTCCAGGCGCCTCAGATTTCCTCATCTGGAAATCAAGTTCAGAAAGGTGCAAATTGTACTGGTAAGAGGCAGAGCCGGGACGTGAACCCAGGACTGCCTGACTTCAACGCTTCATCGCCGCATCATGAGTTTCTCTAGGAGTCAGGGCAGACAGATGCTGACCAGGACTCATCTCTCATGGGATCCTTTAGGATGTGGCTGGCCCCGCAGCTGCTTCATGTGCATGAACTTCAAGAGGTCACAAAGCTGTGAGCATTCTTAGGGTTTCTAAGGGCCAACCCCTCAAAGTTGAGGTTCAGAGAAGGGGAGTCAGTTGCCAGCCATGGGGAGCCCAGGCTCCCTTGCTCCCAGCCAGTGCTCTTTCTGCTGTGCAGAGTGGCTTTCTCTAGCCCATCTAGTTTAGATGCCACAAATATATAGTGACTGGGGGCCTCCCCCATGGGAGGACATTGTCCTCTTGAGGAAGCAGAAGCAGGGACGCCTTCGGCTCCATGGCTGCAGTGATCACATGATATCGGCAGTGAGTCTGTCACCACTCCCTCTGCCCCCAGTTACTGACTCACAGAATAGTCCTTAGTTCCTCAAAAGGGAAGGCACAGCAGCCCATGACTGGCAGAGAGAAGTTACTGGGAGCTCCCCGGTGGGTCAGTCACTAAGACTGGGCCCCGGGTTTGTGCTGGGCTAGAAAGCTCAGCAACAGTGACCTACACAAAGGTGGTCTGTGAGGTCTGGGGCACTGCTGAGTCCTCAGGCAGGAATTCAGGGGCCTCTGGCCTGGTCAGCTCCCTGAGGCCGGTGAGGGGGTGATGGGGGTACAGGGAGTGGGAGCCAGGGAGGAGGAACAAGGGGCTGATCTGGGAAGCAGTCCTGCCTGGAGGCCCTGCTGAGCGCCAACATGGTGACAGCTCGGCTCCCCTCAGGGACCTTGCCCTTGGGGATCCCAGCATCCTGCTGGGAAGACACATATCAGACCTCAGGGACTTGGTGACCTGTGAGCCAGACTCAGATCCCCACCAGAGCCAGCAGAAAATGCTTGGTCAGGTGTCAGGGAGAGGCTTTCTGGCTGGCCTGGAAGGATGGGTGGGATTTCCCCATGGGAAAAGTCTGGAGAACAGAAAAAATAGGAAACTCAGGTCGGGCAGAGAGGTGAGTTGGTGGGAAGGTGGGCGCTGGGGTGGGAGGCTGCGGGCAATGCTGGTTTCCTGTTTCCTGTTCCCCTGCAGCACTGCACAGATGGCTAGAGCAGGCCACCCTTGATGGCCACAATGGGCTCCCACGCGTCAGGGCCAGGCTGAGGAGCACCCCCTGAGCCCCACTTTCCAGATGGCCTTCCCACCATTCCTGCCCAGCTCAGGGCCACTTGCTGCAAGAGTTAGTCAGCTCTACTCACACGCCCGGACTGGGGGTGCTCAGACAGCACAGTGAGACAGCTGTCCTGGGCCCCCTGGACGCTTCCTGCTTGCTGTTCAGGAGACAGCCTTCGGTCTCACCTGCCACCCTTCCCCACAGCTCTAAGTCTGTGGGGCAGCCTCCTGGGAAAGGAAGTCCTCGGGCCATTCAGCCTCTCAGCCAGCCTCCTGGAGGAGCCCTGGAGATGAACTGTGGGCTTCTCCGTCTCCTCTTCCTCAACCCTGAAGCTCTGGCCTTTGCTTTTCCCAGGTACTTCCTCAGCAGCTGTGCTTTGACTTCAAGACCATCCACACTCATAAGAAGGGCTTCTGGGAAGAGGCAGGCCCTGAGCTGGTTCCTGGAGTGCCAGGAGGACCTCTCTAGGACTCTAGAAAATTCCAGGAGTCAGGGAACTTGACAGAGTTCAAGTTCAAGGACAGAGACAGTCCTGAAGGCTGTGAATGGGGCAGTTCGGCCTCTCCTTCCCCACCCTCCATCCATTCTGACCCCCACATTATCTTCAGGCACAGCTGGAAGGGGGGTGAGGATGACAGCAGGAGAAGAAGGCAGGACTAGGTGGAGGAATTCTGTCTGTGGGACAAAGGAGCTGATCTGCCTGGTGGGGTCTCCAGGTGCAGCGAACTGCCCATGAACATGCTGGGGGATTTCGAACCCAGTGGGGGCGGCAGGGATGGCACAGAGAGGTCGGGCCGCTCTTTCCTCATTGCCTCCACCATCCTGAACACATGGGGTTCGTGAGTCTCACACCAGCCAGGTGCCCCCTCTTGGCTTTTCCCTGGAGCCCCTGGTGATTTTAGGATGTTTTCCCCCCATGCTGGGCTGCGGTGGGGGATGTTGGGGGAGGCAGTCCTGGGGGCCCAGTGCATACAGCTGGGGGTTTAGTCAAATGCACTGGACAGAGGGACACTGGAGACGGGGACTCATGACAATTACACTGCCTGGCCCAGGGTGGAGGCACCCTGCCAGTGAGACTGTGACTTCCTGAAAAGGGGTTACATGGAGGGTTTGCAACATGGAACATTTGATGTGACCTGAGAACTTCCTGTTCCAATGACCCCTGGGGCTCTTGACCTACTCCCGATAGTGCCATGTGCGTAGTCAGAATGCATCTGAGGAAGTGGGACTTCTCTGAGCAGAGCTGCTTGCAGGCTGGGCCCGCCCTGGGTACCGGGCACAGGCTCTCCTGCTCCAGAGGCCTCTTCTGAGTTGCTGCCGTGGAACCTGCCCAGTGGTCCGTGGCTCAAAACGTCAAAAGAGGGATGCCAATGGGAAGAAGATCTTCCCAGCAAGAGACCCTTCTGATGCCACCACCCTCCTCAAAGCACTAGGGATATTGAGTCTTAAAAAGGGCCCTGGGACCGCAGTGCTGAGTCTTTGAGCCCTGAACCTCTCCTGTGTAAATCTCCCCTGGGCTCCTACTCAGGGTTTATTCGGGGCCTCAGAAAATTCTCTGCAAATGACCAAGCAAGGTCCTTCTCTAGTAAGGACCATGGCTGTCATTGACCTTACTTACCTTGAAGGATGGGCCGGGGGCTCAGCCCACTCTCTACCCCCTCCCTGTCCACACCAGGGGCTGTTGTGAAGCCAGGTTGGCCAATTCTCACCCTGAGCGCTCTTGTTCAACACCATCGTCTCTGGGCTGGGTGGTCCATGCCTGGCTTTAAGAAAGTCTCCGCCTGCTGGTATCTAGAGAGACTGCGCAGTCCTCCAACTCTGTAGCCTGGCCATTCTGATACCCGATGCCGGCCCCCGGCTCTCATCTGAGCTCTGAGGGTGCAGTCTGTGGGGCTTATGATGCCTCCCAGTATTTATGCAGAATTCTGTGGTGGGGAGTCCTGCTTCCTGTGTGGAATCTGAGCGAAAACGCTTTGGAAGAAGCACAGATACCCTAATTTCTTGGGTAGCAACATTAAGTTCCACCTTCCATCCTGATTCCCACAACTGAAACCCTGGAATTATATTTTAATGTCTTCATGCCTAGTATGGTGTGGGTTCCATTGGTGATCCCCTGACTGACAGTCTTTTGGGAGGTCCTAGTCCTTGGCAGACTGCAGTGTGTCCAAGAAGAAAGATCCAGATTGCCACGCCCAACGGCTTCCACACTTGATGCTGTATGCGGAGAGCAGGAGCGATTTCGGGGGCACTAAGGACAGGCCCTGGGCCTGCGCCGGAACCTGGAGCTCCCTGGGAAAAAAGCCTTCCTGAGCTTTTCAAAGTCTCAGCATCACCTGGCAGGTTGGGGCAGGTCATGGCACTGTTCCATGGGCCCTGACACCGTCTCAGCCCACCAAGGCTAACATCCACTCAGCTGCCCATTAGCGGCATGACATCTCATGTGACCAACCAGCTGGTCAGACCTGGGCTGCCCACAGCATTAGCTGTCTGCTCGCTGGGCTGCCTACGAAGCATGTGCCTGGCTCAGGCCTTGACAGACACTAATGAATACCAGACTGGGGGTAGAGGTGGTGGGAATGGGGGGCTCAAGGTAGATTGGCCTTTCAGGAGTGAGAGAGAGACACGGTAAGTCATTGTGGGTAGATGGACAGACACGTGGTGCAAACTACCACCTGCTCAGAGGCAGTGAGTATAAGGTAAGCCTCTAAGGCCGCACCTGGCCCATCCCCTCTGGGGACTGACCACAGGGTATTCTGTGGGTGAGAAAGGGCAGAAATGCCTGTGAGGCCATCCCAGGAGAGGCTCATGCATGACTGTGGTCAGAATGAGGAGGTGAAGTCTGAGAGCGTTTGCTTTCCCGGGAGAAGGCAAACTGAGCAGTGACTCAACTGAGAAATATGCCATCAAGTGTTTGTTTGAAAGGACAGTGTTATCAGAAGGGAGTCCAATTAGGAACAACCACTGAGGCCTGAAGACGTAAGACCCCACCTTCTGCCACATGTGATCCTGCCTCAGCGCCAGGGCCCACCTCCAAGGAAAGCCTAGATCTGGCCAGGTGCGGTGGCTCACGCCTGTAATCCCAGCACTTTGGGAGGCTGAGGTGGACGGATCACGAGGTCAGGAATTTGAGACCAGCCTGGCCAATATGGTAAAACCCCATCTCTACCAAAAATACAAAAATTAGCCGGGCGTGGTGGCGCATGCCTATAGTCCCAGCTACTCGGGAGGCTGAGGAAGAAGAATCACTTGAACCCGGGAGGTGGAGGTTGCAGTGAGCCAAGATTGCGCCACTCTACTCCAGCCTGGGTGACAGAGCAAAAAAAAGAAAGCCCAGCCTAGATCTGACTTCCTGCCTCCTGAAAGCCCCAAGGAATGGGCAGCTAAAGGAAGATCTAAACCCAAAACCTCCCAAATGGAAGCACTTCATCCTGTTCAGCTTCGCTGGTTGATGGGCATAGGTGTTGTTTGGCTGGCAGCTCTGGCTTTGTTTCACCGCTGGCATCTCAGGGGATGGAGGCCTCCCAGACTTCTCCTGTGGGCACAGCAGGAGATCCAGGAGCTCTGGGCTGAGTTCATGCATCTGAGAGCCTTCTTCCTGCACCTGATGGGGAAAGAAGAGGCCGGCAGCCATCTAGCCCCTCTCCACGACTCCCAGGCCATCCCTGACATGGCTTGTCTGGGAGAACTGGATGGGTCTTGGCGAAAAGTGGTAGAAAATCAGGGCTTCAGGAAGGCCAGGTACACCTGTGCATTTATCCACCTGCATATCTTGCAGGCACTGCCTCAGAGTTACCATTTCCCTCCCAAACACCAGCCTGTCCCCTGGGTGTCCTCTCTCAGCATCTCCATCTGCTCCGTTGCCTGAGCCAGAGATGCAGCTGCTCCTGGAGCTTCCTCCCTCCCTGGAATGCTCCTGGTTCCACCTGTTCAATGTCTACACATGTCTTGGTTCCAGCTCTTCCTTCACCCTCACCACCACTCTCCTGGCTTAGTGCTTCATTTTCCTTCAAGATGAGAGCAGTAGTCTCTTAACTGAGATCTTTCTTCAGTCTCATGCCCTCTACCAATCAGGCAGGTCAAACTCAGATTTGGGTAATTAGAGAAGAGTGTATAGAGATGCGGGCAAGGGGCAGGAAGGCCCCGCCAAGCACTGAGCTGAGCTGGGGAGAGTGCTGTGACTTTTCTGTGACTTTTCTGAAAAGATGCAGCCAGCTGACACACAGCCTGCAGGTGGGGGTCAGGGAGAACCCTGCTCTCCTCCCTCCCCCCGTCTCCTGGTGGGTCTCCCCAGTGGCTGAGTTCATCTGTCCACAGGAGGGTGAGGGAGCCCATGGATGCCGTCTGCTCAGGTTGGTCTTCCTAGCACAGGGCAGCAGAGAGAAGGGTAAAGGATGGGTCTGGAAGGTGTTCAGACAGCTGCAGACCCATTCACCACACAGCACCAGCGAGGTGACTCTAAAACACACACCTGGACATGAGCCTGCTTAACATCCTGAGAATAACCAAGACAACTGCGTGAATGAACAACACACACCTCTGCCACCCCTGTGGGTCTCCAGTGTGGGCTAGGCACCAGCCTCGGCCCCTTTCACAAGATCTAACCCTCTTGTTCCATGTGCATCATGACGTCCAAGCTCAATGCCATTTTACAGCTGAAGCAACTGAAGCTCAGAGGAGCAGCTGCCTGCATCTCACATCCAGGACCTGGTTACACCGGAGTCTGAGCGTGGGGCTGAGTCAGCTGTGACAACACCTCTTCCTGGGGCCTTCGAGGCCCTGTGGGTTTGTCCTCAGCCCTCTTCACTCTTGACCTAGCCCTGCCGCTCCTCGGTCCTGGGGCTCCTGGGCTGCAGCCAATCTGAGTGACTGTTTCTCTGGAGCCTCTCTGCTCTCTCGCCTATCTGAGCCTTCTGGGCAGGGGTGTCCGAGCGACGGCCCGTGGGCCACAGTACTGCCTCCGTGCCTGCTTTTGTATGGCCTGTGAGGGAAAAATGCTTTTTACATTTGCAGTGATTGAAAACTTCAAGAGAAGGATATTTTGTGACACGTGAAACCATGTGACATTTCAATTCCATAAATAAAGTTTTATTAGAATACAGCCCCGCCCATTTGTGTGTCTCCTGTCTATGGCGGCTTGTGAGCTGCCATGGTGGAGTTGAGAAGTTGAAAATATTTTCCAGTAGTTACTATCTGGCCCTTTACAGGAAAGGTCTGCCAACTCGTGCTGAGTCGTATGGCTTTGTGACTTACAACTCAGTCTTCGTTGTATTTTTGTGTGTGTTTAAATTTCAGGTGTCATTAATGAATATATGCACATTATGGAAGATTCTAACAAGGCAAGGGTGTGGGGGAAAGAGCAGGAGTCCCCTGTCCCTACCTCCTTCCTGGGGCAGTTGCCATGAACACCTCCGAGCCTTGCAGATACTGCTTCTGCTCCCTCTGTCTGGGTTGCCCCTGAGGTGCTTCTGTTTCACAAAATCCCATCACACCTCAGGGCCAAGCGCTGCTGCCCTCTGGTCCACACTCTGAAAGCTGCCCCTGGCCCTGCCTTCCTGGAGTGTGTTGCTCCAAAAGTAGCATCTTGCTGAGACTGAGGGCCCGGGTGTGGGACTGGCTGCCTGGGTCTGAACTGGCTGTACATCCTTGGGCAAGTTGCTTAATGTCTCTATGCCTCGGCCTTTCCCTCACCCTTAAAATGGTGGTCATGAAATGATCTATGTGCTTCACAGGCTTGTGAAGCCCATGCAATACATAATTAGACATATGCCGGCCAGGTGTAGTGGCTCACACCTGTAATCCCAGCACTTTGGGAGCCAGAAGCGGGTGGATCACCTGAGGTCAGGAGTTCGAGACCAGCTTGGCCAACATGGTGAAACCCCGTGGCTACAAAAATACAAAAAATTAGTCTGGCGTGGTGGCAGGCATCTGTAACCCTGACTACTCAGGAGGCTGAGGCAGGAGAATCGCTTAAACCTGGGAGATGGAGGCTGCAGTGAGCCGAGATCCCACCACTGCACTCTAGCCTGGGTGATAGAGTGAGACTCCATCTCAAAACAAACAAACAAACAAACAAACAAACACGTGTGACCTGCTCAGAACAAGGTGTGGTATACAGACGGTGCTGCTAGGGACCTCATCATGGTTGCTAGCACCCGCGCCGCCCATGTCCACACCTGGCTCCCCAACCGGGGTGCAGGCTCCCGAGGCAGTGAGCTCCTTCTCTCTACTCTCTTCATCCTCAGGGCTTCGCCCAGAGAGGCTGCAAAGAAGCTGCAAAAAGGCCGAGTAGCAGACATCGGGGCCGGGGCCTCATGCGTCCTGAATGAGGGTGCCATGGGAACCAGAACACTCAGCTCTTCTCTGTCCAGGATGCGAGGCTGTCCCAAGCGCGTGACCTGGAACTTGGGGTCCCTGAGGCTAGGCAAGTGAATCTAGGACACAAAAAGGCCCAACTTCTCAATAAGCAGGAGCTCACCCCTTTTTTGATCGTTAAGGGGTCTTTGGAGAGTCTGAGGATCACACCGTCTCTTGGCTGAGAGGAGGGGCCCGCGAGCTCCGGCAGGCCCAGGCCTGGGCACCCAGACTCCTGGGTTCTCTTGTGGGGGGCACCTGGCAAGGCCAACTGAGCCCTCAGATCATCTGGGAGCCCTCATCAGACCAGCAGGGTTCAGACTTTCTGGAACCCTGAGGAGGGGGTGTGGGAGTGGGGTAAAGGCCTACTGTCCACCCTGCGGCCCCTCCACCCCCCCACCTTCACAGAAAATTATCTTTTACCCTCCCCACCCCACCCCCACCCATAGTGCCGCCCCCTCAAACCCCATACGCATGTCCCAACCTTCTTCAGTCTTCCTAGCTTCTCAGGCAGTGAAGCCGGACCTGAAATGAACATACAGTTTATTTAGGACAAAGGACTTTAGTGCTCCACTCAACAAGCAAATAAGAGAGTGGAGCCTCGGGCGAGGCTGGGGTGGACAGGTGTGGCAACGTGGGCCAATCTGGAAGCAGATTGGGCTCTGGCTGAGCTGCAAGTTCTCCACCACCACACCACTACCACCGTGTAAGCTCTGGCGCTCAAGACCCCAGACACTCCCAGGGAACGGGCTGGGGGCCGGTGTGGGCTTGGGCACATGTCTGTGCTTCCCCGAGCAGCCAGGGCCAGAGATCAGACTCCACAAGGCTCAGAGGGTTCATGGAGAAAGGGGAGGAGGAGCCCGAGGCGTGGCTCCCTGACTGTCCTGGGCCTGGGGTGGGCAGATCCTCCTGCGTCCTCCAGTCCAGTCTGGAGTTGGATGCTCTGTGGCTGGAGCAGCATGCCTCAGGTGACACCATTTTAGGAACATCTCCCTCGAGGGTGGTCTCAGCCCAGCAATGGATGCCTGGCAAGAGGGTCTAGAGTCAGCATGGGCTGGAGGTTGGGGGTGGCATCACATGCGATTGTAGTCACAGCTCCACATCTGGCAAGGCTGTCCCTTGCTTCTGGGAGCCCGCCTGGTCCTGCCCCACTGGGCTGGCCCCTGAGCCGGGTGGTGGGTGCAGGAGGCGGGTGCGGCCACCATTGTGCAAGGGGTGAGCTCACCCGCCGTGCCCAGCCTGGCCTGCACTGGCCTGCCCGCTGCTGGTTAATCATTGTTCAAACACCCTTGCAGGCAAGTGGGCTGTGGAGGGAGACGTGACAGGGCAGGGCCGCCTCCCAGGTCTCAGCAGAGCTCAGCCAGCAGGCCCGGGGCCGGAGCTGGAGCCATTCCCCAGGACCCCACAGGGAGCAGCCTGCAGTGAGGCTGAGACCCCTCTCCTAATTCCTTCGGAGGAACTCAGTAAATATTTTTGATGGACTCAAAGAACATCTCTTTGTAGGTTTCCTGTCTTGGGGCAAACTCCCAGTAGTTTAGTGGCATAGCTATGAAGGCAGGCCGCAGAAACCAAATGCCTTGGGTCAAACCACAGCCCCGTCACTTACGGGCCGTGTGAACTTGGTTGAATTTCATAATCTCTCTGTGCCTCAGTTTCCTGGGCTGTACAAAGGTGTTGATAAGGATGATGGTGTCGTCCTCGTAGGATTAGGATATATACAAAGTGCTTACTAGGCTCACGACAAAGAAACCCCAGTGCCCGGGACTGAGACTGAAACACTCAGCACTGCGCCCAGCTCATCCCCAAAAGGAAGAGGAGTGGCCCGCAGGGGATGGGCCGGGCTTTTTGTACACCCACATGTTCTCTTGTGAATTAGGTACAACTTTCCCCACTTCTCAGATGAGAACATGTGGGCTCAGGAGAGGGGTGAGGAGGGCTGTCATGTGTGAAGCAGCTGCTGAAGGTCACAAGGTAGAAATGACACAGCCAGGTTTCAAGCTGGGGTCCATCTGCACCCAAATGCTGTGTTCTCCCCATTACCCAGCCCTGCCAGGCTTGCAGATCAAAGATGCAGATCTGAACTTGCCAGGCAATTAAATTCTGCCCATGCTCATTGACATCCTCTGAGCGTGGGGGGTAGGGGGGCGTCAAGGAGGCTCTGGGCTGAGTTTGCCGTGAGAAAGACAGAGATCAACAATGCCCAGCCCAGTCCCTGGGCCCAGAGAGCCCCTGATGGATGAGGAGAAAGCATGAGCTGTGCACTGCCTAGCAAAAGCCCAACACCACCATGCCTGAGACATAGGCGGCTCCAGGACCCCCAGAGAGGCAGGGTCTAGGAGGCAGCTGGTGGGAAAGGGGCCTTGAAGCAGCACTCTGGCTTTGATTTTTGATATTTTTTTCAGTGTGTGTATATTTGGCATGGTTTGGGTAAGGGCAAGCTGCAGAGATCAGAGGCCTAGAATCCCCTCCTCCCTCCTACCCCAGACTTCCCCACGGTGCTGCTCCTAGCTGGGACTGAGTAGAGACGGCCATAGAGACAGGTGCCAGACTCCTGTTAAGGACTCTGGTGGAGGAGCACGCGTCTCCTGGAAAGAGCCTCTTGGGTCTACTTCAGAGCTATGCCTTGAGGGAGAGTTCCTGGCATCAGGCAGCTTGCCCCGGGGCCTGTGGGGCACTTGTGGGGCCCCATGGGAGCCTGCACACCATGGGACAGGCAGCTGGGAAAAAAATCCATGTCAGACGTGCAATCTGAGACCTTGTGAAAGAAAGGACCTTGAAGCCAAGGAATGCGGCTCAGGGACCTGTGTGTGTGTACGTGTGTGTATGCACGCATGTGTGTGTGTTCGAGTGTGTGTGTTTCTCTGTATCTGTGTGTGCATGAATGTGTACTGGGGGCTGACTAGGGCAGCAATGTTCCTTCTCAGAACAGTGAAATTGGCAACGGTCATCTCATGACAGCCCTGGGAACCTCTCCCTGCCTTGAGGGCATGCCAGCCTTCTTTCTGGGGGATTCCCACCCACACATGTCCTCACTCTAATGCTCAGTGCCTTCTGCCTTCTCATGCAAACAGGCTCTCAGAATATCCTCTGAGACGCTCACTTCTCAGAGCTGTTGGTGACTGAAAATGAGGCCCCCTGTGTGGCCCTCCCAGCCACTCCCACCTTCCAAGGACAGTCCTCCTGTCACTACATGCATGGCCACAGCTGTGACCAAGGAGGACCCTGGCTTTCTAGGATGCAGAGGCAGTCTGCTCCTGCCTGGCTCCTGCTGGAGATGGAAGACATGCCTGGGTGTAGACAAAAGGCGCTGAAGCCAATCGTGGCCACCATGATGCATTCCAGCCCCTGAGGTCAGACCGAATCAGGGACTCTCCTACCTGCTTGCTGACACACCTGAGAGGCCTCGGGCCCAAGGAGACACTCCCTGGCCATGGTTGAAGCCACAGATATAGGTGTGGGGGGACATAGGTGAGACCCTGGTGGGGCAGGAAAAGTGCGTGTGATACATGGCATTGGTGCCAGACAGGTGTTTGGAAGGTATGAGAAATGCTAAAGACGGTGAAAAAGTTGTAATCTCCTCTCCAATCTGTCCTCTACGCACACCTCCAGTATTATCTTCTCTATCTCAGCCAGTCTAGCTGCTCAATGACACACGGTGGTGGTGTTAGGGAGGTATGCGGTGTTCCTGGAAGATACAGAGATTATGGAGGAAGTGAAATTTCTAATATCTTCTTCAGTTTGTACTCTACACACACGCAACCATTATCATCTTCCTGATCTCAGCCAACGTGGCCGTTCAATGATGATCATGTTCTTAGGGTAAACATTAGTGTCTCCTAACCCCGAAAGATAAGGTGGGAAAGGGTCTTTGGACCCATACCCTTGCCACAAGGAGATATATTACAATGAAAGCAAATTTCAGACCATATTCTGCCACAAAGACATACTTTTATCAGCAAATAATCACAAAAATAGTCATTTGGCCTCCTCCACGAAACTTGGGGCATCCCCCTTCTCTATCCCTAGGCATGCTGATAAGCACTCACATGGGAAGTCCAGGAGCTCAAAGATACAGCAAAGTTCTGTCAGCCGGACCAGCCGAGCTTCTGGTTGAGCCAGGAGACAGAGCCTTCTACAGGAGTTGTCGAGGCCAAGAGGGGACTCGGAATCAAATAGGAATAGACCCAGAGCTACCAGTCCCTGGGTGTCAGACACCCAGGTTTGCTAGATTCTTCTGTCTTATTTAAGCAAAGACATAGGTGCCTAAACCATCTGTCCAGCCAAATATAGTTCTTGAATATCACCCACCTCACCAACAACAAATTATCTGGACATTGTTTATGCTAGTTAATGAATTTTGGGGAGCAGATTTAAATAACTGTATTTGAAGCCCTTGCTAGCCACTTCTAGGGTGTCAGTTTACTTTAAGTGTTAACTCATCATCCCTAGACAATACATTACAATGAGCTCACACACAAACACACTATCTCTTCTGTTCATACAGTGGAGCTTTAAAGTCACAGACATTACACTAACCCAGGGCATAACCCTTGGTGCTATTGATATTTTGAGCCAGAGAATTTGTTGTGGGAGGCAGCCTGAGCATTGCAGCCTTTAGCAGTGAAAGCCAGTAAAGCCAATACTTGGCGTTTATACAGTAGATAATAGCAGCAAACCCCGACTCCACTGCCAACTTGCGATGACCAAAAAGGCCACCATACCTTGCCAACTGTCCCCTGGGGCAAAATCTCTCTGGGCTGAGAACCATTGAACTAGAGTGACCATATTTATTGTCCACTCTGGGATACTTTCTTCTTTTCTGGGACACTTCACATACCCAAAAATGTTAACTAAATATAAAAATAGAGAGACTGGTTTCATCAACCCCCCACCGCCCCATGTGTCCACCACTAAACCTCCATAACTGTCAACTCGACCAATTTTATTTCATATCCACTCCTACTCATTTCCTGCCATCACTTCCCCTTGCTACATTGGTTTGATGCAAATTCTAGACAATATTCATCTATAAATATCTAAGTGTCTAGCTGTGTTTTTAGATTTCTTAGTTGGTACATAATAATTGTACATATTTATGGGGTACATAGTGATATTGATAGGTGTATAATATATAGTGATCAAATCAGGGTAATTGGCATATTCATCTCTCAAACATTTATCATAAAATATGGAATGCTGCCCGTTGGCAGACTCCACAGCAACCAGCACCGTGCCTATGATACTGGGGTACTGGGACATCAGCGGGCTGGCCCACGCCATCCGCCTGCTCCTGGAATACACAGACTCAAGCTACGAGGAAAAGATGTACACGATGGGGGACGCTCCTGACTATGACAGAAGCCAGTTGCCGAATGAAAAATTCATGCTGGGCCTGGACTTCCCAATCTGCCCTGCTTGATTGATGGGGCTCACAAGATCACCCAGAGCAGCACCATCCCGTGCTACATTGCCCGCAAGCATGACCTATGTGGGGAGACGGAAAAGGAAAAGATTTGGGAAGACGTTTTGGAGAATCGGTTTATGGGCAACTGCATGCAGCTGGCCAGACTCTGCTACGGTCCAGATTTTGAGAGACTGAAGCCAGAATACCTGGAGGGACTTCCTGAAATACTGAAGCTCTACTCACAGTTTCTGGGGAAGCAGCCATGTTTTCTTGGGGGCAAGATCACCTTTGTGGATTTCATCGCTTATGATGTCCTTGAGGGAAACCAAGTATTTGAGCCCACCTGCTTGGATGCCTTCCCAAACCTGAAGGACTTCATCTCCCGATTTGAGGGCTTGGAGAAGATCTCTGCCTACATGAAGTTCAGCCACTTCTTCCCAAGACCTGTGTTCACGAAGATGGCTGTCTGGGGCAACAAGTAGTGCCTTGAAGGCCAGGCGGTGGGCCTACCTGATCCTTGCTTTAGGCCTACTTGATCCAAGTAAAGCCTCAACCACACACACACACACACACAAAAAACTTGATGCTTCACAAATTTGCATGTGATCCTTTGTGCAGGGGCCAATTTTAGTATATGTGCTGCCAGTATGAGCACTAGGTCTATCTATCTATCTATCTATCTATCTATCTATCTATCTATTATCTATCTATCTATCACCTATCTTTAAAAGATAAGAACTCTTTTTTTTTTAGATGAGGTCTCACTATGTTGTCCAGGCTGGAGTGCAGTGGCTCCACTGAATGAAGCAAAGCCTGAATCCCACGGCACTCCAGCCTGGGCAACACAGTCAGAGTAGCAGGATCCAGCCTGGGCAGCATACCCAGAGCAGGTGCAATCCCACTACTGAACAGGACGGGAGTTCCGACCTGCTCCGTTTCCAACCTGGGCCGGTTCACCCCTCCTTAGGCAACCTGGTGGTCCCCTGCTCCCTAGAGGTCACCATATTGATGCTGAACTTAGTGTGTACACCCAACTGGCATAATGCACTACAGCCCAGAATTCCTGGGGTCAAGTGATCCTCCTGCCTCAGCCTCCAGAGTAGCTGAGACTACAGATAAGCGCTATCATGTCCAGCAGAACTCTTTTGTTGTTGTTGTTTTTTTGAGACTGTCTTGCTCTGTTCCCCAGGCTGGAGTACAGTGGCGTGTATTAGGCTCAATGCAACCTCTGCCTCCCTGATTCCTGTCTCAGCCTCCCAGGTAGCTGGGATTACAGGCACGTGCCATCTTGCCTAGCTAATTTTTGTATTTTTTAGTAGAGACAGGGTTTTGCCATGTTGGCCAGGCTGGTCTTGAAGTCCTGGCCTCATGTGATCTGCCCACCTTGGCCTCCCAAAGTGCTGGGATTACAGGCATAAGCCTTCTTGCCCAGCCCAGAATCCTTTTTTTTTTTTTTTTAAATGTAACTATAATATTATTATACTTGAAAAATTAAAAATAATTCTTTAATATCATAAAATATCCATTATGTAAAACCAGGATACTCTTGAGAGTATAACGGGCAATCAACTTGCTAGGAGAAGCAGCATAATTGGAACTGTCCAGGCAAACCAGGACTGGGCCAGGCATGGGGAACATTTGTTTTCCCTAAATATAACCCTTTCTAATGCACGTGTCTGAAAATTCATTCCTCTGCTCAAAGCCTCCAAAGGCTTCCAGAACTTACATAGTCTCGACTCAGCCCAAGGCTCGAGGCCCTCTGTGGTGTGGCCCCCACTGGCCCCTGCCTTCTCCCCCGACATCCTCCTGCTGCTGATGCGGTTCCAACTGGTGACTGCATCACCCAAGGAATCTGGTGACAGCAGTGGTAGTGGGCTGCTACCACTCCCTGCTGTCAGAGATGCTGCTGCATGGGCATGGCACTGTGCATGCTGGAGACACTGGCAGGCAGCCTGGACATGGTATTTTGCTCATTTAGATTTTAGCTGTCCCTCTAAGGTACCTGAATTTGAATGTTAGCAGAAGTAGGATATTAGGGTTTGCTGTGAAGACAGTTCTGGGCTAGAGGTGCCTCAACCTGGCCTGATTTTTGTTGGGGGGAAGAGGTCTCTTCCTACTCTCTTTTCTTTTTTCAAACATGTACCTGGAGTGTACTTTGCTCTTAAGAAACTAAAACTACTAACTCCTAAATGCTGAGGGCTCCTATTCATTCTCAGCCATACCCAGGGCAGGGCATGGAGCTGGGGCTCCACCACGGTGTGCAGAGAGAGCTGTTGGGAGTGTGGGTGCCATCATCCCTGCACGACATACAGACAGACCACAGACACACACACACACAGAGCCCCACCTGTTAGATGAGTGTCAGCTCCGCTGCTTCCCCAGGGGTCTTCTCGGAGCCCAGGGCTCCTGCTCAAGACCAACTGCCTTCTGTGCCTGGAAGAGGCAGAATTTCTTTCCTCTTTACAAACTGAGCTCTAAGTCAGGTTTGCTGGGTGACTCCTGTCTCTGAGTCCCTACAAAGTTCCTGAAGGTTGAATTTGGGGACTTTTGGCAGAGTACAACTCTGAAGAATGAAAGAAAGCCATTCTGCCTGACATGAAGCTAACAAATAACTAGAAAAGTTTTCCTACAAGGATCTAATCCTCGGAGCTGTCTCAGCCTGCATGCCCAAGGCCCACTGCAGACTGGCCCGTGTAGTTCCTGGTCATCATCCACCAGGATGCCTGCCAGTCAGACCTCATCCTGGTGCTGTCAGAACCCCATTAGCCAGGCCACCATCCATCCACTCAACAGAGAGGTCTCGTTGGTCTGGGTCTCTACCCAGCCCACAGCAATGCCCAGTACCTGGTGCAGCCTTGTGGTGGCCTGCTGCCTGCCCTGTTCTCTGCTGGGTACTCTTTAGAGCCCTGCAGGTCCTTTCCAGCTGGCACACCTTCATTCATTTACTTACTGAGGATCTACCACGTGTGCCGGACACAGGAGTAGGTGCTGGGACACGTTAAGACAAATCCCCCTACATCACAGGGCTTACATCCCGGCAGGTCAGGCACCCAGGACACCACGACGAATTTTCTTACTGGGGTTGGCTTCTTCTTTACCCTCAGAGTGCTGGGATCCTTTTGCAAATTATTCTTTTCTTCCTGAGGGACCTGATTTGCAGACCCAGGGGCCTTCACAGTGGCTTGCCTAGATCAGGCCACAACAGGTTGCATTGCGACCTCACCCTGGGCAATGTCGCCAGTCCCTCCATCTCCAGAATAGATCTGCCAAGTGGCCATTCTCTGAAGAAAGGAGATGGGGTTCAAGGTGATTTGCTATTTCCAGTGGAGTGCCATGTATGTTGTGTGTGTGTGTGTGTGTGTGTGTGTGTGTGTGTCATGTGTATGGCAGTGGGGATTTAGGCTTCTATGTGCAATCTGGTGAATTCTATAAGAATTTTATGTGGCATCTAAAAGGACTCTATGAAGCTTCTATATGGAATCCATTAAGATCGCATAAGGATTTTGTGTTCATCCACAAGAAGTAGACATGGGTTCTATAAAGATTCGAAGAGGTCTTAGTGTGTGAGCAGCTGAGGCACTGAAGTGTGGGTGGAGGAGCAAGGGCTTTGCTTTCAGTTGCACCCACCCAGCCAGAAATGAGCTCCCACACCCACTTCTCTTCCCTTTTAAACTGTGTAGCATTTCTTGTCTGCTGGGCTCTCCTTTTGCCCTGTACAGAACCAATTTAATGAGATGAATTAAAAAAAGGAATAAAAGGAAAAGAGCAAACAGCACATGTGGCCCTTGGCAGAGGACATCCTCCGGCATGAGACTCGAGGCGCATCAAAGATGCCGAGAGACAAACACACAGCGCCTGCCCCTGCCAGCACCATCACTGTGACGAAGGCCAGTGGCTTCCGAAAGCCGTCGAGCCACTTCCAGCTCCAGCAGCTCCCCGGAGCCCTCCTTTTCTGAACCTTAGGGATTCGGGCAAGTGGGCAGCGGCCCTGGCGGCCCGGGGAGGTTCAGCTGCTCCGACGTCTGCTGGCTCTGGGCAACTCTGCAGGTCCCCACAGGCCCCATTCTCTGCCCCGGGTGGTGGAGGACAGCCACACACACAGGCAGCCAGAAAGAAACCAGAGCGTCCTCAGGCCTGGGGCTGGGGCTGGAGGGGAGAAGAGGGAGGGCCTAGACCTGGGGCTGGGCAGGGCTCCTGTGAGTTAGAACCTCAAGGCCTTCCTCCTCCAAGAACCATTCCTAGGCAACTGGCACCATTCCAGCAGGCGGAATCGTTTTTCATTTTATCTGACTTTCCTCTAGGGCCAGCGCTGTCTGGCAGATTTTTCTGCATTGATGAAAATGTTCTGTATCTGTATCTGCCTTATCTGACACAATCACCTTTAACCAAAGATGGCCACTGAGCGCTTGAAATGTGGCTATGGTGACGAAGAGACTGAATTTTCCATTGTACTTAATTTTAATGAATTTAACTATAAATCGTCAAATGCGGCTGGCAGCGACTGTGGGAGACAGTGTGACCGTGAGCAGGGCTCCTGTCTGATTCACTGACGCCCTCCTCTCTAAAACTACAGTCCCCCAAGAGGGGCTGGCCCAGACCAGGCTGCAGCAGCCTTCGTCTTTCTGTCTGTGGGACTTCCTCCCAGCTCAGATCACACCTGTCTGCAGGTGGCTCTTGTTGGTGGTCCCCACTGGGCACAGGTCACCAGGGCTGAGGGTATGCCTTGGTCTGGGGTGACTGAGGAGACCCAGGATCTAGTCTGAGCATACCCCCATGCTCTGTATGTGACCCTGGACAGGTCTGCCCCTCTGCAGTGACGGAGCAATGACTGACTGGGCCCGAGGTTCAACAACAGCCTCACACCGCCTCCCCCACCCCGCCACACCGCCCCCGCCACCCACCCCAGTGGGCTGCGGTCAGGGAACTAAAGCCCACGGGCATTCTGGGTCAGCTTCCTAGCTTCTCCTCTTCTCCCATCAGGCCCACCAATGGAGATCATTATCCAAATGGTAATGGTTAAGAACTTGGCTTTGGGGCCAGACTAGCTTTAACTCTCAGCCCCACTACTTACTAGCTGTGGAGCTCCAGTACCTTTCACTGTTGAGTGGGAGTTACATCTGGTGTCAGAGGTCCTGGGTTTAAATCGGGGTGTGCTAGAGACAACTTGAAGACACCCATGAGAACAGCTTTGTCCTATTTCAAGGGATTTTCTGAGCCAATTGATAAACACAACTGTTTAATATAAAAATTAAATTATATTTAATTTATTAAATAATAAATTAATAATAATAAAATGATCAATAAAAATTAAATACACAAATAATTATTTAAATAATATTTAATTATATATAATTGTTAAACCCCTCTCTGTCGTCTACTATGTGGTTCTCGAGGGCAAGGATCGAGTGGGAATTATTTATGACAGTCACTCCAGGGAATTTTCCAAACCCTCTTCCTCCTGCAGTTCTGATGCGCGCGTTCCTCCTCTAGGTGTGAGCAGAAGGAAAACAGGGCAGAGCCCACCATGCCACCCCTCGCTGTGTCAAACGCAGAGACTAAAGGGCCCTAGAAGGCCTCTTGTTCTGCTATGTGGCTGCCCTGGGGTCCTGCCCAGCTGTCCCTGCGGCTGTGAGAAGGCTGGGGGCTCCTGTGCAGGGGTCTGGATTCTGGGTCTCTCCATCCAGGACCCTGGAATCTGCCCATGTCAGGAACAGGAAGGAAACATCTCTTTTTTCTGCACATGGTGTGTATGGGGAGGAGATGCTGGCTGACACAGCACAGCATGGGATGTCCACAGCAAGCCCCCAGGGCACTGCCCACAGCAAGGCCTTCTCCGAACCCAAGGCTGAGCCTCGCCTCGCACCGGGGCAGGCTGAGCTCACAGTTGGTTAGCCCAGCCTTATATTTTTGGTTATACTGTTCTGCTCCCCGCTACACATATATACACAGATTTTACTCCATGTGCAATTTTTTTTTCCGGGAAAATTGTCTGTGGATTTTATCAGATGCTCTGAGGAATTCTGATGCCTTTATCATTGCGCTAAATGGTGAATAGAAGGCTTTGGCCTTGGAGCTGGGAGATGTGGCTTAGAATTCTCATCACTTCTAAGTTGCTGCATGAACTGGACAAGACACTTTATTTTCTCGACCGCTGTCTAAAATAGGGCAACGACCTTGTCTTGGGTGGTGATTTAAAAACAGGTTCACAGTCGTGTTCACGTATCCTTTGACACTCTTCCCGTGAAAAGATGGAATCTAATTGTCCTTCCTTGAATATGGGCCAGGTTTGATGAGACTCTTCTAATTAGCAGAGGCAGAAATGGTGCTGCGTGACTTCAGAGTCTTGGTTAGAAAAGCGGATGCGGCTTTGGCCTGGCTTGCTCTTGCTCAGGACGCATGCCCCTCAAGCCCTGAGCCCACATAAGTCCAGCCACCCTGAAGCCGCTGCTGGAAGGTCCAGGAAGTGTGGCTGCAAGGAGACAGAGAGAGGTGTGTGAGGCACCTCAGCTGCGCCTGCCCCTGCCGTCGGCTCTTCCCACCCCAGGCGCGGGCATGCAAGTGAATGAGCAGCTTTGGATGATTATAGCCTCCAGCCTCCAAGCTGCCGCAGCTGAAGCCAAGTGGAGCAGAAACAACTGCCCGCCCAGTCCTGCCCACTTTGCATATTCATGGACAAAATCAATATTGCTGTTTTTGTTTGCAACCCCTAAGTGTTGGGGTGGTTTGTTATGCAGTGTTGGGTAATATCTGGGCACCCTGCCTACCTTCAAGGGATGTGGTAAGCATCACTTTATATGTCACCTTTCACATTCCAGGTACTTGGCGACACTGCATGTATGGGACCTGCAAATTGGCCAGGTGAGGGGTAACTGGGACCTAATGGGACTTCTGCTTAGCCCTCTAAGTAACAAGGAGCTTTCTGGAGAAGAGGGTTATTTGCTCCAGCCCCATGGGTCCACAGGTTTCCTGGAGAGGGCAGGTGTCCCCAGATCAGAAGCAGTCCCTGAGGGGGAATAAGAGAAAGGGAGTAGTTTTTTTTTCCCTGTTGGCTGATGGCCATGACCAGCGTCCCAGGAAGAGATGGGGAGCGTGAGGAGGATCTGGGAGCAGTGGGCTGAGGCTGGGCTGGGCCAGCAGCAGTCCCAGCAGGCTCTGCAGGCTGGCCTTCCTTCAGTCCGCAGCCTCACTCTGTGCTTCATTATCCTTGCGCAGTCACCCGACTATTGCCTGCTCTTGCTCCCGCACAGCCCAGGCACTCCTCCAGGGAAGGGACTGTACTGGCAGATTTTGAAGCCCCAGAACGGAACCTCGCAGTCTAGGGGAGTCAGGTGTCCAATACATGTTTGTTGAACGTCAAACTCGGTGCATCTCGCTGAGTCGCCGATGCTCAGGACCCAGGGCAGGGGTGGCCGGGAGGTGAAGTGGTCCCATCAAAAGTGGCTCTGTACAGGGGCATCACATCAGAGGGACCCATGTAGGAGTCCTTCTCCCTGTGGGGAGCGGAGGCCTAGAGGGCAGTACTGTCGCCTCAGGCTGAGTTTGGGGGGGGTCCCTCTTTTGGTTTGTGCCCCATATTCTATGGCCAGATCCCTGTGGCAATAACTTCCCCAGTGCTGTGGGTCCTGTGGGATGAGGGTCGCACTCCTAGGCCCTGCTCCTCGGCGCCAGATTCCTGCCCACCACCTGGGCCAGGCCCTATCTCTTGCCCATCACAGCTGACTGGTTGAGGCCCCCCGCCCCTCCCTGGCTGGCCAGACATCTCTGACTGCACATTCTACCGGCTCAGGACTTCTTGCACAAGGAAGTTTGCCCGGGTCCAGAACTCAGAGCCACATGAAGAGGCTGCAGAAGAAAAGGACGAGTTGTCTGAGGCTCTTTGACCCTCAGGAAGCAGCCTGAGCTGCCCTGCGCCCACATCCCAGCCTGGATTTCCTATCAGACACAGAGCTTTACAGCAGGAAGGCCTGCCCGCCAGAGCCTCGGGGCCCGGCCGCTCCATCTGCCTGCCCTTGGTCTGGATGTCTGCCCGAGCAGATGCAATTTAACTTGCTGCAGGAGCAATATCTATAAAAAGTTAACTATCATCATAAAAGCAGCCTGTCCACCCAGGGCGGGGCTGCTGGAGGGAGGCCCAGCAGCTGGGTCAGACCCCACTTTGGAGACCACAACTCTAATGTCCAAATGTCTCTCCCCTTGCCCCCTACTCATCTCAAAAAGATGTCTCGGCCCCTGATGTCAGCGCTCCCCTGAAGGGACACAGGTTGGCTTCATGCTGCGTGCTACAGCCATCCCTCAGAACCGTCCACACCATGCAGGGGGGCCCTGCAGCCCTGGCCCTGGAGACAGGACCACATCATGGGAAGGCAGGTGTAGCCCAGCACCCTGCAGCAGAGGTGCAGGCTGAGCTGCCTGAATGCGGCTTCTCTCTGGGGCTTTTGAGTCTGAGATAAAGCATGAGAGCCAAGAGAGTGGTGTTCCACAGGTGTGTGGACCAGCAGACAGCTTTCCCAGGCCTTTGTTCAAGAGGATATTGGGGGAAACAGCTCCCTAGGAGGAGGCTCCATTGGCTCACCCCAGTCCAGCACTGCCTGGCCCCCCTGTTGCTAGAATTGCCACTAAGCTTTCAGGGAGGGGAGGCTCCAGGGGAGGCAGTCTTGGCTGGGAAGGGTTTATCTCTCAGCAAATGCTGGTCACAGCCATAGTAGAAAAGGTCAAGATGGCAAGGTGAGCTATGACTGGCTCGTGGAGCCTGCTGTGCCCATCTTCAGGCATTGGGAGGGCTTTTTTCTTTCTTCCCACACTGCCCACATCCCCTTTTCTGGGCCTGGCCAACCTCTCTATCCTTGGCACATGGCCACAGATGGGAATTGCATTCCAGGTGAAGAGACAGTCTCAGCCTCATTCCACACTGGCCTTGTGCTGACAGGGGCCGGCTTGGCGCTGTGACGGACAGATTCCTGGGATATCTTCTGTCTGCAAAATCTGAAGCCAGACTCCCTCGTTCTCTGGGCACAGTCAGAGAGGGGGTGGATAGGACATAACAGCCAAGCGGCTGCCTGAAGAAGAGGAGCAGAAGGCCTGAGCAGCCCCACCTGGATGCAGAGGGAGGCCTGAGTGGGAGGCTTACTCCCTTGTCACCTCAAGAATGGGTCCCTGTGAGGACACCTGGGGACAGGGGGTGAGAGGATCGGAGTGGAGGAGCCACAGGGGACCTCCTTCCACTGAGGCTTCCGATGGGCTGGGAGACGTGACCCGGGAATAAAGGACTGTCTGTGGTTGCTTCAGGCTGTCTGCATGTGCCTGAAGGACTGAGAGGAAAGTGTGCAGTGACAGTAACACACTGGCCAGGTGTGGTGGCGCACGCTGGCAGTCCCAGCTGCTTGGGAAGCTGAGGGGGGCATCGCTGGAACCCAGGAGTATGGGGCTGTAGTGAGTTATGATCACACCACCGCACTCCAGCCTGGGTGACAGAGAAAGACCCTGTCTCAAAACAAAACAAAAAAATAACACCATTAACAGCAGATATGGGAGCTAGACTTCCTTGTACACACACACACACACACACACACACACACACACAGACATACATACACACGTTGGAATGCTCTGAAGCTCTGAGCAGGGCAGGCAGTAATTATTACGTACCTATTATATCTCCATGAGGCCACTGAGGAAGGAGAGGCCTCTCTGCTGTAGAGGGATTTCATTCTATCCAGGAAGGACACATACACACACACACACACACACACCCCAGACACCCACGCTATAAGGCAGCGCATGAGTAAGCATTAGACAGGGCTGTGTCACCCTGCTCTGTGGCTGTGAGTAACGGGGCTGATCAATACCATGAGGCAGGCGGGGCTCATGAATCTTTCTTTTCGGCGTGGTATGAACCACAGCTGCCCTTTTCCAGACATGAGCATCCACAGATTTTTAAGGCCTTTCTCCCTTGAGATTGTGACAACCTCCTGCTGTCTCATTTAAACCCTGTTCACCCACGATGTCCCTGGCAGGCAGGGTCAGCCCCCGGAAGATGAGGAGATGTAAGAGTGTTCTAGCGTAGCGCACGGAGACACAGCGGCGTGGCGGGGAGGGAAGCCGAGCACACAGGCCTGCGCAGTTACCACCACGGCTTCCTGCTTGGCCTGTCGGCTCTGAGACTGGGAGCCCTGCTGGAAGTCTTGGGCTAAAGATCCCCAGCCCCTGAAAAGGGCTGAGTTAGCAAGTGGAAGGGATCAGTCACGCTTTCCTGCAGCTGACAATGTGTGTCTGTGTGTATATACGTGTGGTGCATATGTGTGGTGCGTGTGTGTATGTTGTATGTGCATGTGGTGTGTGTATATAGTGTGAGTATGTGGGTGTAGTATATGTGTGTATGTGTGTGGTATGGTGCATGTGTACGCTTGTGTGGTGTCAATGTAGCTACATGTGTATGTGTGCTGTGTATGTGCATGGTGTGTATGTTGAGTGTGTTGTGTGTAGTGAGTGTGGGTATGTGTAGTGTCTGTGTTGTAAGTATGTGGTTTGTTGTGAGTGGAGTGTGTGTTGTGAATTTGTGTTGTAAGGGAGGTATGTTGCAAGGGAGGTGTTGTGTGTTGTGATTGTGGTATGAATGTGGTGCGTGTGTTGAGTGTGGTGTGTGTGGCGTGAGTGTCTTGTGTTGTGTGTGAGTGTGGTATGAATGTGTGGTGTGTGTGGTGTGAGTGTGAGCTTGTGTGTGCTGAGTATGGTGACTGTGGTATATGTATGTGGCGTGTGGTATGAGTGTATGTGGTGTAGAGTGTGTGTGGTGTATAGTGTGTGTGGTGTGAGTGTGTGTGGTGTATGGTGTGTGTGGTGTGAGTGTGGGTTGTGTGGTATGAGTGTGTGATGTGGGTGTGTTGTGTGTGGTCTGAGTGTGGTGTGTGTGGTGAGTGTGGTATGTATGTTGTCAGTGTGTGTTGTGAGTACAGTATGAATGTGTTGTGTGTTGTAAGTGTGGTGTGTGGTGTGTGTATTGTGAGGCTGATGTGTATATGATGCAAGTGTGTGGTGAGTATGGTGTATATGCCATGTCAGTGTGTGTTGTACGGTATGAGTGTATGAGTATGTGTTGTGTTGGGAATGTGATGCGTATGTGGTACAAGAGTGGTATGTGTTTTGTGAGTGTGGTGTGTGTATGTGGTATGTGTGTGGTGCGAGTGTGTTGTGAGTGTCGTGTGTGTGGTGAGCATGTTGTGTGTGTGGTGTGTATGTTGTGAGTGTGGCATGTGTGGCGCCAGTGTGTGGTGAATGCAGTGTGTTTGCGGTGTGTGTGCTGTGAGTGTGGTGTGTGTGAGTATGGGGGGACGGATCTTTGAGGAGGACCAGGACATCTGCCCACTGTGGCCTGGCAGAAGATTCCTGCTCAGCGTGGCCAGGATGGGTAATGAAAGAAAAAGTGACAAAGCCTGAGTCCCCTTTGCCAGCCAGGCTCCCGCCCTTCTATGGATTCAAGAAGTTTCCTTGGCTGGCTCAGTGCAGACGGAGAGGGAGGTGGAGAGGAGGGCCAGCCTCGGTCTGATATTTGTAAAACCTCTTCCACCAAGCATCTCTGGGCTCAGGTCTCTGTGGAAATTCTTCAACATCACGTAGAGGACTCCTGAGTGTTCCTAGCTCCTCTCTGTCTGTAACACTTCCCTCCTGGGCCACGGTGGTCCCCTCCCTGTCATAGCCAGGTGGAAGACAGGACACAGGAAACCCTGAGCCAGGGTTGTGGGAAGAGTAGGAATCTAGTGTCCCAGCCGGAGACTGCTCTTGGCATGCTCTGGCCTCCTCAGGAACATCCACATTCTCTGACCATCTTCTGCCCAAGTCTCTGACGGGGGACAGGCAGCCCTGGTGACATCCCAGGGTCTCTAAGCCACGTCCAGTTCTCCCACATTCCAGGGAAGGCATGACAAATAGGGTTGCCTGATAAGCACAGGTCACTCAGTTCCATTTAAATTGCAATTAAATAATAAATACTTTTTTTTTTTAGGGTGAGTTTGTTCCCAATATTGCAAGGAACATACTTACACTTAAAAAATCCTATTGTTTATCTGAAATTCAAATTAAACTGGGAGTGCACTGATTTTATTTGATGAATCTGGCAAGCTTAACTTGAAGGGAATGACAGTTACTGTCATGCATCACTGAGAGGGCCTGTTCTTTGTTCCAGGTACTGGGCTGAGCCTTTGAGTGTCTTATTTCCATTGAAACCTCCCCAAGAGAAATGCCAGATATAGGTGATGGGGAGGAAGGCAGCAAACCACATTGCCATGTATGTACCTATGCAACAATCCTGCATGTTCTTCACATGTACCCCAGAACCTAAAATGCAATAAAAAAAAATATATAATAAAAATAAACAAAAAAATTAACCTCCCCACACCACTACCGTGCACCCCAAACTTGGATCCTTTGTTTACCACATTTAAGATTTCTGCCTTGTCTTTTGCACACCACCTGTACAATTTCTTGTTTGATTCTTTTCTCTAAATCAATTACCTTTAGAAAAGTTTAAATCAGCTTCTTCTTATTATTTTTTAGATGGAGTCTCGCTCTGTCACCCCGGCTGGAGTGCAGTGGTGCAATGCTGGCTCACCGCCACCTCCTGGGTTCAAGCAATTCTTGTGCCTCAGCCTCCTGAACTGGGATTATAGGCACCCACCACCAAGCCTGGCTAATTTTTGTATTTTTAGTATAGATGGGGTTTCGCCATGTTGGTCAGGCTGGTCTCCAACTCCTGACCTCAAATGATCTGCCTGCCTTAGCCTTCCAAAGGGCTGGGATTACAGGCGTAAGTCACCAAGCCCAGCCCAAATCCATTTACCTTTAAAGGAAGTTTTATATTCATTATCATTTGTCATGAATAGCTGCAAAATTCAATACAATGTTATCATTGTATTGCCTTTCGGGTGCCCTTTTTGAGGCTGAGGCATTCTGAGGAGGAGACTTTCTGCTTATGTCATCAAATTTAGGGGGAAAGAAAAAAAGAGATGTATTTCTCACTATGTTATTTATCATTATTAATGGTGGCTCATACCTGTAATCCCAGCACTTTGTGAGGCTGCAGTGGGCAGATCACTGGAGGCCAGGAGTTTGAGACCAGCCTGGCCAACATAGCAAAACCCCGTCTCTACAAGAAATACAAAAAATTAGTTGGGCATGGTGGTGTGTGCCTATAATCCCAGCTACGTGGGAAGCAGAGGTACAAGAATCACTTAAACCTAGGAAGCAGAGGTTGCAGTGAGCTGAGATGGCGCCACTGCACTCCAGCCTGGGTGACAGAGCAAGACTCTGTCTCAAAACAACAACCCTATTAAAAAGGTAAACTGAGGTACAACAAAATGTTAATGAGCTTATTTGAACAGACAGGGATTTATGAATTGGGTTCCAAACCAGAAGTGGTTGGGAAGCTTCACTGAGGGACTATAAGAGGGAGGCTTTTATAGGATAAACAGGGAAGTAAAGCAAAGATTTGATTGGTTCTAGTTATACACTTGCCTTATTTGGCTTATCCTGTTGGAAACTGTTCCTAGTTATATCAGTTTGTTGGCTGCTTCTGATTGGTTGAGCTTAAATTCTATTTTTCTTTAACCTAGGCATTTGGGGCCAGGCATACTGGCTGACAACTATAATCCCAGCACTTCGGGAGGCTGACGGAGGATGATTGCTTGAATCCATGAGATTGAGGGTGCCACGATTGCACTACTGTACTCCAGCCTGGACAACAGAGCAAGACTCTGTCTCAAAAAAAAAAAAAAAAAAAAAAAGCATTTATAAGAAATAGCTTAAATTACACTTCACTCATGTTTACAAATCAAGCATGGTTAAGGTCACTTATCCTAACTGCCTTTTTCTGTGTAGGGATTTTTCAGGTCTGGTCTCCATTTTAATTTACTTTAACAAAACATTGTGAAGTTACAGAATTAAAAACAATATAGGAATAAATAGACAAACCAAAGGAATAGGATAGGGACTGCACAAATAGACCGTGGAATATGCAGAAATTTAGGGTATGATACAGTTGGTATTTCAGATGAGTGACAAGCCATTCAATTAAAAATTTTAGGAGAAATAACTGCAAAAAATGAAAATCAAGCTTGATTTCTACTTCATACCAGTCATAATAACAAACTCCAGGTTACTTAAAGAACTAAACATATTTTTTTAAACTGCAAAAGAATAAAATGTAGAAGACTGTTTTTTGTGGTTTTGTGATAGATAAAGCATATGAAGTAAATAATATGTATATATTTTTGAAAAGGGAGAATTAAGTGTGAATTAGTCTGCTCAATTCCAAGATGTTACAAAGCTATGATAATTAGAACTGTGTGATATTGGTGGCGGGACAGAAGCATAAATCAATAGGACCGGATGGAAAACCCAGAAATAGACCTACACAGATATGCCCAACAAAGTTTTGAAAAAGATGCAAACGCAATTCAATGGATGAAGGATCACCTTGTAAACAAATGGTGCCGGAACCACTGAACATCCACAGGCAAAAAAGTGAACCTTGACCTAGACTCCAGGCCGTATGCAAAAATTAACTCAAAATGAATCACAAACATAAATGTGAAACCTAAAACTACAAAACTTTTAGGAAGAAAATACATGGTAGAAAATTTCTGTGTTTGGGGCTAGACAGAGAATTCTCAGCTTGACACCAAAAGTATTATCCATAAAAGGAAACACTGATAAATTGGGCTTCATCAAAACTGAAAACATTTGCTTTGTGAAAGACCCTGTACAGAGCATGAAAAGATAATCTAAAGATTGGGAGAAGATATTTGCAAAACACAAAGGACTAGCGCCTAGGACTACATAAATTTCCCTCAAAACTGAACAATAGAAAGTAAAGAATCAAATTCAAAAATGGGCAAAAGACATGAACAGACACTTTGCTGAAGAGAGTGTACTCCTGGTTATAAGCACAGGAAAAGATGGTCAACATCGTTAGTCATTAGGAAAGTGCCAAGAAAACCACATGATATATCACCACACATCTATGAAAATGGCTAAAATAAAAAACAGTAATGACATCAAATGCTGACCAGGGTATGAAGAAATTGGTTCATTTATACTTTGCAGATGGGAATGTAAAATGGCATAGCCATTGGAAAATCATTTGGAAGTTTCTTAAGAAATTAAGCATGCAACTATCGTAAGTCTTAATAATTGTACTTTTCAATATTTATCCCAGAGAAATGAAAACTTATGTTCACACAAAAACTTGTACAAAAACATCTGCAAATTGGAAACAACCAGATATCCTTCAATGAATGAATGGTTAAGCAAATGGAGTGCAACCACACCACAGGTTACTTTTTACCAATAAAAGGAAACAAGTGGGCGCTACACAAAACCACCTGAATGAATCTTCAGGGCATTAGGTTGGCTGAAAAAAGCCAGTCTCAAAAAGTCACATACAGTTGATTCTATTTATATAACATTCTTGAAATGACAAAATTATAGAAATGTTGCCAGAGTTAAAGAGGGGGTTGGCAGTGGGTGGGGGAGTGGGGGGAAGAGAAGGCAACACAAGGACTCTTGAGGTGGGGGAATCATTCTGTATCTTGCCTGTATCAATGCCAGCGTTCTAGTTGTGATATTCCAAAATGTTACCATTGGGGGAAACTGAGTTAAGGGAACATGGATCTCTCTGCATTTTTACACCTGTATATGAATCTACAATTATCTCAAAATTAAATGTTTAATTTTAAAAACTACAAAAGAATTAGAAGAAAGTATAAGATATTATTTTTGTGAATTAGTAATAGGGAAAGCTTGTGCAATAAAGCATTTAATATAAAAGCATTAAGGAAGATATCAATATTCAACTACATCAAATGATACTGCCAACATGACCCAGCACAGTGGTTCACACCTGTAATCCAAGCACTTTAGAAGCTGAGTGGGAAGGACCGCTCGAGCCCAGGAGTTGGAGACCATCCTGGTCAATAGAGTGAGACATTGTCTCTGCAAACAATAATAATTAAAAAAAAAAATAGCCAGGTGTGGTGGTGCACACGTGTGGTTCTTGAGAGCTACTTGAGAGGCTGAGGGAGTAGGATCACTTGAGCCCCGGAGTTTGAGGCTACAGTGAGCTATGATTGCACCACTGCACTCCAGCCCGGGTGAGTGAGAGTGAGGCCCTGTCACTAAAAAAACAAAAAGACACCATCCACAAAATTGAAAACTAGCAACCAACTAAAAATTATTTGTAATAATTACAATATACAAATAATGAATATTCAAAATATGTTAAAAACCTGCTATGTCAATATGAAAAAGTAAACAACGCTCAAGAAAACAGGAAAAAAATAGGAAAAACCACAAGAGGAGAAATTCAAATGGCTAAAAACCTATGAGAAGCTGCAATATCCCTGATAATAAAGGAAATGTAAATTAAAACAATGAGAGACAATTTTTTATTATGTGCTAACATCAATTTTCCCTCACCCTGCCAATCTCCCAAACTTCCTCCTGTTTCTTTCAAAGGACAATCCCTTCATCTGCTATCACCTTGCTGAGGACTTTGCTCCTGCAATTATCCTCCCTCTCCTGCATCATTAGATTCCCCCTCCCTACTCCATCATTCTCATTAGTACACAAACATGCTCCAGTATTTCTCATATTCAAAAGCAAATCTCCTTTTACACATACCTTTCTTACCATGTCTTTGCTCAATGGGGCAGACAGACAACTGTCCACCAAAAATCCATGGCCTCATTGGACAGTGTAGCAGTGCAGCTGGCAGTGGCTGCCCAGCCAGGGACCACACGTCCCAGCTCCTTTCGAATATTCTTGGAAACTGTGACTGAAGCCTGGATAACAGAATGTGGGCAGAAGCAGTGTAAGCCACTTCCAGGTGTGGTCCATACAATTCTTCTATGTGATCCTCCACATTCTCTTTCCTCTTCTGCCAGGTTGATGTTGACATCTAGGGCAACTAAAGGTGCCATATGTTGAAGAAGATGTCAAGTGCTTGGATCCCTGAATGACTGCATGGAGCAGAGCTCTATCCTCACTTCTACTCCTATCACTGATTGGAATTTAAAAGAGAAAGAAATAAACTTCTGTTTAATTAAACTACCTAGATTTTTGTGGTTTATTTGTTATAGCATCTGGTCTTATCTTAATGAATGCACTTTTTATTTGTAACAAGACTTCTCAAAAGAGTTGTCTTGATTCCCTTGAGCCAGACCAACCAGTTTTGTCTGGGTTCAAATTCCAGTTTTGTCATTTCCTAATGTGTGTGATCTGGGGCAAGTTAGTTAAAGATCTATTCCTTATTTGTAAAATAGGATAATAATTGTACCTACCTCAAAGGGCTGTTGCACAGATGAACATATGTAAAGCACTTAGATCAGTGGTAAGTTTTATAGAAATTCAGCTATTATTATCATTTTAAGCCATTCACACCATTCCAGCTCCCTTCTGTCTCCACCGCTCTACCGAAACTACTCTTGTCAAGGTGGCCTCTATGCTGCAAAATGCAAATGTACATTTTTCTTGCCTCACTTAATTCAACTCTCAGCAGCAACTGACACAGGTGTCTGCTGCCTCATTTAAAAAAGTATCATGGAAGATTGCAAACATACACAAATGTATTTTGGTTTTGAAATAAATTTCTTCCTTTTCTGTTGCAGCAATGTGCAGCGAGGAGCTCTAATGTTTGCCAAACATGCTTTGGCTGCAAGAAAAGGGCCACAGACGTGGCACATTGCAAACGCAGTAATGGCCTCATCACAGTGAATAGGTGGCCCCTGGAGATGACCCAGGAGCAATACAAGCTGCTAGAACCGGTTCTGCTTCTGGGCAAAGAGCAATTTGCTGATGTGAACATCTGTGTCCATGTGAAGGCTGGTAGTCATGTGGCCCAGATTTGTGCTGTCCATTAGTCCATCTTCAAAGCCCTGGTGGCCTATTACCAGAAATATATGGACGAGGCTTCCAAGAAGGATATCAAAGATGTCCTCATCCAGAATGACGAGACCCTGCTGGCAGCTGACCCCCTTCACTGAGTCCAAAAGTTTGGAAGCTCTGGTTCCTGTGCTCACTGCTAGAAATCCTACCAATAGGCCGGGCATGGTGGCTCACGCCTGTAATCCCAGCACTTTGGGAGACCAAGGTGGGCAGATCACCTGAGGTCAGGAGTTTGAAACCAGCCTGGCCAACGTGGTGAAACCCTGTCTCTACAAAAGTACAAAAATTAGCCAGGCATGATGGCGGGTGCGTGTAATCCCAGCTCCTCAGGAGGCTGAGGCAGAAGAATCCCTTGAACTTGGGAGGCGGAGGTTGCAGTGAGCCGGATTGTGCCATTGCACTCCAGCCTGGGCGAAAGAGGGAGACTCCGTCTCAAAAAAAAATAAAAATCCTACCAATAAGCTAATCACAAGAATCAGGAATTCACCTGTATAATAAACCATGCTTAAGTTTAAAAAAAGAAATTCTTCCTGGAGTTAGGATTCTTCACTCTCTTCATTCTCTTCCCCCCACCTCTCTGGCCATCCCTTCTCAAGGTCCTCTGCTGGCTCTTCCTCCTCTTCTCAACCTGTAAATGTTGGTGTGTCCTGGGCTGTACTGAATGTCCTTCTGCAGCTGTATTTCCTTCCTGGATGATCATGAAATATCTATAGCATGAGGACTCCTACCATTCATATCACATCCCACCTCTCTCTGAGACTCCAAACTCGTGTATCTCAACTCTCTGACGTCACAAATGTAACAGGTCCAAGACAGAACCCTTCATTTCAGAGCTGCCCTTTCCCACTCCTCCCTTCTTTGTTGTCTCTAAATTGGGCAATGGTACCACTCCACTCAGCTGCTCTGGTCAAAAACTCAAGAATTATTATTGGTCGCTTTATTTCCTTTATCCTTTCATCACAACCATCACAAGACCCCAAAGTTCAATTTGAAGCCATTCACTTCTCCCCCTCTTCACTCTTGCTTCCCTAATTCAAGGTGTCACCACCCTACTTCGAATATCTTCAACATACTTCAAACTCATCTCTACGTGGAAACCCTAGGAATATTCTAAGAATACAAGCCATTCACATTCACTCTCTTGCTAAAAATCCTCTAATTTTTTTTTTTTTTTTTTCGGAGATGGGGTCTCATTCTGTCACTCATGCTGGAGTGCAGTGGTGGGATCACGGCTCACTGCAGCCTCAACCTCCCAGGCTTCTTGCTCTGTTGCCCAGGCTGGAGTGTAGTGGTATGATCATAGCTTACTGCAACCTCAAACTTCTGGGCTCAAGTGATCCTTCTGCCTCAGTCTTCTGAGTAGCTGGGGTTACAGGTGTGTACCACCATGCCTGGCTAATTTTTAAATCTTTTTGTAGAGATGGGGTCTGGCTATGTCGCCCAGGCTGTTCACAAACTCCCAGCCTCTAGCAATCCACCCACTTTGGCCTCCCAAAGTGTTGGAATTATAAGCATGAGCCACCACATCTGGCTCTAACATCTTCTGATTGCTCTTAAAAGCCAAACACCTTCTGTATTCATTCATTCTTGCACTGCTATAAAGAAATGCCTGAGACTGTGTAATTTACAAAGTAAAGAGGTTTAATTGTCTCCCAGGTCCACAGGGTGTGCTGCAAGCATAGTGGCTTCTGCTTCTGGGAAGGCCACAGGAACCTTACAATCATGGCAGAAGGTGAAGGGGGAGCCAGCACTTCTCATGGCCAGAGCAGGAGGAAGAGAGACGGGGAAGGTGCCACACACTTTTAAACTGTCCAATCTCACGAGAACTCATTCACTATCTGTTCGTTGTTGTGACATAGTACCAAAGGAGGATCCGTCCCCATGATCCAATCACTTTCCACCAGGCCCCACCTCCAACACTGAGATTACAATTGAACATGAGATCTGGGTGGAGTACAGCTCCAAACCATATCACTTTCCCTGGTCTCCAGCACTCTGATCTCACTCTACTCTCCTCTTGTGACCACTGCCGGCCAGGCATTCTAGGATTCTTTTTGCCTTCAAACAGGACAAGTATGTTCCCACCCCACTGTTACCTCTGTCTGGACGCTCTTCCTCCAGGTCTTCAGCGGGATGGATGGCTTCGAATCTCAGCTCAAAAATGTCTCCTCCTCAGTATGGCCTTCTCTCCCTTCCCCCACAGATTATTCTATTGTATCATCCTGTTTATTTCCTTTGCAATGCTTTTCAAAATCTAGATTTTCTTATTTACTGTTGCATGCCTCCTCCCCTCCCCCAACTAGAATGTAAATTCCATCAGGGTAAGGACCTTGTCTGTGTTGCTACCTCTGTGTCCCCAGGGCCTATGGCAATGGCTGGCATAGAGTAGACATTCATTAAGTATTTGTTGAATGAATGAAATTTATTCAAATGTATGGGGAAAGATCTGGATGAATAAATACCAAACTGATAAGGCTTTATCTTATGGGATCATGCTGGGATTTGGGAATGGAGCTTAAAGTTGACTTTAGCTTAACTGTATTGCTTGAAAAAAAATTTAATTTAGCCGGGGCCTATATTCATATATTGCTTGTGACATTAAAAATAAAGCAAATACTTGTAAGTATTTTGTAAACTGGGAAGTATTATATACAAGAGCAAGGAAATTGCATCAAAGGAAACTATCAGGAGAGTGAAAAGACAACCTACGGAATGAAAGAAGGCATTTGCAAATCATGTATCTGATAGAAATTAATATTCAGAACATACAAAGGACTCCTACAACTCAACAACAAAAACAAACACCTTGCTGGGCGTGGTGGCTTACACCTGGAATCCCAGCACTTTGGGAGGCTGAGGTGGGTGGATTGCTTGAGACCAGGAAATTTGAGATCAGCCTGGCCAACATGGCAAAACCCTATCTCTACTAAAAATACAAAAATTAGCCAGACATGGTGACACACATCTGCAATCTCAGCTACTTGGGAGGCTGAGGCACGAGAATCGCTTGAACCCAGGAGGCAGAGTTGCAGTGAGCCAAGATCATGCCACTGCATTCCAGCCTGGGCAACAGAGCGAGACTATCTCAAAAACAAAAACAAAAGCAAACACCTCAATTCAAAAATGCTCAAAGGACTTGGCTAGACATGTATCCAAAGAAGATATACAGATGGAATCAGCACATGAAAAGATGCTCAACATCCTAAGTCATTAGGGAAATGCAAATCAAAACCGCAATGAGCTGTCATTTCACTTCATTAGAATAACTATTATTTTAAAATAAAGGGAAATAACTAGCGTTGATGAGCATGTATAGAAATTAGAATCCTCGAGCATTCCTAGTGGAAATTTAAAATGGTGCTGCCACTGTGGAAAACAATTGGGGAATTCCTCAGTAATTGACACATGGGATTGCCATGTGATCCAGCAATTCAGCTCCCAGTTATACACCCCAAGGAAGTGAAAGCTGTGATTCAAACAGGTGCTTGTACATTAATGTTCATTGCAGCATTATTGATAATAGCTAAAAGGTAGAACAACCCAAATGTTACAGATGAATAGAAAAACAAAATGTGGTGTGTGTGTGTGTGTGTGTGTGTGTGTGTGCGCGCATATATATATATATATACATATACGCACACACAATAGAATACTATTCAGCCTTATTATTGAATAAAATAAAATTCTTTCTTAAAACACAAGCTACAACATGGATGAACTTTTAAAAAAGATGCTGAGTGAAATAAACTGAACATGCAAGGACAAAGATGGTATGATTTCACTTATATGAGGTCCCGGGAATAGTCAAATTCATAGAGACGGAAAAGTAGAATAAGGTTACCAGGGGCTGGGAGGAGTTATTGTTTAATGGGCATAGGGTTTCAGTTTGGTATGATGAAAACATTCTGGAAATGGACAGGCTGATGATTGCACAACTTGTCAGTGTACTTAATGACACTGAGTTGTACATTTAAAAATAATTAAAATGATACATTTTATGTACTGCATATTTTAGCTCCTCCCCTGCCACCCCCAACACACACACACACACACACACACACACACACACACACACACACATTGAGGGGATTTATTGTTACTCTTTCTCCCTGCTGTGCATCAGGACCCACCTAGCTTACTAGGGCAGATTACAGACTCAAAAAAAAAAAAAAAAAAAAAAACTACCTTGTTTTCAAATACATCCCCTCCCCCAGTTAGCACCAAAATAGAGGTGAAAATGACATCTGGCTCTAGGAGTGCATGGGAGTTGGACCCCTGGCTGACTCAGTTCTCAGCAGGCATCAGCCACCAGCCCCCGTACTCTGCCTTCTGAGTGCTCTGGGATCCTGTGGGCTTTGCCCATTTTCAGGAATTCTGGAGCATTTGGAGCCTCAGAGGACTCGGGCTACCTCCTATGCCCATTGGCCTGCCCATGCCCAAGACAGTCCATGTGTAGGCACAGATGACAAAACTTTTGCCAGCAAATAGGAAGTGGCAGGGTGGTCTGTGGGGAATTCATTTGCCAGTTGGCAGCTTGTCCCAGCCCTGTCTCTGGCCTCCACATGTCCAGGTTTTAAACTTGCCCCATGCAGCTGAGGTTTGCCTTGGGATCTCCCAGGCAGTCCCTGCAAACCAAGCCATGAAAACGAAACAGCCTTTGGCTCCCAAGAAGATTTTACACATCCCTCCAGACTTTCGTAGCCCACATCTTCTGCCCGTCACCATATGCTTTAGGAAATGCATGAGTAGTAAATCAAATTAACCTCATGGAGTGTCCCCTCACTTAACAGAGCATGTGTGTTCCATCAAAAATGGCTACAAGGCAATGGACTTTTAAGTGAATCTCATTTCCCCACTGTTTCATTTTAAAATCAGGAATGTGTTCTTTTGGAGAAAAAGTAATTGGCCATCTAGACATGACTTTAAAAAATCATACTTGAGGATATAGAAGATCTTAACATGTTATACACGCAGAAAAGTTTAAATGTTGAATGAAATCTCAATACGATTTGCATATTAACAATGCTACACTATCAAATAGAAGATGAATCACGAGATACCATATTTAAGTAAGTCCCACTCATGTGACAAAAAGAATGGAAGTGAGACTGCAGCACAGTGGTAGGAACCCAGACCCAACACCACTGGTCCCTCTTTATCCCCACTGTAAACTCCAGTAGCCCTAAAGCACCGGGAATGTGGCTAAACTACCTACTAACTGTAAATGCCTTCCTAATCTGTGGATTCCTGACCTGTTTTTTTTTTCTCATTTCTTCTAAGTACTTTATTATGAAAATAGCTCCAAAGAAATTGACCTCTCTAAGACTTGCTTGGCCATTTCTTCATTCAACCCACATTAATTGCACACCATAATAAGGCCATTCCTGCGAGCATCAAGGTGAGCACAGGTATAGTCCTTGCCCTCATGGAGCTTATAGTCTTGGGTCTATAGACATCAGACAAATAATCACACATACATACATGTACGTACATTTAAAATAAAGAAACAAGTAGATAAATAGAAGGAGCATTTCACAAGGAGGATGTGGCCCAGGGAAGGCTGAACTGAGGAAGCAAGTTATGAACTGAAGTCTGAAATAGTCATTCATTCATTCATTCATTCATCTTCTCGACAGATGTTTATTGAGTGTTAACTTTGTTCCAGGCGATGGGGATACTATGTTGGACCAGTCAGACAAAATCCCTGTCCCTATGGAGCCTCCTTCTAATGAAAGTTACTGAGTGGTGACGGGAAGAGATGCCATGGGAAGGACGATTAAAGGGAGAGCAGTAGCCAAGGGTCTGAGACAGGGAGGAACATGGTGCCCCTGAGAGACAGTCAGGTGGTACTTGGCTAGAGCCCAGAGAGGAAGGGAAAGGCAACTACAAATTAAGCCGGGTAAACAGGGGCCCGGACCAGAGCCTTGTGACTTAGGATGACAATAATGCAACCACTAGAATGTGTCTGTATTAACAGTTCTGTTCCCAAACATAATGCTTTGGTTTAATGCCCATTGGTGAATTGTGGCTTGCTGGGCTTCACAAAGCACTGATTACTCTCAGACGTTATCTGATGGACTGCGTTTTGCTTTCTCATGCGGCTTGCCTGACAGATGGCAGCAGCCTGGGCAAGCCAGCCACCACAAGATGGACTCATAGGACACCCGAATTCCTCAACATTTTTTTTTCTGTGATGTTCCTTTGAGGAGATCTTTTACTTGCTTTGCTACTTCCTAACCTTGTGACCATGTGCAAGTTACATAACCACTCTGAGCCTCAGATTCTTTGGTATAATATGGGGGATAATAATACCTCCATTTTAGGGTGGTTGTGATGACTCGTTGAATGAAATGCAAAAATCTATGTGAAATTGCCCAGCACACTACCCAGAACTGAGTAGACATGCCTCACAAACATTATTTCCTTTCACTGACCTCTTCTTTAATTTGAGGTTTTGTTAAGTGAATTTCTGTTAAGCAAGGGATCCCTGTTCTCAAATTACAGTAACTGCTACTTTCCAGGGCAAGAGGTTATATTAGCAAGACTTCCTCTTGTAACAGGGAATGGACAGCCAGGGGAGATGGTGGAGAGGGTCCTTTGAGCTGTTGGGGTGAGACTCCATCCTGAAACAAAGAAACAACAATGAGAAAACCCAGGCTTTTGTCTTCCTTCTTTTGTGGGGACCAAAGTCATGTGCGTGTATGTGTGTGTGAGAGCCCACCATGTGACCAAGCCAGCACTTTAAAGTCGGTGCCTCTGAACCCTGGCCTCAAAACAAAATAATTGCATACAGACATTCCTTTTGATCACATTCTAATACCGATTTACAACTCTGCTTCCTTGTAACCCCAAAGAAAGCCCTAATCATGGAGCACATACCAAAGCTTAGAATTTTGAGTGTGTAGGAGCGGGTGTCTGTAAGTATGCATTTGTTTCGGGGGGGCAGCAAGTAGTGGTTAACTAATGTCTAGTTCCCCTGCCCCAAATTAAGCTCTCGATGTGGCTAGTGGGATATTTTCATCTGAATGGCTCAGTTGAGCACTGGAGGCAGAAGACAATTTTTTGTGTGTGTGGTTTTCTCCAGGCCAGGCAATTTTTCCATTCTGTTCTTTTATTATGATCAAGATTACTTCATTACCTACCCCTGATGGGGTTTCTTTGGGTTTCAGTCTGTTTTTAATAAGAAGCAGACTAAAAACAAAGTTTCGGTTGTGTTTGAAATCTTCAGCTTTTTTTCTGAAATAATAGGTTAAAGAATTTTATTTGTCTTCTGAGGTTCTGAGGTTGGCTCAGAAATTCTCTGACCCAAGCCTTTGGGAAACAGGGAAATGGCACTTAGAATACAACCATCAAATGCAGATTCCTGGGCTCTGCCCCAATCTGCTGTAGCTGAAGCTAAAAGGTGAAGTCCAGAAACCAATGTTTTTAGCAGTGATATCAGTTGATTCCTGTGAATAAGAATAAAAGTTTAAGGTTTGAGAACAGAGTATAGAAAGGTAAATCCATCAATCAATATTTCTTTTTAATTATAATTCAAATACCATAGAATTCACCACTTAAGTGTACAATCAGTGGTTTTTGTATAGTTACAAGGTTGTACAACCATCACTACTATCCAATTTCAGAACATCTCTATCCTCCCCGAGAGAAATCCTGTGTCTATTAACAGTCCTGGCAGGAAGCTGGAGTGTAATCCAGCACTTTGGGAGAGTGAGGTGGGCGGATCACTTGAGATCAGGAGTTCGAGACCAGCCTGACCAACATGGTGAAACCCTGTCTTTACTAAAAATACAAAAAACTTAGAGAGGCATGGTGGCACACACCTGTAACCCCAGCTACTCGGCGGGGCTGAGGCAGGAGAATTGCTTGAACCTGGGAGGCAGAGGCTGCAGTGATGCGAGATCATGCCACTGCACTCCAGCTTGGGCAACAGAGCAAGACTCCGTCTCAAAAAAAACAAAACAAAACAAAAAGCAGGTAGTCTTAATTTCCCCCTTCTAGCCCTTGGCAATCACTAATCTACTTTTTGTCTCTATGGATTTGCCTATTCTGTACGTTGCATATAAATGATAGCATACAATTCACGGCCTTTTGTTCCTGGCTTCTTTCACTTAGCATAATGTTTTTAGGTTTATCCATATTATAGCATGTACCAGTACTTCATTTCCTTTTCATGGCTGAATGATATTTCCTGTAGGGACATACCACTTTTGTTTATCCATCCATTAGTTGATTATAAATCAATACTGAGTATCATTTATATGCAAGACAGTCTGCAGAGCTGCCCAGGGTATAGGCATGAGTCAGACAAGGACAGTTCTTCAGTAGTGCAGGAAATCAAGAATAGGTGATGGAGAACAGCGCATCTGGCACAAAGCAGAATGAGTGAATGAATGAATGAATGAATGAGTGAATGAATGAATGAAAGCCCACACACAGGAAAAGAAACTTAACTTGTAGAGGCAGCATGTGGTGACGCCCATTGTAGGGTGGATGGCTCTTTCCAAGTTCAGGACCAGTAGTAGCAGTCACTCAGGTGTGACAGCCTTTACTGTAAGTTGAGTCTGGGCCCTTCGGTCTCCAGAGATGAATCAGACACGACCCACCCCATGGAGCTCAGAGACTATGAAGGAGGCAAAACATGGTGTGGATTATAGATGACATACAATAGTGAAGGGAGAGGGGAAGTGGTGGGTAGAAAGGAAGACCCCTTCTGGCACAGAGGTCAGGAAAGATGGAGGAGGAGGCAGCATTGGAGCTGGGCTTAGCAGCTTGGGTAGGACTTAAAGAAGGAATGAGGCTGCGTGTGGTGGCTCACACCTGTAATCTCAGCATTTTGGGAGGCTGAGGTGGGCAGATCATGAGGTCAAGAGATCAAGACCATCCTGGCCAACCTGGTGAAATCCTGTCTCTAGTAAAACTACAAAAATTGGCTGGGCATGGTGGGTGGCACAAGCCTGTAATCCCAGTTACTCAGGCGGCTGAGACAGGAGAATTGCTTGAACCCGGGAGGTGGAGGTGGCAGTAGTGAGCCAAGGTAATACCACTGCGCTTTTTAGCCTCATGACAGAGTGAGAGTCTGTCTAAAAAAAAAAAAAAAAGAATGAATGAAAGACCACACACATAGGAAAAGAAAATGTTAAATGTCGGAGAGGCGAGTTACCGAAACCAGGGACAGAACTGTGTGAAATGGGCTCAGGGACAGAGTTCCAGGACACCTGTTTTACTGAGGTCAGTCGCTCTCCACCCTGGCTGTGCATCAGAGTCACCTGGGTGCTTTAAAAAATACCAAAGCCTGGGTCCTGGCCCTAGAGATTCTGTTTTATTTGACCTGCTTTGGGGGTGAGTATAAGTGGTGATATTGAGTAAAACCACCCCAAGTGATTCTAATGAGCAACCAGAGTTCAAAACCACTGACGCAGAGGATTCAAAGAGACAGCTGGCCATTAGCCTGGAGCGTGTGGTTGGGAGTGGACGGTACACAGGTTGACCACATCATTTATTCTCTAAACTAGGATACATTTTTGCATGAAACAGGGTGCTATGAATCATTATGCCAGGACAGCAGGCATAAACTAGATCATCCCAGACAATGTGGGTTGTATGTCCACCCTAACTATGGAAGCACGTGAATGCAGGCTATGGGATTTGGACTTCATATCATCACACGTGGGAGCTACGGAAGGTTTGGAGCAGACCACTGACACCTAATAAATGGGAGGCAGGAAGGCAGAGGAATGTAGCGAGGACTCAGCTGGGGAAATGACGAGACAGAAAAAGTGTGTGCATGAGAAGAACTCCCCCAAGACCACTCCAAAGAGACCTTCTATTTAAATAAATATCATGTGTTTGCTGGGCAGTGGCAGCTTCCAGACAAGTCATTGTCTCCTCCTTCTTCTATGTGAAAAGTGAAGCGGGGTGTTTGGGGCTTCCCCTAGCACCCCAGATACCTCCCTGGGAGATCCCCTGAGGGCTGTTCGCATGGACGATTTTCTCTGCTCATTTGTGAACTGGGAACACTCCAGGCAGCCTCCCTGGAGAAGCCCAAGGGAAGGACTCCTCCAGGTTCTCTGGGGCCCTTGCCCTGCGCCGTGGCCACCCCAGCTCTGCAATGTCCAGGCCACTCCCCGGTGTTTCTGCCTCTCGGAGAGGCCCCGTGTCCTCTTGCTCCTCCTCCAGCTTCCGGATCATTGGGAGGGCTGCTGTCATGGCTTTTTCCTTCCATTTGTCAGGCTCACAGAGCTTGTCAGGTGAGATATACATCTGTCCCACCCAACCTGAGGCCAGAAAACTGGGTGTGTTTGGCTGTAAGCCCAGTGAGAGTGGGCCCGTCTCTGAGCATGGTTGCTCCTCTTCCCAGAGCCTGGCACCTGCAGGCAGTGTTAGCCAGGCCTGCCTACAGTGTTGACTGGCATTTGGACTGGCACCCTCAATGTTCCCGACCCCCCAGTGCAGAAAGCACTGGCCTCCGGACTGGAGCAGGGGAAGGGAAGATGTAGGCCATCCGTCCTCCTGCTCCACACACTGGGCTGTGCTCCTAGCAGAATCCAGCAAAGCACAGAGGAGCGCCCTCATGCCAAACACAGGCCCACAGTTGGGGTGGGATGGCAGGAAAGGGGAGAAGCTGGAGAGGACAATGAACAGCTCCCATACTCAACAGCCCCTACCTTTTCCTTTTCTTTCCATCTGAGAAAATATATATTTAATTCTCTCAGATGATCTCACAACATCAACACATAAGCATGGACCAAACTACCCACCCCTTGCATTCCTGGTGTCAGTGGTCCAGGAGCGGACTGACTGCAGAGACTATTCCAGCCCAGCTCCTGCCATGCCCCTGAGTTGACAGGGACAGGTCTCCCTAACGGCAGCAGAAGACAAAATGTGGCAGTCTCTGGCCTGAACCCAGTAAGTATTGCTCAATCCAGCCACCCCTAGGCTGCATGGCCTCAGGGCTGGGGACTGGGGACAGGAAGTCTCAGTTCCTCTTAGCAAGAAAAGAATGCCTAGTTCAGGGAGGAAATACTTTGTGATAAAGCTTCAGTGCTAGAGGCTGGGCTCTTTCAAGAAGTGAGTAATCTCAAGATTGTCATCTGGTCAATGGGTGTATGACAAGTTTCCTGGTTCAGAACTTTTCTTTCTTTTTACTAAAAGTTGCCATCAGCTACTTCTTTATGCAGCTGGTTAAGAACAGACCTTCTTTGTTCGGGGAGGTGTCCTTTGAGTGGACCCTCTTGGCTATTCACACATTAGGCTAGTCAGGGAAGGGGAAGCAGGTTCCTGAGTGGTCTGAGGAGTGCAGGATCCTCTAGTCCACGCATGGAAGAGCAGGGAGATAATTTGCTTGGGGCCAAGGAACATCTGGAAAGACTGGGACCTTTTCCATGTTACAGCTGGAATTTTCCTGATGAAGTCTGAGATGAAGTGCCCCAGGGATAGAATCCCCACAGTCCCCAAGGGAATGGCACCAGGAAGAAAGGGGGGTCAGAATTGGTGACAAGGCTCAACCCAGGGCCTCCATATGGGAAACATTTTTGCATTACATTTTGGAGCGTGGCGGAGGACAGAAACCCTCCTGTACTCATCTCTGCCAGGGCTGTGAGCTGTTTGGGAGCCTGGCTGACCTTGGCAGTGTGAGCTTACCAGAGCAGTAGTCATGGAGCCTAAGGTTGGCCCACCTTTGTGGACGACATAAGGGTCAGGACCAGTGAGGCAGGATCTCATCAGATTTTGCAAGACCATTTTCCATAGAGACACACAGAGCTGTACAAGAAGCGATGGAAACCAGGACCTCCACATTCTCCAGTTTCTCTCTGATTGCCACTTGCAGTCAGAATTACTGGTAGGACCAAATTTGCCCCCAGTGTCCTTAGGGGAGTGGGTGAGGAATAAGGGGTAAGTAGGGGTAAAGAGGCATGACTTCCTGTTAATACGGGCCTATGGGAGCTCAAACAATTATTGAATAAATAAGAGGGATTCCATTTGCACCCCAAAATGGTGAACTGTGGTTGCTTAGGAAAACATCCAGAAAGTTATACAATGACAAGCTATTAGTCATTGCCTCCAGCTGGTGAGATATCAAGGATGCCATTCTTCCTTTCTGTATATCGGTATTTTCTATTTTTCCCCACAGCGATCGTGGAATGATTTGAGTTATTAAAAACACTTTACAGTGGCTCAAAAAACTATTATTATGTAGAGGCCCCAAGAAAGGGCACATTATATCTGCTTTAATTTATTCCAAGGGGTAGAGAAGAATATATTATGTTTTGGAAAGATTTTTCTTAATCCAAATGGTGAAGAGAGAAAAGTTTGGTGCCTATTGATGTGTGTTCAACTGTCTGGAAAGAAATCAGTTACATGGTAGTTTAACCTGTAGTGATGGGAGAGACCAATCCACACATGCACTAACTCAGGTTGCTGGAAGACAAGATTCGGGTGGGGCAAGTCGTGGGCAGGCTTTTCACGTCTCTGTGGGGTTGCCCTAGGGTAGAGGGAGCCCAGGGTCTATCACGTGACCAAAGCAAACAGGCCATAAAAGGAAAGCATTTCCAGCAGCCTGGCAGGCACCTCCCTGAATGGAATGTCTTAGGAGATGCTGTAATGAAATGAACCCAAACTTCTATCAACAAAGATGTTTTGTCTGCTGGTTATTATGTCATTGTCAACATGATGGGAACATCTGTGAGGATGAGGAAGAAGGAGAGAAAAGTGGGGCAGCTGATCCAGCCAAGAGTCCCAAAGAGAGAAGATGAGGAGGGCACAGCCCATTTGAAAGGGTGGGTGCCGAGATGGCACAGACAGGAGGAGTTAGGGAGGTCTCACTGGTGTAGGAACGGGAAGGCAGGAAGAGGGTCAGCTGCGAAACAGGAGCTTTGGGAAAGGGAGCGTGACATTGAAGCACTAGCCCCTCTAATGCATACGTGCCTATTACTGCCACCTTGCACCTTGCACTAGCAGATGTGGGTGAGTGGAAAGCGAGCTGGATTTCACTCTTACACTTGTTTCCTTGGCCACCTGCCCTTGTTCAGTAGACAATCCACACATATGTACCTGGTGGTCCAGGGCAGTCACGGCACAGTAATAAATGTGTTGTCTGTCTGCAAATCACCTCAGCCAGCGGCTGGGGTACAGGAGCAGGATGAGACCTTGGTGAGCAGACCAGCACCATGCATGGCATGGTAACGGTGCCAGGGAAGCAGGCTGAGGTCCAGCGCAGAGTTCTAAGGCCTATGGGGTGGGTTGGAATGCAAAGCAGGGAAACTGAGGCAGAATTCCTTTTGTATGGCGGAGGCAAATGGAGGGGGTGGGTGACTTTGAGGCTTTCCATGTTCCCAGAGCACATCTCAGGCCACAAGACTCATTCCAGGCCCTTGTGGAATAAGCTACCTGCAGAAGTCCTGCCTGCTTTGGCCGGGAGGGGTCCATAACACCGGTAAGCAGAGCAGGCAGTGAAGCCTCGGTGAGCCCACAGCAGGCCAGGACCAGCGGGGAGACCAGCTACAAGACCTGCTAACGGCTTTGGCTGTTCTTTATGGCAGTGGTGTTCAAATTGGAGCGTGTATTAGAATCATCTGACGGGCCTGAGGGACCCAAACACCAAGTGTGCGATTCAGTAGGTCTCAGGTGAGGCCTGAGGATTCGCATTTTGTATTTCTCCCAAGTTATCAGGTGCTGCTTTAGAAACCACGCTCCAGAGACGCTCCTATTTCTGAAGCCCAAGGCTGCTGTGAGAACCTTGACCGCCTATTCCTCCTTGATTTTCTTGTCAGCCCCTGGGCCTTGGAGGGTTCCTGTTATCAATACCCCTCCGGGCTTTCTGAGGTTGCAGCTTGATCTCATTTTCCTGGCAGGAATTTACTCGTGTTTCTTCCCTTCTACTCTGGACTTTAAAGCAATGGATTTCTTAGAGGAAGAATTAGCCATGCCCTGACTTGGGTAATGGGAGGGGCTGGGGCCACCCCAGACCTCCTGTTTCTCCCAGGGTCTCAGCACCCACAAGACAGCCCTGGACCCCTGGAAACTGGAGATTGATTTCCAGGACCCTGCTGGGCAGGTGGAAGGGTAAGAGCTTAGTTACTGGCAGAGCAGCGATGATTTACCCTAAGGTCCTAACTGAGCCCTAAATCCTTCCCTTACAGTTCTAAATGAATCACAGCCTCTGAACTAGTACAAGCTCTGGCAGGGCAACTCTCAGGTGTCAGTTTCCCCAGCTATAAAGTGAGGCTGCTCCAGATGTTTCCTGAGACAGTTTTCAGCTCTAGAATTCTTGATTTCGAGGAGGACGATGGGTCAGAGGAAGGAGAGGGCTCGCTGGGAAAGGGCTGGAGGTGAAGGTGATGTCAGCTGTGGAGAGCAGGGTCTGGAAAAGCAGCGTTGAGTCACTGGGCATGACGAGGGGCAGGATGGAGAGCCAGGGAAAGGCTTTAACAGGGAGTCATGTGGTCAAACCTTCGACTGGGAGGCTGAGGCTGGCAGCAGGCTGGGGTTTGGAGCCTGAGAGGTTCCCCCGTGTGCCATTTAGTCTCTGACTCACGGGACTGGGGCCAATGCATCCTTGCATGGCTCCGGCCTGGATCTGCTCAGGCTCTGGGCTCTGGAGAGCCGGAAGCCCTTGTTGGGAGGGGCTATGCTAGAGGGATGGCTGCCAGGGCCCTGACCTAGCACCCTCTGGGGATGGGACTTAGGCCTCTGTGTAACCCACAAAGTGTAACACAGCCCTGCTGCAAAGTCCCTAACTGCAAACGCCTACCCAGCCTGACCCCCTCGGCCTGGCTTTGGTACTGCGGCCGCTTTGCTCATGTCCCTGTACCTTGGACTGACGTTGGTACTGCGGCTGCCTTGCTTATGTCCCTGTACCTCTGCTTGTCTCTCAGCCCCTGCACAGCCAGCTCAGCACTGTGCTGGACTCCCTGTAGGGTTGGGGGGAACTATCCACCTCAATCCAAAACCTACTTTGGAAAGAGACAGGGGTGGAGCTGAGGTCTGACCAGTCTTTCCCACCCTCGTGCCTGCTTCTCTCTTCTCTGTCCTCTCTGGCTTTTGCCAAGACCCTTGGCACCTCGTGCTGGTGGTCACCATGCCAAGATGGGCGGCCCAAACTGAGGCTCATGATGCAGGGGAGACGCACCAATGCCAGCAGCCCTTTGCTGACCTCTCTTCCTGGAGGGCACCGGGCTCTGGGCTGACACACCTCGGTTATGGTCTGGCTCGGCCACAACCAGCTGTGTGTGCATGAAGTCCCTCTTCTCCAGGGCCGGCTTCCTCATCTGTAAATTAGGAGCAATTATTCCTGAGCTACCAGGTCACCTGACACAGAGAAGAGGCTCCACTCATGTTTCCACAATCGTTGTTATTAAAAATCACAGCAGCCGTGGAGGTTGGCACCTGGATGCCTGCCATCCCTGATGTCCTGAGAGCAGCCTCCGCTGGGTCCTGGGAAGATGCTGGTGGGGGGATGGGCATGCAGGCATCTTTGGGGTAACAGAGTGGGATATGGGGAGGGGGCCAGAGCCCAGGGGGACTCCCAGCCCAGCTTGGGCATGGTTGCAGGGAGGCAGTGCCCACTCTGCAGGGGCTCTGATCAGGTGGGGGTGGGCTTGGAGGTGATTTGAGGGCACAGGAAATATCTGGAATCTATGGGAATGGGAACGCAGGTCAGAGGTCACCTCAAATTAAAATTGAAAAAGCCCTCTGTGTGAAGGGAATCAAAGGAGGTGAAGACGTTTGCTCTTCCGGAGTCTCCTGAACCCAGATGTTAGCGGTTAAAATTCCTGTGGGGCTAAACGGTGGGCACGGGGAGCCGTCTTGGGGCCCAGCAGGGCAGGAGTGCAGGGAACAGTGAGCATTCTCCTGTACCCTCCAGGACATTGCTCCTGGGATTCTGAGCAGAGCAGGGCTGTCCCTGCTAAGCCGGGGGCTGTAGGGGGACAGGCAATCTGGGGTCTAGGGCCTCCCTTGTCTCTTCACTCTGGGCTGGCTGCCCCCTGAAATGAAACAGGATCTGGCATTCCTGCTCTAGTCTGAGCCAGGACAGCTCATTAGCTGGAGGGTCGCGCTCCTTCAGATTTATGGTCAGGAGCCCCTCATCTGAGGGCCCAGGTCTTTTGATCTGAGCCCAGGGTTAGGGGCAGGGGATTCCTGGGTCTTAATTGGCATCAGCCAGGCTGATGCTGACCAGGACTCTGTCCCAGGTCTCAGCCCGCAGCCCCAGCCCCCCAGGCTGATGCTTATTGGAGGTGGAGGGCTCTGCGAGGAAGACAGGCACATGTGGAGTTTGTTCCCACTCTGCAGGGCCTCATGGACAGAAATACCAGGAGGGAATCAACAGCTCAAAAGGATCTTCCCATCACCTGGGGTCAGGAGTTCGAAACCAGCCTGGCCAACATGGCGAAACCCTGCCTCTACTAAAAATACAAAAATTAGCCAGGTGTGGTGGTGGGCTCCTGTAATCCCAGCTACTTGGGGGGCGGAGGCAGGAGAATCACTTGGACCCAGGAGGCGGAGGTTGCAGTGAGCCGAGATTACGCCGTTGCACTCCAGCCTGGGTGACACAGTGAGACTCCATCTCATAAAAGGATCCTCCCCTCAGCCCCTCCCCAGCCTTGACCCATCCCTGACCCTGATTCTTCCCCTCCCCACTCTGACCTCACCCCAATCAAGCGTCACATCCTATCTGGGGTGGGGCTGGGGGCTGTCATGTACCTGGGCCTGTGCCGGGCACCTTGAGGACACAAGGCAAGTCTAGCAGAAAAGTCAGCTATATACACTGGAAAGAACAGATAAAATGATAGGCTGTGCTTTGGATGTCTTGGACTTCCTCAGTCAGGGATGTCCATTTGCATGAGGGATTTCTTATGCCTTGTTCTTTTGTTTTCAGGCTAAAGGAAGAGTGAGGAAGTGTACTCAGGGGATACTTAGAGATAGAAAGACATTAGGGAGAAGAAGGGGAAGGGAGGAGAGGGAGGGAAGAAGACACTGAGACAGAGGAGAGACAGAGAGAGAAAGAGAGAGAGAGAGAGAGAGAGGCAGGAAAAGAGATTGTCAATCCTGAATCCAGCTGTGTCTCAACCTAGCTGACACGTCCTGGGCTTCTCAGGAACGTGGCCCAGTAAATTCCCTTTGGGCTCCACTATAAATTCCCTTTGAGCTGGGCCTCTCTCTTGAAGAGTGTGAGTGAGCCACAGAGTGAGTGGCTGCATTTGTGAATGTGTGCGTTTATCCTAAAACACCGGGAGAGGATCCCACACTGGGCTTCTAAGAGAGAGGGCAGAGGGAAGGGGAGAAAATGGGACAAGCCTTCTGCCCTCAGAAGCTGACCTGGAATTGAGTAGCCAGCACTCCAAAGCAAAAGCTGCTGGGAGATGCTGTCATTCTGGAGACGGAGGAGGGTCAGGGACAGAGAGGGCAGCAGCAGAGAGCAGAAGGCCCAGGCCCAGAGGAATGTGAGAAAGCTGTCTTGGTAGCCTGCAGAAGGCTCTGGAAGCAAGCAGAGGAGAGAAACTCCACTGCAGAAGAGCCTCGTGGCTCAAGAGGGGCTGGGCGCCTTCCGAGTTCTGGGCCAGGAAAGAGAAAATGTCATCTCATTAAAGGATAGCCTTTTTACGATTTATGAAAGATGAGTGAGCTTCTTTTCAGGTAGAGCCAGGGACAAAGAGGATATCAGACAAGGGACCAAGGTCAGGTAGTTCAGGCAGCATACAAATACACCAAGACTTGAGTCCACTCTCTGGTCTATTTCAAGCCGGCTCTTCTATGATGCCCTGGTACCGTTTCTCTTCAAATGCTCCCTCATTTTCTCTGGTCACTCAATTTCTCATTTCTTTTAAGAACTGAGCATTTCTTAAAAGTTTCCCAGGGAGATAACTCTTCTCTTGTGTACATGGCCGGTCAATATCGGTCACTTTCCAGATCATAATTTCCAAATGGGAAGGTCTTTACCCTGCCAGCTTCATTACAGTGTAGTTTGTGTACTGTCCAATTTGCTTATTTTAAGCATACAGCTTGATAAGCTCTGCCAAATGGAAATAGCTACCTACCTACCTACCAGCAAACGAGACATTGATTTTTTTTTTATCCCCCCATAAAACTCCCTCATTCCCCGTTGCAATCAATCCCTGCTCCCACTTCCCACCGCAGGCAAGCCCTGACCTGCTTTCCAGCTACTGCGTGGCCCTCCCTGGAGTTCAGGCACATGGAGCGGCAGAGCCTGCAGCCTTTTGAGTTAGTCTGCTTTCATTTTGCTGCTGAACTTCAGCACAGTGCTTTGCGGGTCGTCTATGTCGTTCACTGTATTACTATTTTGTTCTTCTTATCGCTGAGGTCATTCCATCACACAGGTGCCCTGCAGTTTGCCCATCCACCAGTGTGATCAATGTTTTGGGAGAAAATGAATCAGCCAAGAGTTTCGCTCTTGTTGCCCAGGCTGGAGTGCAATGGCGAAATCTCGCCTGACTGCAACTTCTGCTTCCCGGGTTCAATCAATTCTCCTGCCTCAGCCTCCAAACTTGGGATTACAGGCATGTGCCACCATGCCCAGCTAATTTTCTATTTTTAGTAGAGATGGGGTTTCTTCATGTTTGGTCAGGCTGGTCTCGAACTCCTGACCTCAAGTGATCCGCCCACCTTGGCCTCCCAGAGTGCTGGGATTACAGGCGTGAGCCACCCTGCCCAGAAGGGGTTGGCAGGGAGGCTGGCCAGAGCCTGACCCCATACACAGGACTGTGATAGCTACAAGGCTCAGCTCTATGGGAACTGGAGGGGTGAGGGTCAGAAGGGACATCCTGGCCAGCTTTAATAGTAACAGCCACCAAGAATTGATAGCCTCATCTCCAGCCCTCACTAAAACCATACAGGGGAGAAGCTTGGGAACACTCCCTCAGGAAGACCAGGCCACTCGCTCAAGGTCACAAAGCTATGAGGTGGCCAGTTAGGAGTCAGGCCCTGGTTTATGGGTCTCCAGAGCCTCCCCTTCCCCCACCTTCTTCTGGAGGAGGTGGGTGAATCTTGGGATTCTGAAGGTCAAAGGCCATGAGGGAACCCAGTTGGGCAGTCCTGGTGAATTCCTTTGAGGGAAGCGGAGCCCTTCTCAGAGTACTCAGTCAACCTGCCCACAACCTCCAGGGCCTGAGGAGGAGGGCTGAAAGCTCTCCCATAGCCTGGAGAGGGTGGATCTCTCTCCAGTTGAATTGACAGCGCTCTCCTCAGCTGCCCTGGCGCGTCTAATGTGAGCTCCCGCTGGAGGAGGGGCAGCTGGAGGAACTGAGGCACTCACTGGACCTTGGGGAGGGTTGGGAGGGAAGACCCCCAGCAGCGCAGACTGGGAGCGTCAGGAGCAGGTGTGTGTGGGCCTGGAGAGCCGCAGCCTAAGGCACTGCACCTAGTGTTTGCTCACAGCGGCCCAGAGCTGCCCGGGAGTCCTCTGCCTGTTTTTGATTCCTTCCATGCTGCTCCATAAAAGGCAGAGGGACGAGGATGGGAGCTGAGAATCCAGAAGTGGGAGTGAAGCCCCAGCTCTGTCACCGGCTGACTCGGCGACTGCTCCCTTCAATTTGGGTCTCAGTTTCCCCATCTGTAAAATGAAGTGGTGTTAGTGATGAGCAGACTCGAAGGGTCCTGCCTGCTCCGAGTCTAGATCTTTGTGGAGTAAACTCAAGGGGGCTGCGAGCAGGAGGTGGGTGCTGGGTGCTGGGTTCTGGGTGCTGGCCCCTCTCTAGGTACCTAGGCCTCTCCGCAGAGCCTCTCTCTGGAGAAGGAACTTTTTCTGGGATACCTCTGAGAGCACCCCTTTGCAGTCTTGCTGAGCCTCTTTCAGGCTTTGATAAAGGCCTGGCCCTCCTAAAGGGGGTGGGGGGGGGGGGGGGGGGAGTGTGGAGGCAGCGGAGCCACGTTGCGCCCAGAGCGGGAACTGCTCCATCGAAACCAGGTCAGCCTCTTGCAGTTCCTGACTGGTATCCTAGCGAAACTGGGAGAGCACACACCTGGGGCCATTTGCTCAGCGTCCACAGTTTTACGATCAGAGCAGCCTGAGTCGAGGAAGGAATGAGTTCATCCATCCCCACTGCCCCCGCCTCCCTGCAGGGCCAGTTTCACGGGGCCCCTGCCAGGCTCTGCAGCCTCTCTAGCCTGGCCCAAGGCACCATGTCCCTGAAATGCAGGGAAGGAGTGTCTCCTCAGCCCCTAGCCTGCCTGCCTCAGCATGCAGGGTGTGGTTGATGGGGAGAGGCTGCCAGCAGCCCTGTCCTGGCCCTGGTGGGCTGGGGAAGTTGGGGCACACAGGAGAACAGAAGCTGGTTCTGTCCTCTCCTGCTTCCCCCCAGGACTGTCTGCACTGGGACCAGGAAGACGCTTTATTTCACAGGTGAGACTTAGAGCTAGAAGTGACCACAGGGAATTCCTGCCTCTCCTTGTTTTCTGGAGGTTCCTTCAAGAGTCCTTGAACATTTCTGCTTCCTGGAAGGCTGCATCTCCTTCCTCCTCCCCTCTACCAAGTCTCTTTCTCTGGGCCTGAGGCATCAAAGCCCCAGCCCAGTGAGATGGCGATGCCCCAGGTTCAGACAGACTTCAGGGGAGGCAGAGCCCAGTTCCTAAGAGCCGTGTGCACATCTGGCTCTGCAATGCCTGCAATGCCCTTCAGCTGTCATTGAGAGCTGCCCCCTGCTGGAACCGGCGGCCAATGCTCCTGTGACCCGGAGCCCAGCTTCTCTGTGGCATAGAAAAAGCCTTTTCGGGGCCAGGTGGGTGGCTCAGGTCTGCAATCGCAGCACTTGGGGAGGCCAAGGTGGGAGAAACACTTGAGGTCAGAAGTTCAAGACCAGCCTGGCCAACGTGGTGAAACCCTGCCTCTACCAAAAAATACAAAAATTAGCCAGGTGTGTTGGCCCCCACCTGTAGTCCCACCTACCTGAGGGGGCTGAGGCAGGAGAATCACTTGAACCTGGGAGGCGGAGGTTGCATTGGGCCGAGGTCGAGCGACCCTGTCTCAAAGAAAAAGAAAGAAAAAGAAAAAGAAAAGGCCTTTCTTCTGAACTGCCCCAGAGCCTCCATCAGCTGCTCCAGGTGTCACTGTCCTCCACCTGTGGTCCCTTGGCTAGGACTTGGGTGAGGCTTTCTGGGCCCTAAGGACTCAGGCAGTGAGGAAAGGGGCAACAGGTGAGACGGGGTATGTGGACCACGTGGTCCTGGTTCCTGGGGATGAGGAGTGGATGATTTAGTGAAGGGGGCAGGGCTGCGGGCACATGGATTATTCAGGGTGGTCTTAGAGCCACGGCCCAGGGTGGGACCTGGCATCCAGGCAGGACGTATGGGTGGGACAGGGGTCGGGCCCCATCCACTGCACCCTAACCCAGCCGGGCCCCCTCCAGTCCTGCTTTTCTGGCAGCCGCCTCAGGCTTGAGAATGAACTCCACCCAGTTCTTCCCCTCGATCCTCTCCACAGCAAATATCTGGCCACCCTGCATCTTTTGCTCACAATTCCTAAACAGGAGAATTTTCCACATTTTGAGTCCGTCCCAGTCAAGGTAGAAGCCAGAACTCACTCCCCAGCCTCAGGGGGCAATCATTGCGACCAAGCTCTGCTGTTCAAATGTCCCTGCGTAAGACTTGTAGGGGGTCCTCTGCAGAGACTGGGGTGGCAGAGGCCTCTGGCCCTTCAGGACAAGGGTGGCAGAGTTCTGGGGTCATACTGGAGCAGGGCTTTCTGTGGTGAGGGGTGCCACCCTGTCTTCAAGGGCTGCCTCTGCTGTGCGGCTTGGGTATCATTCTTAGCTCCATGGCATCCCAGTCTGACTCTTTGGCCTCCTGGGGAATCTATAAGCTTCAAAATGTCTTTTCTTAACTTGCTTTTCTGTGCAAACTATAGGGAGTGAATTGTGTTGTTTGCGATTTACCTCCCCTCCCCCGAGGCCCTACCACTCTTAGAAAAACTCACTGGGCAGAGGGGATGGGAAAAGGAATCATAGCAAAGAGTAGCAGTTCTTAACCCTTCACGCCACCTGGGCACTTATAAATGTGCCCACACCCAGCATCCTGCTCGCTCTGGGCATAACCCACATCTGAGCTGTTAGGGTGGCTTCAAATTCTGCAACATCACGGGATTATACTTTTGTGTAGTATTTGCAGGAATTGCTTGGGTCCCTATCTCATATGAGGTGAAGACTCCAGGATGTTTTCCTTTCCCATGTCTTCAAGGGGTCTAGGGGACAGTGACTTTTATTCAGGTCTCTTCTCTGTTCATTGCTGTGCTTCTGCTTGAAGTTTCTCTTCTCTTCTCCTTGATTTCTGTACTAGGCCACCCTCCCCAGACAACCCCGAGGTCCTTTCTTCCCTAAGGGACACCAGTGCAAGGCTGTGTGTTGAAATCTGGGAACCAGAAAGTGGGGTGAATGATACTCTAGAATAGCACAGTAGACAATCTCTTTTTTCTTTTAAAATTTTTATTGTAGAATATATCACACAGAAAAGTGCATGAAACAGAAATGTACACTTTAGCAAATCGTTATAAAGTGAATACCTATGTAACAGTCACCCAACTCCAGAACTAGGCTGCTGCCAGCACTCCAGGAGCCTCCGTGTGCCCCGCTGTAAACAGTCTTTACAGTGACACATTTCATATGTTCAGAAGAGTGTATAAAACAAGTACAACAGAGTGAATCATCTGAAAAGGAACACCATGTGCCTATTAAATATGGTAGTACTAATATCTAACAAGCCTTTTTTTTTTTTTTTTTCTTTATATGGAGTCTCACTCTGTCACCCAGGCTGGAGTGCAGTATTGCAATCTTAGCTCACTGTAGCCTCTGCCTCCAGGGTTCAAGCGATCCTCCCACCTTAACCCCCCAAGTAGTTAGGATTACAGGTGTGCACCACCACGTCTGGCTAATTTTTCTGTATTTTTAGTAGAGATGAGGGTTTCACCATCTTGGCCAGGCTGGTTTCGAACTCCTGATCTCAAGTGATCCGCCCGCCTCGGCCTCCCAAAGTGCTGGGATTACAGGCATGAACCACTGTGCCTGGCCATAAGAAGCCTTCATTGTGCCTCCCCCCATCCTATCGTCCTCCTTTTCCCCAGCTTGCCTTCCTCTTCCTTAGCTTTTCCACCCGTCTACGCCCCCCCAGATAGCATACCCTGCAGCATTTGTATCTGTCAGCACTCTTGCAGGAAGCAGCTCGCACAAACAGGGAACTGAGGAGAGTTTGGGGAAGGAACTATTTACAAGGGTGTGAGCAGAGTTAAGGGAAACCAAAGGGAGGATGGTGAGGATGCCTAGGGCTGGTAACAGTGGGAATCACTGCTACCCTTAGACCTGAAGGGAGAGCTGTAGCCCTAGGAGAGGGCCCACACTGGCCTTGAATAGAGGGTGAGATGGGCCAGGCAGGGGCCAGCAGATGTGGGATCTCACTGCTCTCCTTCCTCCCATAGCCTGTGAGTACTTCCCATTGGCTGAGCCAATGGTTTCAGGAGAACCCAATGCACAGGTGTCTATAAAGTCAGCCTCCTGGGTGCAGTACAGGGTGGACAAGGGTGAGGAGGAGCTCTGCATTTGGGTGCAGAGAAGGGGACAGTCAGAGGTAATATTGAAAAACTGAGTAGCCAGCACAGTGGCTCATGCCTGTAATCCCAGGACCTTGGAAAGCTGATGAGGGCAGATTCCTTGAGCCCAGGAATTCAAGAAGAGCCTGGGCAACACAGCAAGATCCTGTCTCTCTTGCAAATACAAAAATTAGCCAGGCATGGTGGTGTGTGCCTGTAGACCTAGCTACTCAGGAGGCTGAGGTGGGAGAATCGCTTGGGCCCAGGAGATTGAGGCTGCAGTGAGCTGAGATTGCACTCTCACACCAGCCTGGGCAACAGAGCAAGACCCTGTCTCAAAAAAAAAAAAAAAAAGAAAAGGAAAAGAAAAATTGAGAGGCAAACCTTTCACAAAAGGAAAAGGCTACTCCTGTCAGTTGAAGACTTACAGAAGGTAAGCCGAGCAGAGCCCCTGGGCAACAGTCCAGCTTTAGCATCCCTCAGTTTACAAAAGTCCTTTCTGGGGACATTCCTGGACCAGGCCACGTGTGAACCTGGGGAAACAGCCTCCCTGTAGCTGAGGCATCGGGCAGGGCTGTGATGTGGGCCAGAGACCGGACACCTGGCAAGAGGAGAGAGCTGCTTGGCATTTTTTCCTTCTAAGCTCACTGTGGCCCACATCCAGTTCTCAGGAGCAGGCAGATCACACTGCCGTGGGGGTGGCAGCAGGCAAGGAGGCGTGGGCACCGACTGCACAGCACATGGTCGAGACAAGGCAAGGGCAAATCAAAACCGGGGCTGGCTCACCACAGCCTCCTGTCCTTGGGTTGGAAAGACTGTCCAGTGGCAGTGACCTGGTGACAGCCCTCCATGCGCCTCTTGCTGGTGTTGTGCCACCCCCACCGGGACCAGCTGCCCTCCCCGTCTGGTGTAGCCCTGTCCTCCCGCACCACCCTCCTGGGGCCTGCCCCTTGCCTCTTGTCTGTGCTGGCTGTCCCTGATCCTATGTCCCGTGTCTTCCCTTCCGTTAACTCTCAGTTTGGAGGAGCACATTCTTCAGGAGCTTGAGAAATGCTGCGTAGGAGGACATTTTCTTGCAATACGCCTAAAAGTGTCTTTAGTTGCATATGTAATTGGTATTTGGCTGGACAGAAGAGTCAGCTTGGAAAGCATGTCCCTCCATCATTTCGGGTTTGCCTTTGCTGTCTTCCTATGTGCCAACACTGCAGATGAGTGATCAGAACCAATCGGAATGCCCATCCTTTGCCCCTGACCTGTTTTCTGCCCCATCTTAAAGCTTGTGGAATTCCGTTGTCCCCAGCTGTCTGAAATTTCACAAATATATGCTTGGCATGGGCCTGTTTGCATCCCTTGCCTGGCTCTTTCTTCTCTGTAATTTCTGTTATTTCCATATTAGATCTCCTAGGCTAATCCTCCAATATTTTAAATCTTTTCTCTCCCACTTTCCATCTGTTTTTCTTTTCTTCTTCATGATTTCTAGGAGATTTCTTCAACTTTATCTTGCAAACCTTCTGATATGGTTTGGGTCTGTGTCTCCGTCCAAATCTCATGTTGAATTTTGATCCCAGTTTTGGAGGTAGGGCCTGGTGAGAGGTGATTAGATCATGGGGGCGGATTTCTCATGGATGGCTGAGCGCCATCCTCTTGGTGCTATTCTTGCAACAGTGAGTGAGTTCTCGCGAGATCTGGTTGTTTAAAGTGTGTGGCACCTCCCCCTTCTCGCTCTTGCTCCTGCTCTGGCTCTGTGATCTGCTGGCTCCGACTTTACCTTCCTCCATGATTGGGAGCTTCCTGGGGCCTCCCCAGAAGCAGATCCTGCAGCTCTGCTTCCTGTACAGCCTGCAGAACCATGAGCCAATTAAACCTCTTTTCTTATAAATTGCCTAGTCTCAGATATTTCTTTTTTCTTTCTTTTTTTTTTTTTTGTGACAGAGGCTTGCTCTATCGCCAGGTACTAAGCTGGAGTGCAGTGGTGCAATCTCGGCTCACTGCAACCTCTGCCTCCCAGATTCAAGCAATTCTCCTGCCTCAGCCTCCTGAGTAGCTGGGACTATAGGTGCAGGCCACCATGCCCAGCTAATTTTTGTATTTCTTTTGGTAGAGACGGGGTTTCACCATGTTGGCCAGGATGGTCTCGATCTCTTGACCTCATGATCCACCCACCTCGGCCTCCCAGGTGTTTCTTTATAGCAATGTGAGGACGGCCTAATACACCTTCTACTGTGGCTGCCGCATTTTTTACTTCCAAGAGTGTTTCACTTTTACTTTCAACCCATCCTTATTTTAACTTCCTTCTTTACCCAGCTTGCAGAGGTTCCCTCTAGAGCCAGCTCCTAAGCCTTCCAAGCATCCTGCTTCTAAATGGTTTTAATTCTCAACTCTCCCCACTGCTGGCCTAGGAAATGGCTTTCTCCATCTACGCTGGGGAATGCTCGTCTGCTGGCTTCCCAGGTTTTGCTGCTGTTTTCTCCTCTTTCCCTCATTTTTGTGGTTTTATGTCTTCCTTTTAAAGCTCTCTATTGTTGTTCTAGTGAGATTTGGAGAAAAATGCAATTAGATGTGTATTTAAGCTGCCACTTTAACTTGAAAACCTCAAATATTCCTTTTCTGAAAGTCCCCCAGCCACTTCCTGAGAGTAGGAATTTCTCGCCAGCCCCCTCTTCTCAAATGCCAGCTTCCCTCCGTGTGGCTTGGATGCCTCAAACTCAACACCCTCATCGCCTTCATTTCTGTCTTCCTCACAGAAGCCACATGGCTCCGTGTGAGGCCTACACACAGCAGAGACAGACATGAACTGGAAGACTCCAGAGGAGGTGTCTGCCTGGGAGCAGAGATGGTAGGGCCTGAGGCTGCTGCCTCACTGGGGAAGAGCTGGGTCCCAGGTGAGGACGTCTGGGCCCGGTTCTGATCTGGCCCAGGCTGGCTCACAGACAGACAATATCAGTGTTCTGTGGTTCAGGCCAGGATACAGAAAGCATGGGATAGAGCAGGAGCCTAGAGGAACGTGACTCACCCAGCTGGGGATGTTCAGGGAGAACAGGGAAAGGTAAAGTGCCCTGGACTCAGCTGGGGCTTGAAGAATGAGAAGCTCTTGGCCAGGTGGAGGAAGGGAAGAAAGGGGTGTTTCAGGCAGGTAGTCCACTGGCCTACGTCTGGTACCTCTGCAAATTAGACAGAGGTGCCCCCTCTGGGCAAATGTAGACAGTGACAGAGAGGCCTGCACATGTGAAGCTTGGTGTGCTCTGTGGCAGCAGGAGAATGGTCTTGATGTCTAAGCCCTAATCCCCGGACCCTGAGCATCGGCTTGTGGCTGTGATGAAGGACCTTGAGACGGAGCGCGTCTCCTGGATGATCTAAGCTAGCCCTGAGTGATCACCATGACCCTTCTAAGAGGGAGGCGGAGAGAGAGGTCAGTGTCAGAGAGATGTGATGACAGGAGCAGAGGTCAGGAAGATTCGAAGATGCTCCTCGGTGGCTTTGCAGATGCAGGGAGGGCCAGGGACCAAGGAATCAGGAGGCTTTTTGAAGCTGGGAAAGGCAAGCCAGTGGATTCTTTCTTGGAAGCTCCAGAAGGAATGCAGCCCTGCTTTCATCCTTTAAGACCCATGTTTGGACTCCTGACCTCCAGAACTGTGAAGTAATAAATGTGTGTTTTGGACCCCTAATTCTGAGGCAGCTTGCTGCAGCAACAACAGGAATTAATACCCAGGCCCTGGTGCTTTCAGGGAAGGGCTGTGGCCAATGTGTCTGGGGCCTGGGGTCGGGAAGGAAGTGGGGACAGATGAGGGTGGGCGGGTAGGCAGGGGATGCACAGGGCCTTCCAAGTCACAGAAAAGAATGTGCCCTAGCCCAAGGCAGCCCAGGTGAGACAGGAGTAATAGGGGAGCAGCATTTCGGGGGATCCCTGCTGTGGAAGATGTTGTAGTGGGAAGTGGCTGGGGCACAGTGACATTAAGGAGCAATATCAATGTAGGTGTAGCAGAAGGTGACATGGCCTGGACCTGGCTAGTAGCAGTGTGGGAAGGCACAAGACTGAGAGCCCAGACACAGCAGAGGGCAAATTCCTCTTCTCCCCTGCCCTTGTTTTTTCCTTCCAGCCTCACCCAGCTATGGTGCCAAAGGCTGCAAGGGCCACCTGAGATAAGGTAATGACTTGGGAGAACAGTAAATTCTGGGGAATGTTTCCAATGGCTCAGCTAGGAAAGGGCAGTTGACTTCCTATGTGTGCACAGCTATGCATGTGCACTCGCACCGACCACACACACACATGCACACACACACATACGAGGGGGTTCTAGCATGCCTGTGGCCTTTCTCCACACACACGCACACGCACACACACACACGAGGGGTTCTAGCATGCCTGTGGCCTTTCTCCACACACACGCACACATGCACATGCACACACACGCACACACGCGCGCACACATGCGCACACACGCGTGCACACACACACACGAGGGGTTCTAGCATGCCTGTGGCCTTTCTCCTCATTGGCCTTCTCCTTCCTCATGGGGCCGGGGAGAGGCTTCTCACCTTGGCAGTCCCAGGAGCCCGAGGTATGGCCCAGGGGCATTGCTGATGTCAGTCTCCAACAGTGACCCCACTTTGGGGCAACCAGGCGAGGGAGACAGGGGTTGGGGCTCGGAGGACTGAACCCTGGGTGGGGAGGCACAGGGCACGCTGCCAACCAAATTCTCAGTCACACCTGTGATCACAGCTGAGGCAAAACCCTGGTCACTTCATCCGAAAGATGAAGATTGCAAACCACAGCACCTGTTGTGTGCACCCTGCACCCTTCATGCAATCTCCAGCTGCTCTGAATCCCCTCCGGCCGCTCTGAATCACCAGCAGCTCTGAACGCCACCCATTTCACCTGGATCTTTCTCTGTCTGGGCATCTTCTCTCCCTTCTAGTCTGCCTTGTTATCTCCTCCTGATCCTTCAGGTCTCACATCAATAAATTCTTCTTCAGCTGCACAGACCCTGGTGCTAGTCAGCCCTGCAGTGAGTGCAGCCCTGCTGCCCACCAGCTGTGTGGGGCAGTCAGGGCTCCTCCCTAGGCAAGAGACAAAAAACCTAGCCCACACTGGCTTAAGCAAAAACAGTATATATTGGCTTATGAACCTGAACAACCCTAGGGTGGACTTCAGGCAATGGTTTATCCAGGACTCAAACAAACCCGGGCCAGGTTTCCTACCCTCCGTTTTTCAGCCCCATACCAGGGAGCTTACACTCATTCTCAGATATACTTTATCCAAAGCCCCAGGCCACATGCTCCCCTCTCCAATTTTATATTCAAATTTAAATTTTCTGAGACAGATATAAACTATATAAATCCATAATATGTAAATATACTTTATATAAAATATGATACACAGGTTATATTAAATAAATTTAAATTTCTATAAATAGTAAATTATTAAATTTATATTTGTATTTAAAAGATAAAGGAGGAAAATAAAAGCATTTTAAAATGAAATATTGTTTTCCTTCTTTTCTGCTGGCCTGGGTCTTTATGTCAGGGCAGAAGTCTCTGCTGGTAGATGAGAGAAAGCGTTCTAAAGCTGAGCCATGTGTTTTTGAGAACCGAATGTTACATGCAAGGCAGTTAAAAATTAAAATATACCTTTGGCCAGGCGCAGTAGCTCATGCATATAATAGCAGCAACTTGAGAGGCTGAGGTGGGTGGATCATTTGAAGCCAGGAATTTGAAGCCAGCTTGGGCAACATAGTGAGACCCCATCTCTTCAAAGATAAAAATAAAAATGTTTTAAAAATTAAAAAAAATTAAATGCAACTTTTCTTGACCCATGCCTGTTCTAGTAATTCTGCTTTATGCATTTATTCTATAAACATATGTCACTTGTTCAAAATAATTTATGCACAAGATTATTTACTGTGGCATTATTTGTATTAGTAGCAGACAGTTAGAAAAAGCATAAATACTCATTAATAGGCAATTGGTTAAACAAATTACAGGACATTCCTATAATGGAACACTGCGATACTATAAAGTCATAGTATCGTTAACCAAGAATAAAATCTCTCTCTCTCTCTCTCTTTTTTTTTTTTTTTTTTGAGACAGAGTCTCGCTCTGCTGCACAGGCTGAAGTGCAGATGCGTGATCCTAGCCACTGTAACCGCTGCCTCCCAGGTTCAAGCAATTCTCATGTCTCAGCCTCCTGAGTAGCTGGGATTACAGGCATGCACCATCATGCTGGGCTAATTTTTATTTTTTATTTATTTATTTATTTATTATTTTATTTATTTATTTATTTATTTTGAGACGGAGTTTTTGCTCTTGTTACCCAGGCTGGAGTGCAATGGCGCGATCTCGGCTCACCGCAACCTCCGCCTCCTGGGTTCAGGCAATTCTCCTGCCTCAGCCTCCTGAGTAACTGGGATTACAGGCACGCACCACCATGCCCAGCTAATTTTTTGTATTTTTAGTAGAGACGGGGTTTCACCATGTTGACCAGGATGGTCTCGATCTCTTGACCTCGTGATCCACCAGCCTCGGCCTCCCAAAGTGCTGGGATTACAGGCTTGAGCCACCGCGCCCGGCCAACTAATTTTTATTTTTGTTTTTGTATTTTAATACAGATAGAGTTTCACAGTGTTGCCCAGGCTGGCCTCGAACTCCTGATCTCAGACAATTCACCAGTGTTGGCCTCCAAAGTGCTGGGATTATAGATATGAGCTACTATGCCCAGCCTAAGAATGAAATATCTTTATAGTTACATGGTATGAACTGCATGATATATTAAATTTAAAAAATACAGAATATCATATAACCATTTATGTAAAATGTCTGGAAGGCAGAAATTTTGGAAAAGGGCATGCTCCTCTGGAAATGCTCATAGGGTGACATTAGCACCCTCTGAATTTTGTATAATTTGTCTACATTTACCTATTTGAAAATAATTATTTTTATAAAGCACCTCAAAATAATGAAAATAGGAATAAATGAATAATGAATAAATGCAATGCTTAGACCAGAATCCAGCCTAGAATGGTCACTGAGGAATTTTGCCTGTCGCCCCCTCCCAGGGCTGACTTGGCACTCTCTGTGCCCTCACCACCTTGCGTACACACCTCCATCCTAGCAATGATATTACTGTGTCATCATTGCTGAGTTCCAAGCCTGTCCATCTGGACCAAATATGACTGCACTGCGGGGGCATTAGTTTTTAGCTTTATGTCCTCCACCCCTAACATAGAACCTGGCATGGAGTACGCTGTTGAGTGAATGAAGGACTGAATAAATTTATGAATGAATGTATTAGAAATGAGGCCTGAGTCTGCTCTCTAGAAGCTCATGGCCCAGTAGTGGGACAAGAGTCATGCAGGAATCATTTCAGTGACTACAGGCTGCATATGACAGTTGTCCTGTGACCCTGGGGATCTGGGAGAAAGAGAAGGGAATGTTCCCCAGAGCAGAGAAGAAGTGATTGCAGTTGGAGGGGTGGGTTCAGGCCTGCCAACAGATGGGAGTCAGGATTGTGGGAATCTAGACTTGGCCACAAGGGCAGAGCTATGCTCAGTTGACCTGCTTCTCCCATGAGCCATGCTGGGAGCTGGATGAACTATTCTGTTATAACACAGGTTTCAATCTCAGGGCCATGCAAGGACACTTGAAAGACAGCGTAGCCTAACCAGGTGCTGCTTGGGGTCAGCACTGAGAGATGGAGCTGGGTACCCAGTCAGCTCCTCTGCCTTCATCTCCAGCCCTGTGGGAACTGGGTTTTTGTGTCTTCTGGAATCTCAGGACTAGGATTAGACAGGAAATACGTACCCTTCCTGTATTTGTCCTAAAAACTGGCCTGCCTGTTTTCACAATATTAATTCTTCCTAACCATGAGCATGGAATGTTTTTCCATCTGTTTGTGTTCTCTCTTATTTCGTTGAGCAGTGGTTTGTAGTTCTCCGTGAAGAAGTCCTTTACATCCTTTGTTAGTTGTATTCCTAGGTATTTTATTCTCTTTGTAGCAATTGTGAATGGGAGTTAACTCTTGATTTGGCTCTCTGTTTGTCTGTTATTGGTGTTTGGCAATGCTTGTGATTTCTGCACATTGATTTTGTATCCTGAGACTTTGCTGAAGTTGCTTATCAGTTTGAGAATATTTTGGGCTGAGACAATGGGGTCTTCTAGATATACAATCATGTCATCTGCAAATAGAGACAGTTTGGCTTCCTCCTTTCCTATTGGAATATCCTTTATTTCTTTTTCTTGCCGGATTGCTCTGGCTAGACTTCTAGTACTATGTTGAATAGGAGTGGTGAGAGAGGGCATCCTTGTCTAGTGCCAGATTTCAAAGGGAATGCTTCCAGCTTTTGCCTGTTCAGTATGATATTGGCTGTAGGTTTGTCATAAATAGCTTTTATCATTTTATGATATGTTCCATCAATACCTAGTTTATTGAGAGTTTTTAGCATTAAGGCTGTTGAATTTTGTTGAAGGCCATCTCTGCATCTATTGAGATAATCATGTGGTTTTTGTATTTGGTTCCATTTATGTGATGGATTACATTTATGGATTTGCATATGTTGAACCAGCCTTGCATCCCCGGGATGAAGCTGACTTGATCATGATGGATAAGCTTCTTGATGTGCTGTTGCAATCTGTTTGCCAGTATTTTATTGAAGACTTTTACGTCGATGTTCATCATGGATATTGGCCTGAAGTTTTCTTTTTTATTTGAGTCTCTGTCTGTTTTTGGTATCAGAATCATCAACCATTGCGGAAGACAGTGTGGCGATTTCTCAAGGATCTAGAAATAGAAATTTCATTTGACCCAGCAATCCCTTTGCTGGGTATATACCAAAAGAACTATAAATCATTCTGCTATAGAGACACATGCACACATATGTTCATTGCAGCCCTGTGTACAATAGCAAAGACCTAGAACCAACCCAAATGCCCATCAATGATAGACTGAACAAAGAAAATGTGGTACATATACATCATGGAATACTATGCAGCCATAAAAAACGATGAGTTCATGTCCTTTGTAGGAACTAGGATGAATCTGGAAACCATCATTCTCAGCAAACTGACACAAGAACAGAAAGCCAAACACCGCATGTTCTCACTCATAGGTGGGTGTTGAACAATGAGAATATGTGGACTCAGGGAGAGGAGCGTCACACACTGGGGGCAGTTGGCAGGGGTAGGGGAGAGAGAGCAGGGGGTGGGGAGGGAGGGGAGGGTGGGGAGGGATAACATGGGGAGAAATGCCAGATATAGTACACACCTAAAGTAGCGAAAAAAAAATTGGCCTGCCTGTTTAGAATGGTTATTAACTTGATTATTAACTTGGCCATTAGCCAAGACCTGACTTAACAGTGTCAATTCTTGGGGGCTGGGAGGAAGGTGGCACAAGGCTCAGGAATGCCAGCTAGCCTCACCATCAGGGAGATTGCTTTTGTTATCTATCATTGTATTACAAACCATTCCAAAGCTCAGTGGCTTTAAAACAACCACCATTTTATTGTCTCTCTCATGGTTCTGTGGGTTGACCGGGATCAGCTGGGTGGTTCTTCTGCTGGTCTTGCTTAGGAGACTGTCATGTAGGTGCATCCAGATAAAGCCTGAGGCTGGAGTCTGCTGGAAGCTCAACTAAAATGCTGAATCAGTGGACCTCTCCTCCTCTTTATGTGGCCTCTCTTCAGCAGGGTGGCCAGAAAGCTTTCACAGTGACTTAGGGTTCTCCAAGTGAAAGAAAGAAGAAGCATTAATAGAAGCTCCCATTTTGCTTTGTTTGTTTGTTTTTTTAGAGACAGGGTCTCACTCTGTCATCCAGGCTGGAGTGCAGTGGCATGATTATGGCTCATTGCCACCTTGATCTCCTGGGCTCAAGTGATCCCCCAACCTCAGCCTCCAGTGTAGCTGGGACCACAGGTATGTACCACTATGCCTGGAAAATTTTTAAATTTTTTGTAGAGATAGGGTCTCACTATGTTTTCCAGGCTGTCCTCAAATTCCTGGCCTTGAGCAATCCTTCTACCGCAGCCTCCCAGAATACTGTGATTACAACAACCCATCACGCCCAGCCTACCTTTCCTCTTAAAGGCTGAACCTGAACAGTGGGGCTTTGGCTCCACTGTTCTTTGAATGGATGCACCTTGACAGGCCACTTTAACGCACAGAGTGAAAGAAGCTCTCAGCATGGCGGTGGTGGTGTGGCCGTCGTGAGAGGGAAACTCCAGTCTACTGTACAGAACTGCCTCCTGGGATGCTCCAACTTGCTCCTCCCAAAAGCACCTCATCAGTACATCCAGAGCTAATTCCCACCTCCCACCCCAATACTCTCTAGAGGAGACTTCACCCAGGAGCTCCAAGGTCATGTGTCCTTGAATAGATGGCTCAAAGACAGCCCCTATTATAGTAGAGCAGAAAAATCAAGTTTAGTATCTGGAAGTGCCCTTTCCCTATAGTGAAATGCAGGCAGTAACCATGCCTGACTCAAGATTATTTCTTGATAAGTAAGCTGGATAAATTATGTGGAAGCAGGAAAAAGTGTGGAGTGCTATAACCAGAGGGAGGACTAATATTTAAAGCAGGGGCATTTAACTTCTATTGATTATCTGTCTAGTACTCATTACCCACTTCTGACCACAGAGCCCTTTCTCTTAGGAAAACCATTCCGTGTGGTTTGGATGGGGCTAGCCTGCTGAGAAGTGGTTTACACTGCCTTAGGCCTAGCCAGTCAGAGACTCCCTATCTCCAACCATATGGATTGGTTCAGAAGTGTGCATGTGACCTCAGACTAGGCCAATCAGAGTCCTTCAAGACTTTTCTGCTGGAGCTCTCAGGAAAGTCACTTTCTGTCACTTGAATTGCTAAGGTCAGTCTGGCCTCCCATCTGGTGAGAACCCACTAAATATATGTGTGTGTGTGTGTGTGTGTGTGTGTGTGTGTGTGTGTGTGTGTATGAGAGAGAGAGAGAGAGAGAGAGACAGAGAGAGAGAGACAGAGAGACAGAGACAGCGAGAAGAAGAACCCTGTTCACATTATTCTAGCCTCTGGATCCAACATTGCCTGAAGTCAGACCAACCCTGTCTTTTCAGTTCCATGAACCAGTAGGTTATCTTTTTTGTAGCCTGAGGAGCCTAGCTAATTGTCTTAAAAAAATCTCGGCTGGGCATGGTGGCTCATGCCTGTAATCCCAGCACTTTGGAAGGCCCAGGCAGGAGGATTGCTTGAGCCCAGAAGTTCAAGAACAGCATAGTAAGACCCTGTTTCTACAAAAACTTAAAAAATTAGCCAGGTGTGGTGGTGTATACCTTTAGTCCCAGCTACTCAGGAGACTGAGGTAGGAGAATTGCCTGAGCCCAGGAGTTCGAGGCTGCAGTGAGCCATGCTTGTGCCACTGCACTCCAGCCTGAGTGACAAAGTAAGACCCTGTCTCTAAAAAAATAAAATAAGAATAAAAAATCTCTTTTCTCTTCATCTTCACTATTCTATGACTCTCTTCAAGACTCAGCTCAGGTTGGGCGCAGCAGTGGTTCGTGGCTATAATCTCAGCACTTGGGGAGATTGAAGCAGGAGGATCACTGGAGCTCAGGAGTTCAAGACCAGCCTAGGCAACATAGCAAGACCTTGTCTCTGTTACAATTAAAAACAATTAGCTGCACGTGGTGGTGTGCGCCTGTAGTCCCAGATGCTTGGAGGCTTTGGTGGAAGATTGCTTGAGTCCAGAAACTAGAGGTTACAGTGAATTATGGTTGTACCGCTGTCCTCCAGGCCTAGGTGACAGAGCAAGAAAAAAAAAGAAAGATCCAGCTCAAATTCTCCTTTTCTAAGAAGCCTGTTCACACCAACCCCATCATGTAGTGTATATAGTTCAGATTACATTTTCTTGTACAGGTTTGTCTGTAATATTATAAATTGGGGGTGGGGGATGGTTTCTGGAAATTCTGTGGTCTTCCTGCGTAGCTCAGGAGCTTCCCAGAGCAGAAGTGCATCAGGCTAGCTGTGAGGACCAGCACACTGGGTTAATCACCTGGGGTGGAGTGTGTGAGTGTGTGAGGATACAGGCACCCACTTGAGATCCTGAGGGGAGGTATAGGCATGCACATGTGAGCAGAGCAGAGGTGATGTGCGTGGCTGCGTGTGTGGTGACTGAATGAGGGATGAGTGAGCAGAAAGACAGGCCCTTCACAAGTCAAGACCAGCTCAGGGACAAGTCTCTGCAGGGCTGGCAGGAGCCCCATAGCCCAGGCTTGTATGTGGTGGAGGGACCTGGCCGTGCCCGCTGTGCTGGGTGCCGTGGTCTCGCGGTATGGTCTTGGGCTGGGACTTCCTTTACTTCCATAGTTCAGCGTTGTCTGTTCAACCACAGAAACCTGGGTCTTTTTGTTTCTGCCTCTCCAGCCCAGGCAAGATGGCCTGGGCAGAGTCACCTCCGCTCTTCCAAGTGGCTCCAGAAGGAAGTGGGATGCGCCTTCCCTGTAGGGCAGGCTGGGTGGTTTGTAAACACTGTTTTCTGAATCCCAACTGTGCTGTCACTTCTGCTGGCTCTTTGTTCATTCAAGTGTCCCTGCCTGGGACGTGACCCTCTCCTTGCCCTGCACCTACCTCCTTATCCTTTAGGTCTCAACTTGGACACAACTTCCCCAGGAACCTTCCCATGCACAGGCTCCCAGGCATGCGCGGTAGAGTCACGTCAAGGCTCCTACAGCCTCGTCTGTCATGTAGCAAAGTATCTCTGGAGCTGCTTATTGTAGATACCAGTTTGTCTCCATCACTTCTCTAGACTGGGAGCCCCTGGGGCTGTCCCCACTACCTGTCTCGGTTTGCTCATTTTTTCAGCAGCGCTTTATTAAGCCCCAGCTAATGTGCCAGGCACGGCCCTCAGTTCAGGAAAAACTGCAGGCAACATGACGGAGAAGGTGTCTGCTCTCATGGAGCTTCCAGTGCAGTAGCGGAAGAAGCAACAAGCAAGTAAACAAATGCTCAGGACACATTTCACTGACAATCAGACAAATATGGGTGATGCCGCCAAGAGCGCCTGGAGGGTGAGAGAGAGCCTCTTCGTTAAGAGTTGGTGTTTGAGCCGAGATGTGTGCATATTGGAGCAGGAATATTCTAGGCAGAAGGACAAGCTGGAGAGCTCCCCCTAAGGTGGAAGTATCTCCCGCTTCCCAAGTTTGAGCAAGAGGATAAAGGCGGATAAAGAAGAAGAGGGGGAGAAGTTGAAGTTAGAGAGGCAGGTACCTGGTACTGAATTGCAGGCCATGGCAAGCACTTTTGGCTTTATTCAAATAAGGGTAGGAAAGTGATCCAGCTTCTTTAACATTTTAAAAGATCAGCCAGGCATGGTGGCTCACGCCTGTAATCCCAGCACTTTGGGAGGCTGAGGTGGGTGGATCACCCGAAGTCAGGAGTTCGAGACCAGCCTGGCCAGCGTGGCAAAACCCCATCTCTACTAAAATATAAAAATTAGGTGGGTGTGGTGGTGCATGCCTATAATCCCAGCTACTTGGGTGCCTGAGGCAGGAGAATTGCTTGAACCCAGGAGGCAGAGGTTGCAGGGAGACAAGACTGCTCCATTGCACTCCAGCCTGAGTGACATAACAAGACTCTGTCTCAAAAAAAAAATTTTTTTTAAGGTCATCCTGACTGTTATGGGTAGAATGGACTTTAGGGAACAAGCAGGGGACAACTGGGAGGCTCCAACAGCCCTGTGGATGTGACAGGTGATGGCTCAAACTAACACGGCAGTGATTGAGATGGAGAAGAAAAAGGGATTTGGGACATACTGAATTGAGTTTGCAGGACCTGGTGATGAATCTCAGGTGGCTAAGAAGAGAAGGGGAACTCCAGGAGGCCTTCTAGTCTTGAGAGACAGAGTGTGTGCTGGTGTCAGTTACCAAGGCAGGAAAGGCTGAGGTAGAGACAGAAATGGAAAGTTCTGTCTTATCTATGTTAATATGGAAATACCTGGTAGACATCCAGAGGGAGATGACAAGTAGGTGTGAGACTGTAGCTCCGTGGAAAGGTCAGAGTCGAAGATGCATGTGCAGGAGGCCTGAGCAGGTGGATGGTTTTCAAAGCCTCTGTGAGCTCATCTAGGTCAAAAGGGTCTAGAAAATAGTAGAAGGCCCGTAACCAAGCTGGACACACAAAAGGACATATAAAGGTTGATGGAAACCAACAGAGGAGCCTGAGATGGGCAGAGAGAGAGAAGAAAAGTAAGGAGGTTGTTTTCTCTGAAACCAGGAGATCATTTCAATGAAGAGACACGGCCAACGATTCAAATGCTGCTGACGGATCCAGCACATTGACACAGAAGTGACCACTGGCTTCAACAACACCAACGCTGTTGGAGACCTCGACCAGAGCAGAGTTTTCTTTCTTTCCCCTTCCTCTTCCCCTTCCCCTTTACCTTCCCCATCCTTTTTCTTCCCTTCCCTTCCCCTTCCTTCCTTCCTTCCTTCCTCCCTCCCTTCCGTCCTTCCTTCCTTCCTTCCTTCCTTTCTCTCCTCTCTCTCTCTCTCTCTCTCTCTCTCTCTCTCTCTCTCTGAAAGGATCTTGTGCTGTCACCCAGGCTGGAATATAGTGGCCAACCATAGCTCACTGCAGGCTCAAACTCCTGGGCTTAAGTGCTCCTCTTGCCTCAGCCTCCCGAGTAGCTGGGACTACAGGTGTGTGCCACCATGCCTGGCTAGTTTTCTTAAAATTTTTTGTAGAGTTGGGGTCTTGCAATGTTGCCTAGGCTGGTCTTGAACTCCTGGGCTCAAACGACCCTCCTGCCTCAACCTCCCAAAGCACTGGGGACCTGGCAGTTTTAGTGGAGTGGAAGCAAGGGGAGCCCAGTGGGTGAGCGTGGAGAGTGGGAATTTGTGAGCGTGGCGAGTGTGGAGTGCGTGGGAAGTCATCGCACCGTGGAGGAGTGCAGAGAATGGAACAGCAGCTGCTGAGGCAAAGGGGCCTCAGAGGGAAGATTTCCGTTGTGTGTGTGTGTGTGTTTTGAGATGGAGTTTCACTCTTGTCGCCCAGACCGGAGTGCAATGGCACAATTTCGGCTCACTGCAAACTTTGCCTCCCAGGTTTAAGCGATTTTCATGCCGAAGACTCCCAAGTAGCTGGGATTACAGGCACCTGCCACCACGCCCAGCTAATTTTGTATTTCACCATGTTGGTCAAGCCGGTCTCAAACTCCTGACCTCAAATGACCCACCCACCTTGGCCCACCAAAGTGCTGGGATTACAGGCATGAGCCACCGCGCCTGGCCTCTGTTTTATTTTTTGTTTTCGGGATATGGGCGCTCCTAGAGCATGGGTTCATGCGGACAGGAAAGGCCCTAGAGAGACAGGGAAATAATATAAGAAGATAATGAGGTAATTTTGAGGGAATGACCTTTCCAAGGCAAAGGGACCCAGAGCACAAAGACAGTACAGGAGAGAGAAGAAGGCAGAGAGAAAATGTCAGGGACGTGAGGGAGGGTGCCGTGAAGCGAGGAAGTCGGCACAATGTGTTTCTCCCCACACATGGGTGTGGGCGCAGAGGAAGCGGACAGTTCAGATGAGCCTGTCCTGTGGAAATGGGGGACTCAGGCCTTGGGCCAGGGTGTCCCTGTTTCTGGGCCGGGAGCATCAACCCATCTGCTGGTCTCTGCTGATCTAGGACTCACCCACAGAGACATCTGTGCCACCCCTGCTGGCCTCTGGTGTGTTTAGTGCTCAAGAAACCCTTTCAGTGGCCGAGGAGCTAGCTACCTGGGGCAGGGTACCTGAGCGTGGGATAATTGTGTGGGAGGCTCGGTCCTCGCTGGCTCAGCTGTCTTCACATCCCTCCCACCCCAACATGATGTAGAGGAACCACATGGTGGACTGGGGAACAAAGATAACACAGTGTGGGGCTGGGCCTGGCCCCCAATGTGCTTGGAAGACAAACAGGCTGTCCCGGGACCCAGCGCAGGCACAAAGAGCTGCTCAGATGGAGTTTTATTGGGGTGCTTGAGTGTCTCCCTCCCACATCATCTGACACCCACTTGCCTCCAGAGAAAGGGCTTCTTCAGCTCTCAGGTTAGTCATCCGTCCCTGCACGAACAGCAGTGTCCTCACCCCTCCCGGGGCAAAGCCAGCACGTTGCCTGGCACAGAAAGCTGCTCCGTGCCTTCCTATTGAATCAACAGATGAGTGCACACCTTGAACAAGCACCCAGCCAAAGGTGAAAACTCACGCTTCCTCTGCAGCCCGGCGGTGACCCTCAGAGACCTGAGCAGCCCCCGTGGCCCGGTTCTCGCTCCCACCACCGTGGCGAGGCTCTGGACCTTGGGCTGAGCTCCCTGCCCCCAGCGGAAAGGCCGCCTTGGGGACTGCTGGGCCAGGAGGTCAGCCCGTCAGCGGCCACGCTGAGCAGGGACAGCTGTTTCCAGCAGGGCTCCCAGTTCTGGGATTGGGCTGAAGGGGTGTGGCCCGGGTCCAGGCCCGAGGACAGATGAGCCACTAGCCCTACCACTGCTCCTCCAGCTGCTCCTGACGGCCACCTCCAGGCTCGTCCTCAGTGCCTGATCAGCTGGACCAAGAAGGGAAACCCCAGTGGTATTTCTAGAAGCCATCTGAGAAGCCAACTTTGGGAGCACTTGTTGGCCCCACTGAAGTTGTTCTCCACCTGGTCATGAGCGGGGAGGAAGGCCAAGGCCAAGTGACGCAGGGCCCAGAAGCGACATCAATAAGGGGAGCCCCTGCTTGGGCAGGAGAAGGCAGCCGCTGTGCCCTACAGAGCATAGTGAGGCTGGGGTGCCAGGGAAACGAGAGGGCATGTGGCCCGGCTGGGGCTAGAGATGGTGAGGGTGACCCCACCCCAAAAGTCAGGGCTAGGAGAGGAGCACGACCCTGCCCCACAGAGCAAGGGTCCAAGGAAGGCTTGCCTGTGGGGATGCCTTGGGGAAAAGCCAGGACAAGCAGGGACACCCTGGGGACTCAGCTGGACTCCCACCTCATTTTAACTTCATCCCCTGTCTAAAGACGCTATATCCAAATACACATTCTGAGGTCTGAGGAAGTTACGGCTATAATATACAATTTTGGGGCAACACAATTCAGTAAATAACAGTGGTTATGGAAACATTATGTTGATAGTGACTGTGTGTGTTCTAGAACAGTTGACTGCTGGGCCCAAATAATATACCAACCATAGGGTGAGAGCTCCTCCCGTGCGTGTCTGTGTGTATGTGTGTGTGTGTGCACGTGTGTCTCTGCATGTAGGTATATGTGCATGAATGTGTGTATATGCGTGTATATGTGCATGCATGCGTATGTGTATATAAGTGTATGTGTGCATATGTGCATGCATGCATGTGTGTATGTGTGTATTAAGTGTATGTGTGTGCATGCCTGTGTGTATGCATGTCTATGTGCGTGTGTGTATATGTGTATGTGTGCATGCATGGGTATGCATATGTATTGTGTGTGTGTGTGTGTGTGCATGGGTATGCGTATGTATTTTTTGTGTGTGTGTGTGCATGCATGGGTATGTGTATGTATTTTGTGTGTGTGTGCATGCTTGAGTATGCATATGTATTTGTGTGTGTGTATGTGTGTGTGTGTGTGTGCATGCATGGGTATGCATATGTATTGTGTGTGTGTGTGTGCATGGGTATGCGTATATATTCTGTGTGTGTGTATGTGTGTGTATGTGTATGCATGGGTATGTGTTTTTGTGTGTGTGCATGCATGGGTATGTGTATTTTGTGTGTGTGTGTGTGTGTGTGTGTGTGCATGCATGGGTATGTGTATTTTATGTCTGTGTTGTGTGTGTGTGTCTGTGCATGCATGGGTATGCGTATGTATTTTGTATGTGTGTGTGCATGCATGGGTATGCATATGTATTTGTGTGTGTGTGTGTGTATGTGTATGCGTTGTGTGTGTGTGTGTGCATGCATGGGTATGCATATGTATTTTGTGTGTGTGTGTGTGCATGCATGGGTAGGTGTATTTTGTGTGTGTGTGTGTGTATGCATGAGTATGCATATGTATTTGTGTGTGTGTGTATGTGTGTACATAGGTATGCGTATTATTTTGTGTGTGTGTACATGCATGGGTATGTGTATTTTTTTGTATGTGTATGTGTATGCATGGGTATGTGTATGTATTTTGTGTGTGTGTGTGTGTGTGCATGCATGGGTATGTGTATGTATTTTGTGTGTGTGTGTGCGCGTGCATGGGTA
>NW_016107316.1:11613812-11644736 GCF_001604975.1 Cebus imitator | reverse complement strand
TGTGTGTGTGTGTGTGCACGCACGCATGCATGGGTATGTGTATGTATTTTTTGTGTGTGTGTCCATGCATGGGTATATGTATTTGTGTGTGTGCGTGTGTGCATGCACACACATGTACACAGCAGCCTGCTGTTCACCACTAAGTTTACTTCCCTTGGCCTAGCTGATTTCTCCCAAGCCTGGGAGAGGATGGGCATCATGGGCCCATTTTATGGATGAGCTGGAGGAACTTGCCCAGGTCACACAGCAGGCAAAGGGCAGCCCTGGAACCACCACCTGGCTGCCTCGGTGCCCTGGACACTCCCCGCCCACTGCCACATGCTTTCTAACAAGGTCACTCTGCGAGGACCTCACATCCCCAGCTGAAGAGCCCCCAGCAGTCACCCAGCCTTCTCTGCCTCTGTGGTGCAGGAGGAAACTGAGGTGACAGCCTGCTCCCTGGAGGGGAAGTGAGTCATGAGGCACTTAGGTGTGCAGCTTAGTGCTCTTCTTATCTGCCTGTGGCTTATCTCTCAGACTCTTGATGATCTGGTTCTGTGCTGGCTCATTGCAGTTCCCTTAGGAAGGGCACACCCAGCCTTGGCCCCTCCCTGACAACCTCAGCCCTCCTGTTGGGGGCCTTTGCCTCTCCCATGCCTGAGAAACCTGTGGCCATTCCCATTTCTCACCCTGATCCCTCTGCTTGTGTGCAGAGGAGCTGAGCTCCCCAGAAGGCTCCTGTGAAGGGATGAGAATGTGGCAGGCAGGGTGGGTGCAGAGGGCAGCCAGGAGGCCAGAGGCCAGTCTCCAGGACACCCGAGATTCACGTGGGGGCTGCGGAAGCAACGCTGTACACTGGCCCTGCCTGGTCCCCCCTAGCAGGATGGCCTGACCAGCGGCCCTTGCCCCCACCGATTGAGGCCTTGCCTGAATTTCCAGTTGGAAGGCTTCACCCAGATGCTTCTAAGGTGCTGAAATCTCGAGTGTCCGGCTCCATGGCAATGGCAGGATGGGAGACCTGAGGGCAAGTCCTTCCTTATTTTGGCCACTCCAAGTGAGGGATCCCTGGCGCAGGGCTGTGGTCTGGAGGTTTCACCTTAGGCTATTGGGGGTCTCCCAGCCAAGCAATTGCTTAAGTGTCATAAAGCAGGGGCCCTAGAGTGTCGCCATCTGCCAATATGAGTTTAATCATGACACTGTGACCTCTCCTCCCTGACCACAGTGCCCTGTGAGTGGATTGACAACCATATTGTCACTGACCCCATGACAGCCAGGTGGCTTGGGCTATCTGGGGTCTCTTCTAAGTAGCCCCAACATTCAGGCCTACCCTAGTCCAGCCTCAAGCAGAGGCCAGAAAATGACCAAAAGCCACATCCTGCCAGACAAGGCCCCTCCCTCCAGCCCTCTCCCTTACTGCGCAGACCATGGGGCCCACAGCTCACATGTCACGTCAGTTCTAGGCCATGTTCGATTGCCGCCAGACCGTGGGCCAACCGTGCACCCAGAAGCTGGTAGACACTTGGACATGCTTGTATTTGTGACTGAATAGCCTGGCGGCCCCTGGCTAGTTCATATCTCTTTGGCTGGTCCCCACTCCCAGCTGGGGTTATGGTCTGGAGGTCTTGAGAGCAAGCTCCTCAGTGTGGGTGGTGGGGGACACAGGAGCCCACAGGGCATTGCCTGCTTGGAAAGGGACTGCAGGTCCGTCTCTCCCTGGCCGTTGCTGTGGCCAAGGCTTCCTAGGAGAGAAAGAGGCATTGACTGTGTGATCCCTCCCAGCAGGTAGCTGAACCTGACTGATTCCCCTCCAACCAGACCCTGAGGCGCTCTGGGCTGGGCTGTGAAAGGCGCTGGCGGGGCCTGGCCAGCCTCCAGGAGCAGCGTGGGAACGTGGCCTTTAGCCCTGCCAGTCTGCACTGGGGAGCTGGGGCGGAGGGGGCTGATGAGGACCAGACGCCAGGGCAGCCTCTGATGGCCACTCCTGGATGAACCGCAGCGGCCCCGCAGTGGCCACCGTCCTGTGTTCTCCCTCACTATGTGGGTTTCCAGACTTCGGTCTTTTGATGGCTAAGGGGGCTCTTGGGAACCCCTTATTCCCATAAGCAGACATGCAGGGCTCCCCACCTGTGCCCTGCCTCCACTTCTCAGAACAACCTTGCCCCTCTGGACAAGGATGATGGTGAGTGGAGGACGCCCCTCGGAGGAGGGTGTCAGAACCTGCACCCAACGATCCCATCCGTTCTTTCCACCACATCTCTGGGAGAAGGTTGTTTCTATGTGTGGACCCATCAGTGACTCTGAGTGTGGGAAACCAAGGGTCACGGGGGTGGGGGCTCCTGCCTCAGGGGCCAATGAAGCTGCAGCTCTGAGAATGAGCCTGCTGTGCCAGAAAGGCTCAGTCTGGCCTGGCTGATCTGGAGCCTGAGGCTGCAGGAAACCTGCCTTTCCTGCCTGGCACTCCCGTCCCATCAGGGCCCTGGGAGAGGGCAGGGCGTGCTCACCAGTTCTCACACAAAGGTTTCTTGGGTTGGGTTCCAGGAAAACAAGACCTGGCTCCAGCCAGCCCACTCACTCTTCTCTGCTTGGTGCAGTGGAACATGATAGACAGTCCTGGGTTCAGTGAGGCCTGGGGCCGAGCCGAGGGCCCTCCCCAGCGTGATGTCCTGATCCTGGGTTCAGTGAGGCCTGGGGCCAAGCCGGGGGCCCTCTCCAGCCTGATGTCCTGGTCTGGAAAACTCCGTAAAGCGGGACCACAGTACCTGCTGTGGTGGATTTGTTGTGAGAGTTACCTGAGGAGATGGAGGCAAAAACCCTCTGCCTCTTGTGGCTATTCCTATTGGTAGTTCCTGTCTCCTCTCTGATTCCCAGAGTCTGGAGCCCTGGGGATATCTGTGCCCCTGGCCCAACCCTGCCAGACACTGGCCATGCCCAAGGTTGAGCCTGGGCTTCCCAGCTCTTTCTCTTGTCTCCCTGTGCCCACAGCCAGCTGCTCGGGTGCTCTCCTTGGAGCCTGCTGGGCTAAGTCCCACCTCCAAGCTCTGCGCCGCTGGAATGGGGCTGCCCTCCCTCCCTCCCTTCCCCTGGACCCATGTTTCCTGCTCCTTCAAGGCCCCTTCCAGGCAGATAAAGGTCACTTCCTCACTGAGCCTCATCAGAGCACCCCTAGCCCCTGGCGGTCATTGTCTGCTGGCTGTGGAGTGTTGGTCCTGTCTGCCAGCCACCTGCGGCCCTATTAGCAAACCCCATCCATGCCTTACTGGGACATCCATGACCTTGCAGGGTCCTCACAGAGTAGCGTGTGTACACTCTGGCTCGGGCCAATCCCATCCGTTCTTTCCACCACATCTTTGGGAGAAGGTGGTTTCTATGTGTTGACCCATCAGTGACTCTTGAGTGTGGGAAACCAAGGGTCACAGGGGTGGGAGCTCTTGTCTAGGGGGCCAGTGAAGCTGCTGCTCTGAGAACAAGAATTCGACACACTTATGGGGTCCTGCCCTTCAAGGGAGTCAGGATGGCGACACCAGTGTCATTGTGCCTTCTGGGCACTTAGTGCTTCATACCCAAGATCCTCAGTCTTCACAACAACCACAATAGGGTGACAACATGCCACCTTGACAGATGGATATTATCGCCAGTCACAGAGGAGGAAACTGAGGCTCAGAGATGTTATGTGACTTTCATGAGGTCACACAGCTAGTAAGCGGTAGATCAGGGACTTGACCTTAAAGTGCATGCACTTTTTGCTGTATGAAGAAAGGTACTTCTGGTGGGGGTTGGGAGAGGATGAAGAGATGTCTCAGATCTCTTGGGCAGCACAGGGCAGCAGCACCCCTAGCATGGTGGAGTCATCTTTGGAAATCCCATTTCATCTTTGACCCGTTAGTGTATAAGGCCTGACTCCTGTCTGCTGTAGATGGCCATCAGGGAAACACTCAGCTTCAGTTGGGCCTCCATGGTGGAAACACCCTCTTCCCAGCCAGTCAAAGCCTGACTGTCCGCTGCTCTCACTGTCCTCCCCCTCACCCAGCCCCATGGTTCTGGTTCTGCCCCATGAAGAAGACTGGGAATGAAACGGGACGTTCCCTGGTTAGATGACTTCATGGACTCAGGGGCTGTCTGCCATGCCCACAATACATCAGAAACACTTCATAGCTTCTAGTCTGGAGTGTGCAAAGAAACAGATTTGGATTCATATGGTGGCGGCAACATTTACTGGCATGACACAATGGAACATTTATTTAACTTCTCTGAGCCTCTGTTTTCTCAACTGTAGAATGAGTTCTTATAAGGATTAAATACTGAGAATACCAGCTGGGTGCGGTGGCTCATACGGGTATTCCTCGCACTTTGGGAGGCTGAGACAGGTGGATCACTTGAGGCCAGGAGTTCGAGACCAGCCTAGCTGACATGGTGAAACCCCCTCTCTACTAAAAATATAAAAATTAGCCAGGCATGGTGGCATGTTCCTGTAATCCCAGCTATTCGGGAGGCTGAGACAGGAGAATCACAGGAACCCAGGAGGCGAAGTTGCAGTGAGCCGAAATCACGCCATTTTACTCCAGCCTGGGGGACAAGAGCAAAACTCTGTCTCAAAAAAACCAAAAAAATCCCAAAAAACTGAGAATAAAGCTTTTGGTATTATATGTGGCATATAGTAAATCCTCCATTAATGGTGACAGTTGTCAGCGTTTCTGCAGGTCTGGATGTTTTGGGTAGAGTCACCTGCCCAGTAGTTGGGGAAATGTCTGGATTTCATTACTGCTCTGTACTGGGAGTTCACAGGGATGAGTCACTTGGTAGAGAAACACTCTGTGGATCAGGAGGGCCCACAGTGGGACGAGCTTCTGCAGGTCAGGAGAGGCACCCAGAGGAGGTGAACTCACATCCAGGGTAGCCACAGCAGTCCCTGACTCAAGGGCCCGAACCCTGCCCCCTCCTCGAGTCTTCTGCTCACTTGCAGACTCACCCCACAGCCCCAGGGAGCAGAAAGCGCACCAAAGGGTGTGAGCATCACGGATGTGATGGAGGGGGGCTCTGCACTGTGGCTTTTGTGGAAGGCCAGCCCTGTCCCTGACTGCACCGGCAAGGAGGACCCAGAGTGGCACCAGGTTGGCCTGCACAGGAGGGTCCTGGATACAGGGTTGAGGAGGCTGCGCTTTCTGCGGTAGGACAGGAGCTGGAGGTGACAGAAACCAGAAGAAGCTAGCAGCTGGCTGGCTCGGGGAGCCAGGGAGAGATGGACAGGACCCGCTGCACAGGAGGGCTTCCCACCATCTCAGGGCCGGTGTTCCACATCTTAGCAGGGTCTGCTAGGCACAGAGCATCAGCCTGCTTCGAGGCTGGGCCCAGGCCCCAGCACACTTGTGCTGTCTGGCAGGAAAACTCTCAACTGGTTTAACTGGATTTCCAGAGCTCTCAGGCTTGAGACCTGGACGTAAGGGAGAGAGGCTGGGGGAAGAAGCATGACCTTTCCTGGGGCTTGGGCTGACTCAGGAGCTTCAAAAGCAAAATCGCCTCCGCTTTTGTTTGCGTAACAGAAGCGGTGAGAGGAGGAAGTAAGATCTATCTGTTTGTGAACAAGGTCAAAGACCTGTAAGATTTCCAGCAGATGGGACCGTTTCTCAGGTGACCAGGCATTCCCACTACATGCCCCGGCGGCTTTGCTGGTCACAGCATGGTGGCAAATTACATGTTATTAGAACAGTCCGGATGATGAAGTCACTGCAGACCTAATCCCATTTATTTCAATGACAGCTTTGGCAGAGCAGTAAATTTTGCTGCCAACCATGTCTCTTGTGGCCGGTTCCCTGAAGGAACTGCCATCGGACGTGACTACAGGGAGGGGTCCTTGCTAGAGCCTTAATTTGTCACCTTTTCCCTCCAAATGGCAAGTTCTCCCAGGAAAGCCTGCCCATGTGGCAGATTGTACTTTCAAAGTATATCTCATCTCACATGCTCTTCCTGACACTCCTCCCATTGAGTCCAGGAGAGGTCTATGTCACTTCTCCTTGTACCTTAGTGGAAGAAAGTTTATGACTACTTTGATGAGTAGAAGTCATTGCAAAAGTGACACTAGGTGACTTCCACAGCTAGGTCAGAAAAATGCCATGCACTTCTACCCTAGGATCTTGTAACCTTTGCTCTTGGAATCCAGCCACCATGCTGTGAGGAAGCCCAAGCAACACCGAGAGGCCACGGGCAGTTGTTCTAGGGGAATCAGCACCAGCCACCAGATATGTAAATGAGGAGACTGTCCATATGTCTCCAACCCCAGAATGCAACTGCATGAAAGACCCTGTGTGAGAAGCAGTCGGCTGAGGCCAGCCAGACCCCAGAGCTGTGAGAGGTAATAAAATGATTATAGCTGTTTTAAGCCACTGAGATTTGGGGTGATTAGGTAGCAATAGATCACCAGAACATCCGTGAACAGTGATAATGACAACCTTTGACTCTCTGGCACCTCTTATGGAAAAACGGAAGTCCAATTCTTCCTTCCAAACTTGCCTTCTCAGGTTCTGAAACTTCCTACTATTGGGTGATTCAGTCTTTCAAAGCGAGATTTGAAAGTGGGACTTCCAGTCGTCAGAAGCCGTCAGAACGCTCTTCTACTCACTTTCCCAAGTAAGTTAATCTCTTTCACATTTGTACTAAGAAAGACAGTTATGACGTAATGGAAAGCTTATGACTCAAATGCCAGGTAGACCCAGGTACGATTCCCAGTTCTGCCAGTTCCTGGCACTCTTTCCTGGGATCAGTCGCTTTGCTTCTCTGTGCTTCGAGTCTCAGCTATGAAATGGGAAAGCTCACGTTGATCTTTTAGGATTGCTGCAATAATTAGAGATTTTTACAAACAGTATTGTTCTAGAAAAAAGAGAGATTTGAGACAGCTTATGATGATGATACATATACACTGCTTTGTATTAGCAATAATAACTTATATTTGTCAAATGCCTACTAAGTGCCAGGCACTGTTTTAAGCGCTTTGCACCTATTAACTTTTTTGATGGTTATAACAACCTTGTGAATTAGATATTACTACTATCTGCATTTTATAGATGGGGAAACCAAGGAACAGACAGGTTAAGTAACCTTCCCAAGGCTATACAGTAAGTAGCAGAGCTGGAATTTGAGCCCAGGAAGTTTGGTCTTAGAGCCGGCTATGGCATACCGCCTCTTGGTAAATGTTTAACTCTGGGTTCTGGGTGTGGCGTTGTAAGTGCTCAGCCATCTCATTCCTGAAAAACCAATCTGGAGGGATCTGGTGCTTGAACCAAAGTGCTATCAATGGTAAGATCTCTAGTGCTGGTGTGCGCTAGTGGGGGAGATACGGCAGGGATGAAGGTCACACCCAGCAGCCGCAGGATGCTATGAGGAGTGACAGACCACAGAGAGGGAGTCATCTGAGGAAGAGGACATTTTGCAACATCAGGACAGTGGCCGGCATCTGGAGCTTTCAGGAGCCTGAGTTGCTCTGGAGAGAGGCAGCGTGGGAAGTGCAGGTGGTTGCAGAACCCTTGATGCTGAGACTTGCCCTTTTACCTACCAGCCATGCGACCCTTGCTGAATCACCTGCCCTCATCTCTGAAATTGCAGTAACTTGTGCAACCCCCAGATGAGAGCATGTAAATAAAGTGCGTGGAAAGCCAGAAATGGAAGCTACCACTAAGTTTTCGAGGAAATTTCACTTAAAATGAATACGGCTCTTCCTTATCTTCTTTTTAAAAAATTCCTTTTAGATAAGGTCTTGCTCTGTCGCCCAAGCTAGAGTGCAGTGGCACAATCGCCGCTTGTGCAGCCTTGACCTCCCAGGCTCAAGAGATCCTCCTGCCTCAGCCTCCCAAGTAGATGGGACTACAGGCACGTGCCACTACACTGGCTAATTTTCTTTCATTTTTTTTTTGAGAGACGGGATCTTGCTATGCTGCCCAGGTCTCAAACTCCTGGGCTCAAGTGGTCCTCCTGCCTCAGCCTCCCAAAGCGTTGGGGTTTTAGGCGTGAGCCACTGCGTCTGGCACCTACCTTCTTAAACAGAGAGTCCTGAACATCACTTAGCTTTTCTTCGTGGTTCAGGGTTCATCACTGTGAGCATCCATTCCCATACTGAGCTACAGAGTGAGGAGGTGCTTAGAGGACACTGCCTCACTGGGTATGGCTCTGCCCTGCAGTGGATGGCCCAGGCTGTTGGGCTCCTGGAGTCCTCAGGCTAGCCCTCTAAAGCTGAGCTGTCTCATCCCTTACTGAGGCTATCACCTGTCACCTCTCAGCGCTGTCAGAACGTTGGCCTCAAGCAATTTAATGAGACTTTGATTTGTTGCTTCTAATCTTTTGTGCATTTACAAACCAGATGCCTGCATTTGTTAGACGTGTTTGTAAAAGCAGGGATTCCTGAGCATAGAGAATGGAGGGGTTCGGCTCGGGGTGAAGTGCATGAGCTTTCATGCGTGGAGCTTGTGACATCCACCTTGGCTGCTCAGGACCCTTTTTGCTCCCTTCATGGGTTTCAACTGCTCCAGATGGGGAAGATGTCACTGTAGCTGGTGACCTGTCAGGGACTCTATTCAGTTCTTTTTTTTTTTTTTTTGAGACAGAGTCTTGCTCTGTCTCCCAGGCTGGAGTGCAGTGACATGATCTCGGCTCACTGTAACCTCCACCTCCTGGGTTCAAGCAATTCTGCTGCCTCAGCCTCCTGAGTAGCTGGGATTGCAGGCACATGCATCACACTTGGCTAATTTTTGTATTTTTAGTAGAGACAGGGTTTCACCATGTTAGCCAGGCTGATCTTGAACTCCTGACCTCAAGTGATCCACCCGCCTCAGCCTCCGAAAGTGCTGGGATTAGAGACAAGAGCCACTGCGCCCGGCCTAGTTCGTTATTTTTACATTGAGCTGTTTTTCTTCCTTCCTGATGTTTATTGTTACAGTAACTTCAGGGCAAACTCAGCGTCCTTCCCAGGACACCACCACCTCTGTCCCTTCAGTCCCACGGCCTCCGTCCATGCCCTCGCCCCAGCTTCTGACACAGCCTCCTTAGATTACCCCTGGCCAGCATGTTCTCCGTGCTTCTGTGTGCTCAGCACGAGGCCATGCACTCAGTGGGGACTGCTGGGGCGGGCTCAGCCACAGCCCTGCCTTCCGGGAGCTCAGAGCCTGGTTGAGGAGGTAAAGTCAATGCCCAGGAACACTTAGGGTACAAATAGGATGGTGAGAAGTTGAGGCTGGCCAAATCGATTCCAGTGTGATGTGTGAGTGTGGTGGCTGGTCAGGAGCCACAGCTACGGGCATATCAGGGAATCAGTTAAGAAGGACACTTGCAGTTGCACAGGCTGGAGGGACAGCTAATACTTAGCAATGCTTCAGCTCCAGAGAATGCTGGCAGGTATGCGACATGGGCAAAGCCAGCCCTGGACCCCCTGAGAGCAACGAGGAGAGGTCAGCTTATGGAGCATGGCTGGAGCTTATGGAAGTGTGGGGATGTCAATGGCAATTTTCACTCTTTCAAAATATGACTGGGCGCAGTGGCTCACGCTTGTAATCCCAGCACTTTGAGAGGTTGAGGCAGGCAGATCACCTGAGGTCAGGAGTTCAAGACCAGCCTAGCCAACATGGTGAAACCCCACCTCTACTAAAAATACAATGGCTGATGGAGAGCCTGTGGGCCTCCCTCCAGGAGGCTTGGGCTTGGAGATGTGTGGGGAGAAGAACACCAGGAAATAGACAGTGAGCAGAAGGCATCTGAGCGGAGGAGGGCAGGACGCTTGGGATGTATGAGTCCCGGCTGCGGAGGGTGAGGGTGGGGGCTGAGACAAGTCATGGAATGGGCGTCCAAACCCCCCAGCATCCCTGGAGTCTGTCCGGGCTGAGCTCAGCCATAGCTACTCTGGCCAAGCTGCAGACACCCAGGTTCTCCAAGGCTCTGGCTGCAAATGATCCCTTACTCTGGCAATTAGCAAAGTGAAATTGTAATGGGCCATTAGCAAGGTGAAATGTAAACAGAAATCAGGAAGCCTCTCATTCAATCACCTTGAAACTGGTTTCAAGCCATGTTAACTGAGAACACACACGCTCCCTTGCTGTTACACCTCATGCACACACATCACAACCAATGGAAGTTCTTGTCCTTGTAAATTTGCAAGTGGCGGGGAGCATGCATGCTCAGGGAATGCCTGGGCATCCATTCCTTGCCCCACTCCCCCAACAAAGCAAGCTGCTTTGAGCATAGAGGTAGATGTTCCAGGAAATAGGGCCCTGGAAGAGCTTCAGGAGGTTCTTTGTGCTTGCCCCAACTTCGTTGGAGCTCAGAGAATCAGCACATCATCCATACCCATCCTGCCCCGCTATGCCTGGTTCCCAGTGCTCTGAGGACTGAGCAGAGGGGCAGCACATTGCACTCCAAGGTTGGGGTCCTGATAAGAATTCTGGCAAGGGCAGTGTCAGTGGAATCCTGGCTCTTGGTCCAGAGGCCCCGGGAGTGGAGCAGGGTAACTGCCTACCAACGTTGCTTTGCACACCCGTCACCTTCCATTCCATCTTCTCAGTAGACACACCTGGCATCTCCACTTTGTTTACGTAAAGCAAGCAGGGCCCAGAAGGGTGCCGCCACCGGTCACATAGCTGTTGGTGGTAGAACACAGACTCCTTACAGCTTTCAGGGTCCAACATGACGTAGAGGGGCCACCGGGGTGGAGGTGTGGGGATGTCAATGGCAATTCTCACTCTTTCAAAATATGACTGGGCGCAGTGGCTCATGCTTGTAATCCTAGCACTTTGGGAGGTTGAGGCGGGCGGATAACCTGAGGTCAGGAGTTCAAGACCAGCCTAGCCAACATGGTGAAACCCCACCTCTACTAAAAAATACAAGAATTAGCTGGGTGTGGTGGCGCCCCTGTAATTCCAGATACTGGTGAGGCTGAGGTAGGAGAATCGCTTGAACTCGGGAGGTAGAGGTTGCAGTGAGCTGAGATTGTGCCACTGCACTCCAGCCTGGGAGACAGAGTGGGACTCCATCTCAAACAAAACAAAACAAAACAAAACAAAAAACAAACAAAAACAAAAACAAAACACAACACAACAGAGACCCGTGCGTTTCAGAAACCATCAACAAGATGAGGGCTTCTGGCCATCCTGGATGTCCTTGGTTGTACAGACTGCACTTCCCCAGCTATGTCCCGGGGAATACTCCTATCTCAGAGGTTCTGTCTCCTCCTCACATTCTGTTTGCCCAGGCTGATCCCTTCCCAGAGACAGGCACCCAGTGCCCCCCAGGCTCAACTACACTGAGAGGTGGGTGTTCCAGCATTCAGCTGTAGACAGCTTTTCCCAAGATGTTGGAACCAGGCCCCATATCCTAACGAGACGCTTACCCCTTGAATGCCTCTATTTTTCACCTGGCAGGATAATGGTATAGCTGAAATTTCATAATCAGTAGCTTGTGCTTGTAACCTGACAGAACCTGACCTAAGAGATCCTTTAGTCCACCTAGTGGGTGACCTTGGCAACATCTCTAATACAACGGCTCACTCTGCTTTAATTCAACCCAGTCATAGGATACCAGATGACAAAATTGCTCTATATTTCTTTATTGATGTAATAAATGTCTGTACTATTGCTAATACTACATACTATACTTGCATAAATTCCTCTGGGAAAAGCTGAGTGTCACATACACAAAATTTAAAAGGAAAACAAGCCATGTGGTTACAAGTCTCACCTAATTCCCCATGATCATTTCATTTATTCATTGGTTGCCTTTAAGTCTAGTTCATGACTCAAAACTACTACACAAACTGAGATTATTATTTTACTTGATATTTTCCTTTTAAATTTTTATTTGTTACTTGTTAAATTTTTCCAGAAATACAACTCTTAACAAATAATGCTGGCCTATGCTTTAGATGGTAATAAATGCCTACAGAACAGACAAAACTGAAATTAACAATAGATTCTAGGTAGACTAAGCTTGAGAGTCACTCCCTCCAGACCTTAATTGCTCCAGTGTGGCTAAAAGAGTTTTGACACTGACTTCTAGTTGCTAATCACGTCCCTCTAATGTGGAACCAGACCAAACCAAACTGGGACAGGTCCCAGCACTGAGGGATGATCAAAATCTAACTACAGGAAAATTGACAGCAGTGCTTTTGGAGAAAGATCTTGATCAAAAGTGGAAAATGTAGAAGTTTCCAGCATCAAGATGGAGTTACTTGTGTTAAAAGCTCTCAAAATAGGCCTCGGGAGGTCCACAAAGGAAGGGCTCTTATGCACAAATACCTTATAACAAGAACTATCACAAAAGACTCACCAACTTCACAATCTTGCATAAAGGCCAAAACAACTTTATGAAAAAAATACTTCTGTGTGAAAATCTAGCCAGCAACTGCCTGTCCAACCTCAGACTTGTACCATGCCCCACATCTTTTTTTTTTTTTTTAGACAAGGTCTTGCTCTATTGCCCAGGCTGGAGTGTAGTGGTGAAATTATAGCTCACTGCAGCCTTGACCTCCTGGGCTCAAGCAGTCCTCCTGTCTTAGCCTCCTAAGTAGCTGGGATCATCACGCCAGACTAATTTTTAAACATGTGTTTGTGGAGATGAGGTCTCATTATGTTGCCCAGGCTGGTCTTGAACTCCTGGGCTCAAGCACTCCTCCCAGCTTGGCCTCCCAAAGTGCTGAGATTATTGGTGTGAGCCACCACGTTCAGCTCACCATCCTTGTTACTAGTTCTTGTAGCTAAGGACAATTATCTCAAAACAATTACGTAATCCCACTTCTGACACCATTATGTCAAACTAAAAAACAAATAGGAAGAATCTATAAAAGAAAATTATGTCTGGTGAGGAATGGGCGTTGCAATGGGAATATGAGTATCATAGTAAACTGTGTTTATATGCCCATTGCAATGTCTATTCCCAAATAAACATCATTTTCTTTAAAGTCTTCCTCTCTGTTATTTAGTTTGACAAGGGACACCTTTCTTTCTGCCATGTCCTGAGTGTATGTCCAAACACAGAGAAGAGCTGAACCAATATATGGCCTCTGTTTTAACTTTAAGAACTCCAAAAAGAGTCTTGGGGACCCCCAAGGGGCACCAGACCACTTTGAGAACAGTTGAATTAAGAATATGGTCGTATGAGCTACATGTCTGGGTACAGATCTAGAATCTAACTTTTTTTTTAAACAAAGCCTATTTTTGGCATTCCGGCTCTCTTTCTTTGTTCATCCAAATAGTCTACATTGAGGTTTCATGCTCCTGTGATGTTCAGCTGAATCAGGAGACAGTAAGAGGACCCTTACTAATTGTGTTAAATAATTCATTAAACGTAGGCAGAGAAACACAATTACAGACACTATTTTGTTTTCATTTATAAGTCACTTTCCAGCACATGGACATAAGCACATAATGCATAAGCAGCATTATGGGACTTTAGAGCTAGCAGGGCTCTACGAATTTCAGTCCAACTCTCTCATTTTAAAGATGGAGAAGTTATAGCCCAGGTAACCCCATGCAACCCAACTTAATAAGCTTTGAGCACTTATGATGTGGAAAGTAAAATCAAGCAACGTAAGATGCCAGTAACTGAGGGATGGGATGTTGTTTTAGATAAGGTGTCCAGGGAAAGTCTCTCTGAAAGGTGACTTTTGAGCAAATGTCTGAAGGAAATGAGGAAGCAAGTCATGTAACATTTGGGGGAGGGGTTCCAGGCAGAGGAACAATACGTGCAAAGGTCATGAGGTCAGAGGATGCCTGGCATGTTGAAAAACAGAAGGGGACCAGTGTGGCTGGGATACGGGGCATGCAGGGCAGTGGTGGGAGTAGAAAGTGAAGTCACAGAGGGGACAGGACAGATTTTTGTAGCGTCTATAAGGCCACTCATGATAAGGACTTGAATTTTGTTCTGAGTAAGCTAAGATATATTAGAGGGTTTTAAGCAGAGACATCGCATGATCTGACTTAGAATTAATTTTGGTCACTACATGGAAAGTAGTCAGGGCTAGAGGGCTAGGACAGAAGCCAGGAGATGAATTGCAAGGTTCCTGTAGTAATTAAGACAATAGATGATGATGGCTGGGCAAGGGCGGTAGGAGAACAGAGGTGGTATGTAGCTAGACAGAGTGCAGAGACACATCGAAGGCAGTGTCTTAATGAAAGGGACTTGTCCTTGTCACACATAATTAGGATGTAAAAGAGCTGGGGTTAGGCCTCAGGTCTCTGGAGTCCCTGGCTAGTGCCTCAGTGCCTTGCATATGTGATCTCTAAATGTCACCACAACTGGGAAGGTAGGTTTTATTAGTCCAGTTTTACTGATGAAGAAACTGAAGTTGAGAAAGGACAAAGAGGCCGTCCCAAGGTCACACAGTTGGTTAAGTGGCTGTCTCAGGATCACACCAGTTGGACCCCAAAACCCTATTTGCCGGGATATCACGACCGACCACCTCCTTGCCATACACCTCAACCAACACTGTCGCAGGATGCAGCTGGCTATGAACACGCCCCAAAGTCTCCTGCCCTAAAATGTACCCATTGGTGGCTCTTCCACTGGTCTGAGATGTCGAGGCATGGAAGACCACTGTTGACAACACAAAATGAGGGATTCCTCAAATCCCAGTGAGCCACACAAGGGCCAGGGGAGCCTAGGAGGGTAAAGTGCAGGGAGTCCGGGCCAAACCCTCACAGCAGTGGTTTTGGATGGCAAGAGTTGGATCAGGGTTAGATTTGTTTCTTGGGACAATAAAGACATTTTTCTCAGCTTTCTTCTTTTAGAGGAAAGAGTGGCTGTCCCCAAGCTTTGCTCAGGAGGCCGAGAGGCACCTGAAATGGCAGTGTTAGAGCTGCCAAGAGCAGTCTCCAGACATGGCCGAGCCAGAAGGCGAGGGAGCGATGCTCTGAAATGTGCTAGGCTAGCAAGAGCTGCTGGAATACCCGCCTGGAGCAGCTCACCCTCCCGCCTGTGATAGGCCTGCCGGTCAGGACCTCTCCTGCCAGAGTGAGGAGCGGGTGTTTGCTCCCTTCTGCTGTGCACACCAGCCCTGCCTGTCTCAGGCAATTTAGTTTCTTTGGATAAGCAAAAACAAAAGAGGACTTGGATGCTGAAGACAGACATTAAACTTTTTTTTTGGTTCTAGATGTCCACCCAGACTTGAGGCTCACATGACCATAATCTTTTTGTTTTGTTTTGAGATGGAGTTTCGCTCCCGTTTCCCAGGCTGGAGTGCAACGGCACAATCTTAACTTACTGCAACATCCGCCTCCCGGGTTCAAGTGATTCTCTTGCCTCAGCCTCCAGAGTTGCTGGGATTACAGGCGCCTGCCACCATGCCTAGCTTTTTTTTTTTTTTTTTTTTTTTTTTTGTATTTTTAGTAGAGATGGAGTTTCACAATGTTGGCCAGGTTGGTCTCGAATTCCTGACCTCAGGTGATCCACCCACTTTGGCCTTCCAATGTGCTGCGATTACAGGCGTGAGCCACCTCGCCTGGCATCACATAACCATATTCTTAATTCAGCAGTGCTCAAAGTGGCCAGGGCCTCGTGGGCATTCCCAAGACTTTCAAGACAGAATGTCCCGTGTCCCAAGATCAAAATCGTTTTCATAACAATACAAATTGATTGCCCCTCAGATTAGAAAAAATAAAAATATGTAACAATACAAACACATTATTTGCCCTTTCCATGTTCATTCTCTCTCAGGTGTACAGTGGAGTTTTCCAGAGGCTACGTGGTGTGATATGGCAGGAGACTGGATTTAGAAGCAAATGTGAAAATCAGTTGTCTTCTACTAATCCAGGTCTTAAAGGGAGGGTTGCAAAAGGATAAAATAATGTCACTTTCTTTACTTAAAAAAAAAAAAAAAAACTAGTTATTTTTATTAAAATGTTATACTGGCAGGGCGCAGTGGCTCACGTCTGTAATCCCAGCACTTTGGGAGGCCAAGGCGAGTGGATCACCTGAGGTCAGGAGTTTGACACCAGTCTGGCCAACATGGTGAAACCCTGTCTCCACTAAAAATACTAACAAATTAGCCAGGTGTGGTGGCACGAGAGGGAGGCTGAGGCACAAGAGTTGCTTGCACCCATGAGGCAGAGGTTGCCGTGAGACAAAATTGCACCACTGCACTCCAGCCTGAGAGACAGAGCAAGACTGTTTCAAAAAAAGAAAAGGTTATATTAATGTAAAATGTTATTTTAAAATAAATTAAATATTAAAATTCCCAGTGTTAGTTGCCAGTATAGATACTAGCCACATAAATATATTGGGATCCTCAATAATTTTTGAGAGTGTAAAAAGTGTCAAGGAACAAAATGTTTGGTTCAGGTAGAGTAGCCGTATCCCTGCAGAGGTGGCTGTTGTCCCTGCCCCGAGGGGCCAACCGAAGCCTCGGGTTTCCCTAGGCAAGTACTGGGTGTGACGGGATCCAGGGGAGAAGATTGCTGGAGGGTCGTCCAGCCGCAGCTAAGACGAGTTGACATTACAAAGGCAGCGACGCAAGAGGGCGCCCTTACCCAGGGCAGGTTTCTTGTAATGATGGCTACAAGATGACTGATGCAAAGGTCAGTTTTACTCACCTCATTAACAAAAAGCAACTTGGGTTTCTTGTTTATGATGGTACAATTTTTACCTCTCTTGTGTTTCTCTGCCCAATATGGGTTCCAATAAACACGTGCTGTCTGCTCATTTAAGGACTCCACTAGGATATCCTATGTTATCCTGTACATTGCCAGGTCACATCCCTCTGGCCCCTCAGCTTGGCATCACAGAAAGACACATCAGCCACCTGACCCTGTGTCTCCTGAAGTGGCTGCTGGAACACTGGCCTCCCACAGTCCTGGTGAGGGTGGGAGGACACTTACTCCGGAGACCTCCATAGTGGCAACTGTCCAGGCCGGCCACTCCCGATTCCAGCTGACATCTCATACCTTGCTTTGTGATATCACAAAGGTGTTTTCTTGGTTTGTGTCTCTGTCCCATCCCTGTGGTTCCCAATGCCTGAGACTGGTTCATGGCATAACTAGGCCGGATCTTTGGAGGTAGGATTAGGTGAGGGGAGGGGCACTGGCTGGGGTCAGGGACCTGGTTTCCACGAGGCCTCCCGAGTGCCCTTAGGCCAGTCATGTGTCCCATGGGCTACAGCTTCTCATCTTTCAAAGGGGACTTCTACCTTGGTCAGAGAGCCGTTATGGGATTCAGGTGGCACAGCCATGTGGTGGGCATCATCTGCCATGATACTAAAGTATGAAGTGCAGGTGTGTTTTTGAAATTCTCTTCTCTCTCCTATTGGTGGGGGCAGTGGAAGTTTTTAATAGGGAAAGGGCACAGTCTGTTTTGTGCCTTAGAAGGGTTTATGTGGTGGCTGGTAAGGAGAATATTTAATTGATTGATTGATAGATTGATTGATTGAGACAAAGTCTCTCTCTCTTGCCCAGGCTGGAGTGCAGTGGCACAATCATGGCTCACTGCAGCCTCAAACCCCTGGGCTCAAGCCATCCTCCCACCTCAGCCTCCTGAGTAGCTGGAACTGTTGGGACATGCCACCACACCTGGCTAATTTTTTTTAAGGTTTCATAGAGATGGGGTCTTACTACATTGCCCAGGTTAGTCTCAAACTCCTGGACTCAAGTGATCCTCCCACCTTGGACTCCCAAAGTGCTAGAATTACAGGTGTGAGCCACGAGGCCTAGCCAGGAGAATGTTTTAGAGCACAAACTAAGTGGAGGGACAGGAGTTAGGAGGCAGTTGACAGAGGCCAGACAAAAGATGATGAAAGCCATCCGAGGTAGGCAACAGGAATGGAGGACAGAGGATGGGTGGGTGAGAAAGCCTGGGAGCAGATGGAGGAGGCTTGGTCATTGGTTAAAGTGGGAAGGGGCCAAGGTAGGAATAACCTAGGACAACTCCCAAGGCCTCAAGAGCAGGGAAGGAGCAACTTGTTCTTCTGGACTGAGGGCGTTTTCCTCACTGCTCCAGCCTCACTGAGTTTGCTCAGATCCTGAAGGTGGTCCAGGCTTTGTGTCTGGCAGTCTGTGGTCCCAGTGGGCTCTTCAGCAGCCAAGACCCCCACCCCACCACTGACCCGTTAGGATGGACACAGGCTTCCACAAATAGGACTTTCCCTCATTGTGGCAGCCAATTCGTTAAATATAGGCAGACAAACATATTTACAGAGAGGATTTCATTCCCTTTTATAAGTCAGTTTCCAACACACTGACATAAGCAGAGTTGTTGGACGTTGGAGCTACTAGGACTTTTCGAATTCTAGCCCAATACTTTCATCTTACAGACAGAAAAGTTGTATCCCAGATAATTCAATCTGATCGACAATGAGCATTGAGCACCTACGATGTGGCAGGTAAAAGCAAGCAGAGTAAGCGACTATGAACTGATGCATGGGGTGACATCTTAGGCTGTTCAGGGGCAGCCTCTCTGATAAGATGGGACTTAGGACCGCCCAGGCACCTCATTGACATGAAGGCCCTCAGCAGAGGGCAGAAAGTAGACCACAGAGCTCCCTTTCCAAAGTAAGCGTTCGCTCTGACTCCTACTATAGGCAGACTTAGCTGGATGCCTTTGCTTCCCTGGCTACATTCTAGGACCATGAGATCTGGTTACATTCTGGGAAGAATGTTATTTCCATCTATATTCAAAGGGTGGAAAAAAAATACCTACATTCAGAGAAATTGTCAAGGAAAAATTTCAAGAAAATGTCCCAGACTGGAGGGACAAGCTTCCACATTAAAAGAGGGACAAGTTTCCACATTAAAAGAGGGACAAGTTTCCACATTAAAAGGGCCCATTACAATGGATGAAAAGAGACCTACAGCAAGGTTGGTTATTGTGAAGTTTCACAACACTGGGGACAAGGAGAAGATTTAAAAGCTCCCAGAAGAGAGAAAAAAAATCTCGTCACATACAAAGGAAACAAACCAAGTGGGCTTCATGTTTCTCAATTGCAACATTTTTAAAGCAATGGAGCAGTGTTTTCAAAATTCTAAAGGGAAATGATTTCTAACCTAAAAATCTATACCCAGCCAACCTATCAATCAACTGCAAGGGTAGAAAACACTTTTTCAGATATTCAACTATCAAAAAATTGGCCCCAAATGCATCTCTTCTCAGAAAGCTACTGGAGGATGTGTTCTATCAAAACGTGGGGGCGAAATGAAGAAGTCAAGGGGACCTTAACCCAGGAGAGAGATGAAGGGATTTTCCCGTGATGGTTGTGCACAGGCCTTCGGAGTTCAGAAGAGCTTCCCAGGAAGTTGAAGTTGGTAGGACACCACAGACTTTCTAAACAGCCTGAAAGGAGATTTACATACTTGACAAAAACTTTGGGGTTTTATTAGTAATAAGTACTTAGAAACCTAAACAAACTAAAACAAAGAAGGAAACAAAAAGGTAATGATTAATTTCAAGAAAAGTACAAAAATAAGTAAGCAAGAAGTTACCATGGTCTACTATATGATTCAGCTTGAGAGTATTGTTGATGTAGTAATAATCATGTAAATGCAAACTATTAATCAATTAAAATTACAATGTAACTCTATTTGAAGGGATAGGAAGTATGTTTATGTATAGTGCTCCCACCATACATAAACATCTCATCTTCTACAGCAGAAACTCAATGAATGGCATTAAAAGTAGAAAAATCAAATAGTAACATAAGCATAATATTTACAGCTAGGAAGGTAAACACTAAAAGAATCAGCTGAAAGCTTGAAAAGCAGGAAAAGGCAAAATCTGAGACTGGGGGCAGGAATCCTTAAACTATGATCGTACATAACTGATAAAAATTCAAACTAAACAACCCCCTCCCCAGGCATTGGGTGTTCTTTGTGATTTGGCCTCAAGTTGTTTTTATAAACTTATTTTCCACTGCCCCTCCTTCTTCTGACATACCCCTGACGCCCCAGCTTCAATTATAAACCCCTCCCAGAAGCTGCCACCTTTCTCTAGAATGGGTTCCTTCTCTCTGTCTCAAGTTCCTAACTTAAACCCAACCTTTCCGAAGAAACCTTCTTGGATCCCACAGAGCTGACACCACCCACTGCCCAAGCAGGAATCAGCTTCCTCCTCCACATTTCAGCCATCCTGCTCCTCGCTGGCCAGGGATCCACATGTGAGGCTGCCTCCCCACTGGGCCCCAGGAGCCTGAGAGCAGGGCCTTGCCGCTTGCTCCCACAGGGCCCAGAACCACTGTATCTGGTCCCGGTTGCCTTGTTGACTCTCAGTCCTTGGCATCAGGGCCAGACTCATATGTGGGTTGATATCAGTCACTCCAGAAGCCCCACCCCTGGGCTGTGAGGGTGGCCAACGGTGACTTCTTCCTGCCCTTCAGGACCAGAGGCCTTCTTTCCCTGCTGGGCTCAGCACCATGCTCCTCCCAGCCTGCCCCCTACTCACTGGCTGGGCCCAGTCTTTCCCCTCAAAGCCCTGTCCCTTGGCCTCTAGGCTGTCACCCTGTTTAGAAGGCAAGCTTGGTCCAGGAGTCAGATTTCCTTGGAGAGATGGAGGGATAGTTAATTGAGAAAGGAGTGCGTGTTCTCACAGTGTCTTCTCACATTACCAGGAGGTCGCCAGCCCTTGGCAAGGCCTTGCCTGAGGGATTTCTGCACGGCAGGCTTGCTGTGTCTTTAATAAAATCCCAAGCTCCCAGAGAGACCGTGTTCATGGCCTGCAGGGGGTGCCTTTGAGAGGAGCATGGAAGAGAGCCTTTTATTTTTTCCTCCCAGTCTAGAAGAGAGATTTTTTTTCCCTCCCAGGTTGGAGGGAGCTCACAGGGAAGCCTGCGAACAAAAGGCCAGGCCAGGTGCCCCTGGGCCCCCTGGACCTGAGATCCCAGGGCTTCCAGTCTTGCCAGACATTCCTGCATCAGGAATGTTACTCTGAAAGCTCAGAGCCACTGACCCGAGGGGTCCATGTCTTCTCAGATTCCTTCAGTGGGTGAGTGTCCAAATGGTAAACGGGAAGACCAGTACCTATGACAGGAGGAGCTCCCGAAGTCTCCATGCTGTGTAAGACCCCCATGGCCTTGGCACAGTCCTGGTGGCGCTGTGAGGGGATTTGGGGCAGATTAAAGTTGATTTAGAAGAATTAAGGTTGAGAGTCAGTTGGTCTAGAGCCTTCTGCCCTTGCAGCCTATCTGAGCTGAGTGTGCACAAGGGCTGGGATCTCAGTGACACGTGGAGACGACTTTTTTCTCAGGGTGGCTGTGCCAGTGAGGATGGCCAGATCAGACCAGAGACGGGGTGCCAAAAAGTGCCAAATTGCTCACAAGGGGAAAAGAATTACCACAAGCAGTTTAGGCTAATTGATTCACCTCATGAGGCTGGGAAGTGGTGCTTGGATTCATGGCCACCTTTTACCAGGACAAGACCAAAAGGTGGCCAGAGAAGACAGGTGGCTGGGAAGCCCTGGTGTCTGCCTCACACCTGCTTCAGTGAGGTCTGTACTGGGGAGGACTTTGCATGCTGCTGTGTAACCTGGAAGGAAAGGAGGAAGGAAAGAATACTGACCTGTTCTTTCTGATGGAGCACACCCCGCCCTAAGCCTGGGGCAAGCATGTGTGGGCCTGCCTGGCTTCATGGTGGAGAGGCCACCAGAAATCTGTCTTGGGGACACAGGAGCTGGGAAAACATTCAAATTTGAGGACTCAAACTGTATCCTCACAAAGAGGACCTAGACCAAGACTGAATCAGCAAGAATCTCCTACTGATGAATCCCAAAGACTAGGAATGACGGAAGGCTGGGCATCACTGGGGTTTATTTCCCTGGCTGGTACCCTCATGTCTTCAACAATTGAGTTAGTTCTATAGTCAAGTTAAAATAGAATGAGTGGCTTCACCGCTGGGCTTGGTGGCTCATGCCTGTAATCCTAGCACTTTGGGAGGCCGAGGCGGGAGGATCACGAGGTCAGGAGATCGAGACCTTCCTGGCTAACATGGTGGAACCCCATCTCTACTAAAAATACAAACAATTAGCTGGGCATGGTGGCATGCGCCTGTAATCCCAGCTACTCGGGAGGCTGAGGCAGGAGAATGGCTTGAACGCAGGAGGTGGAGGTTGCGGCGAGCAGAGATCACACCACTGCACTCCGGCCTGGGCGACAGAGCGAGATTCCGTCTCAAAAAAACAGAACAAAGAACGAGTGGCTTCACCAAAGCTCTGAGTTATTGCAGCCTGCACTTTGAAACCTTCTGGGGAAGTGTCTCATTTTCCTGTAACAATATGACTTAGAAGACATCAGAGAACATAGTGTAGCTATGGCGCTTCATGGGGAGCTCGGTGCACCATCATTGTGGTGGCCTGGGGCAATGGCAGTGGCGCCTGGCAAAGCCGGCAGAGTCTGGTGGGATCCGGTGGTGGACCCCAGGTGAGTCATGGTGGCTTTGGCAGGTGCCTTCATCTAGAGTGTCGTGGTGCCCTAGGCAGGTGCCTTCATCTAGAGGGAGACACCAGCCAGGCCTCGGCAGGCACATACCTTTCCAGGACTTAGAAACAGGCACCTGTCTGGGCCCCCTCCTCTGTTCCGAAGCAGAGCTTGACAAGCGGGGCTCAGGCTGTGTTCCAGCCTCTGCTTACTCTGGGCCAGGCACCTTTGGGTGACGGCTGTGGACACCAGTGCAACCCTGTGGGAGATCCAGATGTGCAGAGAAGAGACTGGGGGTGCCGTGGAGGAGGGGGCAGAGAAGCACCCTGGCTAGAGCAATGTTTTTATAATCTAGAAAACCATGAAAAACAATGGAAAGCATGTGTAACCTCAGCATTTGATCTTCAAGTTTCAGAAAACTCAATGCAGAGTGAAATCCGATTCTGAGCGTCATTTAAAAGGCCATCCTTCAGGAGGAGCTTTGAGTCTCACTGGCTGAACCAGGGCTTGGCCAGACCCCGGGCGCAGCTGCTCCCTCACTTGCCTGCAGCCTGGCCAGGATGACATACAGTTTATGTTGAAAAACGTTCCTGCTTCCTGTGCAGCCCCAACTCAGGAATTCCATTTCTCTTATTCATAGGAGTCCAAGTGTCAGATTCCTGGGGCTCACAGTCCCTGGAAAGCCCCCAAGCTCTGGCAAACGATTCAACAATTCATGCTCATTTGAGAATATTTCTTGAGAACCTTCTCTGCCCCATCCTTACCCTCAGGAAAAAAAAAAAAAAAATCAGTGTGTCAAAAGGCCAACACAATCACTGGTGCTCCTCCCCTCTGGCAGCCTGGGCCAGCGCCTTTAACTCCCTGCAGCTGTCCCTGCTACTTAAAGCCTGGCCCCGCTGTGTCAGGGCCATCAGGAGGCCTCCATCACAAGGTCCTCACACCGCCTGCTGGAGATCTGGCTCTGACTGCTTCCTTGCTGTGGTCATTCCCAGCGGAGGTCTCATTGTACCTCCCCAGCTTCAATCTGCTTTTCGCAATATCCCTTTGTATTAGCTCAGGACTAGTCCCTGCCCTTTTCTTAAAGGTCCCAACAGAGGAGGAGAGAAGGTGATGGCAATGGAAGGAGGGGGTGCTTTATTGCAGTCCTCTGATAAAGCTTCAAGGTTCTAAAGGCCATAAGAGGTGGAAATGGAATAGGAAGGGTATTTTGAGAATGATGGTTACCAGCTTCATTCCTGTCCCCAAACCATAATTCTCAGCAAACTGACACAAGAACAGAAAACCAAACACTGCATGCTCTCATAAGTGGGTGTTGACCAGTGAGAACACATGGACACAGGAAGGGGAGCATCACACACCGGGGCCTGTTGGGGGGTGGTAGGGGAGCTAGGGGAGGGATAGCAGGGGTTGGGGGATTGGGGAGGGATAACATTAGGAGAAATACCTAATGGAGATGATGGGGGATGGATGCAGCAAACCACTACGGCATGTGTATACCTATGTAACAATCCTGCACGATCTGCGCATGTACCACAGAACTTAAAGTAGAATTTGAAAAAAGGGTATTTTGAGCCCATTTAGTCCTGCACAATGTGAACACACATCACCCTCACACGCACGCTGACACAACACGCCTGCGTGCTCACACGCAGCTCAAGCTGACCCCCAAGAAGTTTAACAGTTCTCTGAGTGGGAAAGGGCTTGCAAACAGCTGCTGACATCAGAGATGGAGGCTTCAGTTATCTTTTTTTTTTCTGAGATGGAGTCTTACTCTGTAGCCCAGGCTGGAGTGCAATGGCGAGATCTCGGCTCACTGCAACCTCTACCTCCCAGGTCCTGGTTCAAGCAATTCTCCTACCTCAGCCTGTCAAGTAGGTGGGATTATAGGCACAAGCCACCATGCCCAGCTAATTTTTGTATTTTTTAGTAGAGGCGGGGTTTTACCATGTTGGCCAGTTTGGTCCTGAACTCCTGACCTCATGATCCACCCGCCTCAGCCTCCCAAAATGCTGGAATTACAGGCGTGACCCACTGCGCCTGGCTGGCTTCAGTTATCTTTTAGGGAAGATCCTTCTTTCTGTTTTTCTTCCCTCCTTGCTTCTCTCCCTTCCTTTCTCTCTCCTTCTTTCCTTCCTTCTTTTTTTCCTGCCTTCTTTCCTTCCTCAGCAAAAAGGGCCCTTGAGTCCCACAAATGTAGTGTGCCCATTGACTTTAGGGATAAAAGACTGTGTATAGACGTGCCTGAGTTGTCACCAAAGCTGTTGGGAATTTGTGTGGGGTGGGAGGTGGCGAGGGGTGTGTGTGCAGGGACAGTGTGGAAAGAAGGGAAGAAAAGAGCTTCCAGAAGTTGGAGGAGGAGGGACAGCCCTGGGCCTTCACTGTGGCTTGTTCCTGGGGGGAGGTCACTGCCCAGGTGTTTTGCACCAGCCGTTCTGTGGGCTTCTCGAAAGCTTTTTCTTCAGGAAAATGAAAATACGTAAACACCACAGACACGTTCACAGATAATTGTATCACATTGTTTGGAAGTAAAGAACTGTTTGTAAAAAATAAAAATATTATAAACAGCACATAATCAACAAGTTGAAATTTTTTTTTTTTTTGAAATGGGGTCTTGCTCTGTCACCAGGCTGGAGTGCAGTGGCCCAGTCTCTGCTCACTGCAACCTCCCACTCCCTGTGTCAAGTGATTCTCCTGCCTCAGCCTCTGAAGTAGCTGGGATTACAGGCACTTGCCACCATGCCTAGCAAATTTTTGTATTTTTGGTAGAGATGGGTTTCACCATGTTGGCCAGGATGGTCTTAATTGCCTGATCTCGTGATCCACCCACCTCAGCCTCCCAAAGTGCTGGGATTACACACATGAGCCACCATGCCCGGCCTAAAATTTTTTTTTTTTTTTTTTTTGAGACGGAGTCTCGCTCTGTCACCCAGGCTGGAGTGCAGTGGCACAATCTCTGCTCACTGCAACCTCTGCCTTCCTGGTTCAAGCGATTCTTCTGCCTCAGCCTCCCGAGTAGCTAGGACTACAGGTGTGTGCCACCACACCAGCTAAATTTTGTATTTTCAGTAGAGACAGTGTTTCACCATATTGGCCAGGCTGTTCTTGAACTCCTGACCTCGTGATCTCCTGCCTTGGCCTCCCAAAGTGCTGGGATTACAGGCATGAGCCACCATACCCCGCAAGAGGTTGAAATTAATAGTGAACTGTGTGAGTGCATACTGTCAGCAAGCCACGGCCATATTGCCCTCCGTGAGCTGGCGCTCCAGTGTGCTTGGGGAGACCATCTGATCATCCCAGGTGGAGAGGGCTTCTTTGAGGGATGCAGGCTGAACTGAGGGAGGAAGCCGAGGGGCTGCTTTCATGAGGGACTTGGTGGGAGGTAGGATTGGGAATAGCACTTTTCTTCTTCATTTACACAGAGGCAGAGCCCAGCACCATCACTGCTCTGGCTATGGGGAGTGGGCCTTGGTGGCTTTCAGGTGGTCATATCGCCAAGTCCTTCAGAAAACTTGAAGAGCAATGGGCACTGGCTGGGGAGGCCAGACCAAGACAGGATGCCAGAATACCAGGATATCTGTTGTGGACCAATGGGCTCGGGAACTCTTGGGGTCCCCTTTTGAGGATGCCCGGAAAATAGCCAAGTGGTCAAACACAGGCTGCAGAAGTGCTGAGGGTCTGCCTCCCGCTAACAGGAGCTCAGAGTCACTGATATTTGGGGTATCAGTTCAAAGGAATCGTTTCTACTCTGTGCTGATAAAAACAGGCGCTAGCAGCTACACACACACACACACACACACACACACACACACACACACCATGTGTACCTATACATGCAAACATGTGCCCACACCTACAGACACATATAGGCTGCATCTGACTCCATTCAAAAGGAGGAATGTCCTCTCTAGGTTTGATGGTCACTCACCCAGTTCTGGCTTGGCTCCACAGATCCAGGTGCCAGCAGAGAGGCTACCAGGTGTGGGAAAAGACCGTGTGGTAGGGTGATTTCCAGCTCTGCTCTTAACCTACAGGCTAACTAGGATCTTGGGCACAGAGTTGCAGATGGGCCCCACATGTCCTGAGATATTGGTGCCCTTAGCCCTTAGGGCAGCAGAGGACTCCCCGAGGTGGCTGAGCTGCAGGCCAGGCATGGCCTGTCTGGATTCTTCATCTCCAAATACTGTACAAATATTGTTTGCTTTGCACTGCTTTTGTTCTCCGGGCTTAGATTCAGTCACCTGTACGACGGTATGATGGTTCATTTTATGTGTGTCAACTGTCTGGGCCATGATGCCCAGATGTTTGGTCAACCATTATTCTGGATGTTTTTGTGAGGGTGGTTGTGGATGAGATTTACATTTAAATTAGTGGACTTAGGAAAAGCAGGTTGCCTTCCATAATGTGGGTGGGCCTCATCCAATCAAATGCAGGCCTGAATAGAAGAAAAAGCTGGCCCTTCCCCAAGTAAGAGAATCCTGCCAGTGACAGCCCTCGGGGCTGGCACCGCAGCATCGACCCTTCCTAGGTCTCCAGCCTCCAGGATGTGGCCTGTCCTACAGATCTGGGACTTGCCAGTCACCATAATGGCATGAACAAATTTCTTAAAATAAATCCTTGTTTTTCCTGCCTATTGGTTCTGTTTCTCTGAAGCCCCCTGACTAATCCAAAGAGAAATGAGCTATGAACGGGGTGGAAGTGAACACGGCCCAGTCCTGCCTGCATGCTGGTTAGTGCTGCCGGGTCAGGCCCTGTGAGTTCTACCAGTAGGTCAGCAGGCGGATGAAGGACTGTGCATAGTACCTGTTCTAGGGGAGGATTACATTTCAAACAGGAATGAGACAAACCTCGATTTGCTTAATATCCCTGCAATTGACTATGAAGCCTCTTCTTTCATGCTCTGTAATATGCACCAACCTTCTTTCTACAAGCGGGAACCAGTCACCCTTGCCAACAGAGTTGTAGGCCAGATCCACTTTTTTGTTACATCAGGGTGTGCTCGACCCTCCCATTCCTTGGCTCCCTATAACTCCAGGGCCATGTTGAACAAAAATAGCCCCATGGAACCACTAGAAATCAAACCACAAAGGCCAACAGCTTGCAATGGGGGAATAAATGGGGCAGAAGAGAGTGGGCGGAGGACAGGTAGAACACCATGACTGTGCCTCCTGACTTCTGCCTCTGTGCCAGGCTTGAGGGCACTATTAAGTACTGCCTTGGCTTACAGGGCTAGCTAGACTGAGCTAGAGGCTGCAGGAATCACCACAGGCACACTTAGGAGGCCTGGCACTGGCTTGAGAGTGAAAGGTCTGTTTCCTCCAAGGAGCTGGGAAAGATGTCTCAGTCTGGAGTACCAGTGTGCAATTCAAGGGGCGGGGATCAGCCTGCAGTAGAAGAAACTTCATCAGAGATGCAGCCTGCTGCAAGGATGATGCACACAATGGGTGTGCCTTGTGGGACCGAACTCATGCAGATGAATTTGCTTTGGTTTAATTGGCTGAGAAGAGAGTCCATCAGGGTCAGAGGGCATGGGAGACCAGTGGTCTTCAAACTGCACAGTGCATCAGAATCGCTTGATGGGCTGGTTCAAACCCTGATTGCTGGCCTCACTCCCAGAGTTTTTGATTTAGCAGGTCTGAGGTGGAGTTGGAGAACTTGTGTTTCTAATGAGCTCCCAGGTGATGCTGAAGCTTCTGGTCCAGGGGCCACACTAGGAGAACCACTGCCCAAGACCACTAGTTTCCACCTCTGGCCGATCTCCAAGTCACTTGGAGGGCTCTGATAAGGGTAAAGATTCTTGGGCTTCTTTGCCAACTTGTAGAGCCAGTGTCTCCTAATCTGGGCCTGTCATTGTGGGTTTAAAAAGCTCCTCAGGTGATTTTGGGAAAGCACTTGGCTTAAAGTTTTTTTTTTTTTTTTTTTTTTGTAGCTAGGGTCTTGCCCTGGGTGGAGTGCAGTGGTATGATCATGGCTCACTGCAGCCTCAACTTTATAGGCTCAAGTGATCCTCCCTCTTCAGCCTCCCAAGCAGTTAGGACTACAGGCATGTGCCACCATACCTGGCTAATTTTTGTATTTTTGGTAGAGATGAGGTTTCACTATGTTGCCTAGGCTGGTCTCACACTTTTGAGCTCATGCAATCCACCTACTTCAGCCTCCCAAAGTGCTGAGGTTACAGGCATGATCCACCATGCCTGGCCCTGGCTTAGCGTCTTGGATTGAGAAACCTCATCCTAGACTCATGGGTCTTAATTTTTATGGCATTGTGGATCCATTTAGGAATTTGATAATTATTGACTCTCCACCACGAACTGCATATGATCACAAAAGCAGAGCATTCTGCAACTGCCTGATGGGTTCTTCCTGCCTGCTGCACAAACACAATAAGTCACAGCATTGCAGTCAAGAAAGAGTATAATTGGCATGAGGCCAGCCATGCCATGCAGGAGACAGAGTTATTAATCTCATTAAAGCCTTGTAGGTTAAAATTTTTTCAAAGGTAGTTTGGGGGAAAAGGTGCCAGTGGCTAGGTTATGGGTGCCTGAATTGGTGGGGGTACAATCACAGGAGTGTGGGAAATGATACTGAATTGCTTCTGGGTGGGGCCACAGGAGTGGTTGGTGAGTCCAGGTGGAGCCAGGTGTCAAACATGCAAAAAGTCTGAAAAGATACCTCAAAATGCCAATCTTAGGTTCTACAACAATGATGTTATCTGCAGAAGTAATTGGAAAAGTTGTGTATCTTGTGACCTCCAGAATAATGGCTGGCAATCATTTATGTCTACACCTCAGCAGAATTCAGGCTCCTCGCCTCCCCCTAACCTGGTGGTCTCTCAATAGCTTTACAAAGGTAATTGAGTTTTAGGGGAAGGGCTATTATCATTTAAACTATAAATTATTGTCTTCCAAAGCTAGTCCTAAGCCTAGGGATAATTAAACCAGCTTGAAGGCAAGTGTGGGGTTGGCTAGATCAGATCTCTACCACTGCCATAATTTTCTCACTGTTATCATTCTTGCAAAGGTGGTTTTAATTCGGCGCACTCTTTAAAAGAATTCACCAGATCCTTGAAATTCATCCAGGGACTGCAGGTGAAGAACAGCAAAGCTGGAGATAAAGGTGTTTGGTAATCCCGATTTTAATGAAAAAACTAAACTTTATATTGAAGTTAATCTTGTTCAAATGTTAACATGCCTTAAGGGAAGTGGTGCAAAATGCAGAAGTAGTTTGAACATCCATCAGAAGGGTCCTCACTCTACCAGGACAGGACATTTGCTCCCCAGTCTGTTGTGTGTGACACTCCTCAATCTGTGTGTGGCACTTCCAGCTGCAATAAGAACTTCTTTCACCAGAGTAAATTCAGCAAAGATTTATTTTTAAAAAATACAAACAAACCCAGGCTATTTGATTCTAAAGCCCATGTTTTTTTTTTTTTTTTTATCCCCCCATTATACCACAAGTACCAAACTAGGCAGACATTTAAGTTATTTAATAACTATGATTAAATTGTTGAACTATAATCAAAGGATGTAATTTAAAAAGAAAATTATTGCATTCAAATTCCCAACACTGTGCTGAAGGGAAAGCTAAGAAAAAGAACTTTATATTCTGGTCAGGGAAGAGGGAGTTGGAGACAGGCAGCAACTAGAAACAAGGCAGTCAGTGATCAAAGGAGAGAACCGTAAATGCAGTCCAAATACAGGCCAGGCAGCCCTGGATGGCTTCCTAGCAGAGACCATGGAGAAGGGCGGGTAAGGAAAGTTGGTAAGTTGGAGAAGTGTGTCACTTTAAGTGTGTCACCTCTTCCTACCAAGTCTGAGGTTTCCTGTCTGGGCCTTAAAGGAGTAAAAAGAGCTTCCTAAAAGCCTTTCCAGCCCTAAGTTCCATGACCGTCCAACGGAATAGCATAGGCGAAAGCTGTGAGTCTGGATTGAGCCACAATGAATTGGTTGTGTGTCTAGGAGTCCTGTCTGCTCAGAAAAAGTGGATGCATTCCAGGAGATTACAGGGGAAAGGCTAAGGCTTCTCAAATGCAAAAATGATTAACCTTTGTGCTGAAGACAGTGGGAGCCACTGTAGGTCCTAGAGGAAAGAGGGAGTAACAGTAATCCAAACAGCTAAGGATGGAGTGAGGAGAGAATGGAAATCTGTATGTGTGCTGTGTTGAATATTTTCTATTTGCCTCTCTGTCCAGATCTATTATATGCCCTGCTCTGTGCCAAGGACCCCCTGATGATGAAATCAAATGACTCTGTCTTAGTCTGTTTTCTTTTGCTGTGACAGAATGCCACAGACTGGGTAATATATAAAGAAAAGAAGCGAGGCTGGGCACAGTGGCTTATCCTTGTAATCCCAGCACTTTGGGAGGCCGAGGTGGGCAGATCACCTAAGGTCAGTAGTTCAAGACCAGCCTGGCCAACATGGTGAAACCTCATCTTTACAAAAATAAAAAATTAGCGAGGCATGATGGTGGGTGCCTGTAACCTCAGCTACTCAGGAGGCTGAGGCAGGAGAATCACTTGAACCTGGGAGGCAGAGGTTGCAGTGAGCTGAGATCAATCCATTGCACTCCAGCCTAGGTGACAGAGTGAGATGCCATC
>NW_016107316.1:11602861-11613757 GCF_001604975.1 Cebus imitator | reverse complement strand
AAGTTAGCTCATGGTTCTGGAGGCCAGGAAGTCCAAGATCATAGCACCGGCACCTGCCCAGCATCTGCGACGGTCTTCTTGGTGCATCACAGCATGGTAGAAGGCATCACATGGCCACACATGGCAAAATGGCAAGAGCAAGAGAGCCAGAGAGAGCTTGCTTTTTAGAGCAGAGCCACTCCCGTGATACCATTAATCCATCCTCACGGGCAGAGGGCTACATTTCCAATACGTGATCTTTTGGGGGACACATTCAAACCATAGCAGATTCTCTTGCTAAAGAGAGGCACAGCCAGCAATTAGAGGGTGGGGAGAGAATGAGGTGGGGGTATTCATTCCCCCCATTGACCTCTGCCCTGCCGCCAGCTTTGCTGAGCTCAGGTGCCGGCTGCATTCCTCAATCTGTGGGGAGCTTCAGCCCTGCCCAGTTCCTTCCAGGCAGTTCCTTCCCATTGCCTTTCCCGGCCTAGTTTCCTGCTGCAGCTAGTTCTCGGATGTCCTTAATCTTGTGTTGCCAGAAAAAAAATATAGAATGCCCTGTTAAATTTGCTTTTCAGAAAATCAATATATTTTTAGTATAAGTATGTCCCAATATTATGGCTTTAAGTATATTTATAAGTATTTATCATAAAAAATATTCATTGCTTATTTGAAATGCAAATTTAACTGGACATCATATTTTTATTTGCTGAGTCTGGCATCGTAGCCTTAATCCCTCTAAGTCTGATGCCCACATTCTGTAAGGTTCCCTTCATTAAACCTTTTCAGCGGAATCTCTGGCAGCTCTTCCATTTCCTGCCACTCTGACCCACAAACAACAAACCCTCCTATTTCCATGGAGGCTCTTGGTGTCACAGCAGCTGCAGGCCCTGCCCTCAATGGGGGTGAGGCTGGCCAGGGCCCCTAGCCCCAGGTGCCCGTGTCTGCTCTCATGCACCCCCCTCCTCCAATGCATAATACCTGGAGACCCTGAGGGGAGCCCCTCATGGAAATCAAGAGGCATTGAATGCTCTCTGCATGGAGCAGAGCTCAGGCTGGACAGTGCCTGGGAGCAACAGTTGGGCCTGCCTGGGCCTCCCCAACAGGCTTCACTGTCTTTGAAGAGAGCCTCGCACTGCCTGAAGCATTATAGCTGGAGGTGGTGCAGGGCTCTGCAAGAAGGCAGCCTCACAGCCACTTCCTGCTTGGGCACTCTTAATGGCTCTGAGCTTCAGTTTCCCCCCAATAACTTGGAGGAAATATACTCACCCCTCCCCCGACCCCAGAACGGTTAAGAGGAATGGAGATAATCTATGTAAACATTTTGAAATGTAAGAGGTATTCCAAAACTCATAAGCATTGTAATTACAGTGAGTTGCATGTGTCAGTTGCCTTCCCACAACCCCCACAGGCTGGCCAAGGACAGTTCTCAGAGCAGCCCATAGCATGGGAGTGAAACTGAGTTAACCATCTGACCAAGGTCACAGGATGGAGAGAAACAGTGCTGTCACTGAGTGAGTTTCCAAGAATGAAGAGTTGACTGCCGGAGGCCAGATTTACACCTTCAAAGGCCCTGAGCAGGACCCCGAAGCCCAAGTATGAAGCAAGCGGAGTCAGTGACCTGTGTCTGACTTGCACGCGGCAAGCCCTCCCATGTCCATTGTCTGAGAGCTGCGGCAGCAGCAGGCCCTGTCCTCAGTGGGGTGACCATTTCCATGATTTTGTTTCAGCTTTCAAGCCCCTTCTCCTCCTTGTTTTGTGCATGTGGTGCAGCTTTGCTGATTCATTGAGTACAAACTTCATCTGTTTGTCATGTGTCCCTACCCTGAGAGGTGGGGCTGAGGCAAGGTGTTTCTGGGGCAGGGGGCCTCTTCTTCCAGACAGCATTCAGACCTGCCCACAACTCTCTGGCACTTTCTACTTCTTGGGAGTTCCAAAATTTCTCCTCCAGGTCCACAACCTGGCAGATCTTAGCTGGGTTTTCCTGGGCCATCATCCACTCACCAGCTCAAGGATGCCCTGGCCCAAAACCCAGGAGTTCTCGGGAGGACCGTGAAAGGTAGAGGAAGGTGATGGGGCCCACTTAGGAAGCCTAGGAATGTACCTCAGACACCCCTACCTCCAGGTGACGAGGAACCTTTGAGGACCCTGGGCCTGCAGCTGGGCCCAGCCGACTCCTGGTTTGGCATAGAGCTGAGTGTGGTATCCAGCTCAGACCACCCAGCACAGACCTCTCCTGGGCTTTGCAAAATAAACACCTGACCAGACAAAGGCCATAGCCCCTCCTAGCCTCAGACCTCCAAGGCTCCCCCTCTCCCCATGAACTCAGACGTTTGGGGCCAGGCCAGGGCAGGCTGGAGGTAAACCAGTGGAGACTGGGACAGATCAAAGCCACCTTGCAGATCCAAGCGCCCATCCCTCATTACAGAAGCCACGCTCCCACATCCTATCCCAGATGCTGTTCTGCAGAGAGGCAGGAGGAAGGGAAGGAAAGCTGAGATTAAGCTGACGGAGTAACCCCATCAGAGGCTGAGCATCTAGGAGCCAGAGCATCACGTAGAGGAATCATTTAACCTAATGCAGCAGATGAGGCCTCTTCCATGGACTAAAAGTGTTTTGCTTCTCTCTGCTCAGTGGATTCCAGTTTGTTAGGAAGATCAGATTTACCTTATACTAGATTTTAAGAGCTATTTACTCCGCAAGTCTGAGGCCTGGTGTGTAGATCAACGAGGGACTCTGTGGCAAACTGAGAAAGTATTTCAAGAAAACCAGAATTATAGGAGCATATAGGACTTTGAGGGAACCAGGGATGCTTTAAGGATGCTTTCAAGTCTGACCAGGACGACATACTTTAACATCTGTCGTAAAGCGTCCAGGAACCATGTCATATAGATCTTCTGAGTTCTCCCCATTGGGTGGTTTTTTAGCAATAAGCTGTCTTTCTATGGCCATATGTCAGGGGACACAGGACTTGGGCACAAGGCATGATTTCAGGTGGACCAAAGCTCTGAGGATGATGGCAGCTGTGTGTGGCTACAGACCTTGTGGAGAGCTGGAAGGGTCCCACTGACCATGACTGAAGCAGCCACCCCCATGCCACCTTCTCCCTGAAATGCATCAGAAGTATTGCCTGGACCCATTTAGGTATCTGGAGGGTTCCTTGATGAGTAGGTCTCATCCTTTTTCAAAGAGTGGCAAGGACCCCTCTCAGCCTTCTGGGCTCGAGGAAAGACCCTGGAGAAGCTGCTGGTGAGCAAGAAAACTCACAAATCTGGAGGGGGAAGAGATACCTGGAGATCACCTGATATCTCTCCCCTCAGTGATTTCTGAGTTCTCTCGCTCACCAGCAGCTGCTCCTCCCAACCCTCCCTGCTCTCTCGAATTGGGGATACTGGTTATATTTCATTTGCCACCCCTTCCTTGCCCCCATCTTCCCTGAGATGCTGAACAATCACGGGAACTTCACACCTTGGGCCACTGCAACCTGGAAGCTGAGTTAGCTCAGTTTCTGCCTGAGAAAATTATTCTAGACCAGGTCAGGCCTCACATATCACCTCCTCTGTGCCATCTTCTTCCCTCAGTAGAATTAATCATGGATCATGCTCCTTTGGCGTTTGGAGACATGGTACATTGTGTTAGTGGTTTACCTACCAAACCCAATCTCCCTACCTCTTCAAGGGCAGAGACCATGTCTCACTCACTGCTCTGGGCTATGAGCAGATGGTTAATTATAGGACCTTTGGAAAGTGTCTTGACATTTGAATATAAATATACAGAATTTGCTTTCCTGGGAATGGTCTTGCTCTACATCAAATAATGAAGTCACACAGCAAAGGGCCAATACGGCATGGTGGGGGGAAGTTGTTCTACTCACTCTAACTCTCTGTGTTCCTATTTTATGCTAGGATGGACAGAACCATTGCCCAGACTGTTTTAACACTAGCCTCTGATTTCTGTTTACCTGTTTCATTTCTTCCCTGAGGCTGCTTACTGCTCAAGGAAATAAGAGGAGCAGGAGCGCTGGAGAGAAGTGAGAACTGACATTTACTCAGTGTCCTTCACATGGCATGCACTGTGCTAGGTAATTAGTATCTGCTCCATGCAGTGCATAAGAAGATAGTGTATTGTCTACTGCTGGTTGCAATCTTCAATGTGTCAAGAACTGTGAAGGGTCTGATATTTTATCCTACTTGGAATCTAGTAACTTAGCCTGTCACAGTTCCAGAGATACTGACAGAAGTCATGAGACCCCTGGATCAGAGACAAAGGATTTATTACTCACCCCAGCCCAGCAAGGAGCATGAGCTTCATGGTTGTGCGGATTATTTTTGCCCTGCAAGTCCCACAGGCCATTACAAAGAGGCCCAGGTGGATGCTGGACATGCAGTGTGTTTGTTTCACAGCTGAAGAACCTCAAGAAACAGGAAGTTCCAGTTTTTTTTTTTATAATGAGCTGCAAACAAATCTGCTTGAACTTTGCTCTAGAGGGAGGCATTGTCTTTATTAGACTGGGCAGTGAACAAACTTGTGGTTCACTCCCGAGGGAGTCAGTGTCTCTGTAGTCCAAGACTATTAGTTGTACATGCTTGAACAGATAATTCAGAACAAAAGCTGCACTCGTAAGATGTGCAGAAGTGTGAAAGACCAGTTAGGAATGGTCTCCCAATACCATATATGTATGTTAAATCACATCCATTAGTTACTTTTCTCAAATCTATTATTTTTTGTGCTTGACATATTAATATATGATGGAGGTATGCCAAATCTCTTGCTATTATGGTGAATTTATTAATTTCTCCCTGTAATTGTTTTTCATCTTTGCTTTATATATTTTGAAGCTATTTATTTATTTTATTTCACACTTTATTCTTATTACATTGGGCTTGGCAAAGTGTCACGCATACATGTATAGATCATGTTATTCTGTTTCTTTCAGAGGGAGTTGGGGTCCAGATTCTAATTGTCTCTAAGGTCAGAATCTGGATCAGAATCAGAAGAGGATGGTCAATGCTGCTGGAGCCTGCAGGCTGCAGGGAAGAAGGCAGGAAACAAGCATGGAGCTGACCATGGGGGGCTCATGGTTCAGGGTTCTCATCTGGGCACCCAACGATCCCTCATTCAGCTCATGGGTGAGGGAACCCACAGCGGCCCCTCAAAGTGAACAGGGATGGCACAGGCCTGGGCTGGAACTCAGCAGTTGGAAGAATGATTGTCGTCTGCAGAGGGCGGAACTGAAAAGACATTGTTCCATCTGTATCCCAGAATCCCATGTAGGTCCTCTCCATCAGGACAGGGCTGGCATTGGGTCCTTGGCCTCAGGTTGGCCTCATGAGCAGTCCAGTAAAAGTCCTGCAAACTTGTCACCTGTCACTTCCGTGTACTCATCCACTTGAGATGCTGCACAATCACTTTCGACTGTTCGTGATTCTTCCTTGACTCTTCAAATTCAGGAGATTTCTTCAAATTTAAGAGGTTCTTTTAGGAAACTCTGGATCTCTGGTAACTCCAAGTATTAATGAACTGGTTGGATGTTTTTTCTAGTTCCTCAGTTTCATTTTCCTCCTTTACTTCTTGGGGGTTTCTAGTGATTTCAACCTGAAGTCTTTCTCCATTTTATTTCTGAGCTTTCTCCTGGAATTCTTTTCACTGAGGCCACAGGGCCTAGTCCTGGGTTGGCAAAAACTAGCACTCGTTCTGCACTAATGGACACTAGGAGTGTTGGGAGGTGCCCGTGTGGAAGTGTGTTTGCTCCTTTCAGCCTCTGAAGGTCTCTGATGTTGAGGTTAATTAAACAGATGCAATATGGCTTTGCAGTTGTTACATCTTCCCAGTGAATTGAACCTTTTGCCATTATGTGATCCTCTTTATCCCTGGTCATGTTTTGTCTTAAAAATCTATTTTAGAACAGACTGCAAAGATTTTCTCCCATTCTGTAGGTTGCCTGTTCCCTCTGATGATAGTTTCTTTGCTGTGCAGAAGCTCTGGAGTTTAATTATCTCCCATTTGTCTGTTTTGGCTTTTGTTGCCATTGCTTTTGGTGTTTTAGTCATGGAGTTTTTGCCCATGCCTATGTCCTGAATGGTATTGCCTAGGTTTTCTTCTAGGTTTTTTAGGTCTTACATTTAAGTCTACAAAGAGCTTAAACAAATTTACAAGAAAAAAACCAACAACCCTATCAAAAAGTGGGCAAAGGATATGAACAGGCACTTCTCAAAAGAAGACATTTATGCAGCCAACAAACATGTGAAAAAAAGCTCATCATCACTGATCATTAGAGAAATGCAAGTCAAAACCACATTGAGATACCATCTCACACCAGTTAGGATGGCGATTAGTAAAAAGTCAGGAACAACAGATGCTGTAAAGGATATGGAGAAATAGAAATGCTTTTACACTATTGGTGGGAGTATAAATTACTTCAACAGTTGTGGAAGACAGTGTGGCAATTCCTCAAGGATCTAGAACTAGAAATACCGTTTGACCCAGCAATCCCATTACTGGGTATATACGCAAAGGAATATAAATCATTCTACTATAAAGATACATGCACATGTATGTTTATTGTGGCACTGTTCACAATAACAAAGACTTGGAGCCAACCCAAATGCCCATCAATGATAGACTGGATAAAGAAAATGTAGAACATATACACCATGGAATACTATGCAGCCACAAAAAGGATGAGTTCATGTCCTTCGCAGGGACATAGATGAAGCTGAATCATTCTCAGCAAACTAACACAAGAACAGAAAAGCAAACACTGCATGTTCTCACTCATAAGTGGGAGTTGAACAATGAGAACGCATGGACACAGGGAGGGGAACATCATACACTGGGTCCCGTCAGGGGTGGGGAGCTAGGGGAGGGATAGCATTAGGAGAAATAAATAAATAAATCTATTTTGTCTGATGTCAACATTCTTATGATTGCCATTTGCCTGATCTGTTTTCCCATTTTTCGATTTTCAAATGCTCCATGCTCTTATGTTCTTGGTATGTCCCATGGAAACAGCACAAGGCTGAATTTTTTAACCAAACTGATTTTCTTGATCCTTGAATAGGAAAATTAAGAAAAATTAAATTTATTGTGTTTTTTAATAGATTTGGACTTCTTTTTAGCCATCTTACTTTGTGCTGTCTGCCCCACTGCTTGTTTTTTCTTTTCTTTTTATCTCTCCGGTCTTATCTATGATGAATTCTTGATTATAGAGATCAGAAAGGAAACCCTGAAAGGCAAATCGGCCATAATGTTCACCAAGAAGAAGAAAACAAAGGTTATCTAATAAACTCCAGCATTAACTAGGCCAAATAATTGGTTTTTCTTTCCTCCAGCAAAATAAGGGTTAATCTTGAAAAAAATGTAACCTGCTTACTTACTGCTCTTTTTTAGTAAAATAAGAAAAAGAAAAGAGAAAAAATAAAGACTTTTTTTTGCAATCAGCCAGGCAACAACTGTTGAAAGCCGACTTTGTGTAAAGCCCTGAGCCAGAGTTTGGACAGGGTTCCCTCCTGGAGCTTCCATGCTAAGGGGGAAAGAGACAAGTGCACAATCAAGCTAATTCACACATGAGATCAGTACCATGAGTAACTTACAGAGGGTGATGGCAGCCAGAGAGAGACTGGGGCCGAGGTGGAGGAAGCAGCTTCAGAGAGGAAGGTGAGGGATGGTTTCTCTGAGCTGACATCTGCAGGAGGGAAAAGAAGTGACCTTGGGAAAGTGCAGGAGAAAAGGGTGAAGGTGGTCCAGGCAGAAGGAATCACAGGTGATGGGTTGAGAGAGGAATAAACTAGGCCTGTTGAGGGCGGGATGGAGGCAGGGTGGCTGCGTGGAAAGGAGCCAGGCAGAGCTAGATGAGGAGTGAGCCAGGATCCAGATCGCCATGGAGCCCCAAGGCCATGGTAAGAGACAGTCATGACCTGACTTGATTTTTAAGTTTATCATTTTGTAGATGGAACTTTAAATAGGATAAACAATTCATCCCAGATTGCCTAGAAACGTTCTCAGTCTTAGCACTAAAAGTCCTATGTCTTGAGAAATCTCTCAGTTCTGAGCAAACTGGGACCACTGGTCACCCTAAGTGAATAGTGGGTATAAATCTTGGTCCACATTTAGGTCTTCAGGAAACACCACTTTATTTCCAGTAACTCAGCCTAATTTTGCCTTAAGCCCCTCCCTTCCTGAAAGGTCATTTTTAAGACCATTTTCCCTTTCAGGATCACAGGGAATCCTTATTTGACACTCAGGAAACATGGTGAGAGCCTCTTGTTGGCTTGATTACAATAGGCGCCCTGACTGTTCAAAGCTAGAATGCCCCCTTTAGTGACTCTCTGCAGGTAAAGTCCACTTCCTTGGCACCTCAGCCTGCCAGGCTCTCTGATCTGGGAACCTCCTAAGGCCTCTTCCTTGGAACCTTGACTGGGCTCCTCCCTGCTCTCAGGGATTAAGGAACTCCATCTCTTCTCAATTCAGAAAAAAATCTCATCTCTGTCCCTGCTGCTGTGTCCAGACACATTCTCTCTCCCCACACCCCCCAGGACACCTCGCCAAAAGTCATTTCTGATTCAGTCTTCTGCAAAAGCTGAGACATTGTTAGGCCGCTTTATAGCTTTTCTAGAATTCCAGAAACATGGGATTACCAAGTTTGTCTATCTGCTTGAAGGGTGGTGGGAGGGATGGGAGAGTGAACCAAAGAAGAAAAAGATATAGAGAAAACTTTTCAGTGACTTTTTCTGCACAAGGAAAAGCAGAGATAAGGTAGGGAAGTATTGCATATTTCAAGTGACAGGGGATGGTAACTAGGATCAGAGAGGTGGCAGTGGAGCTGGAGAGAGGGGACAGTTACAAAGCATACTTTGGAAGTAGTGCATGCTGAAGGAGGTGGGAGATGAGGAGACAGAGCCACTCAAGGATCATGCCTTAGGTAAACCTTTCAGCTTGAGCATCTGGTGTAAATAATTTCTGTCTGAATTGGAAACTAGGGGCATATGCCCCATACCAGAGCAGAATGCACAGCAGACACGATTTCTGCCTAAAGAGGCAAAGCTCTGAAAGGGGGCGTGACATTGGGGGGGCGCCCATCTGGGGGACTGCTCTGTTACATGAGGGTGGCAGGCATACAAACATACAAGCCACCATTGGCAGTTAATTTTTTTTTTTTTTTAAGAAATAAGGTCTCACTTTGTTGCCCAGGCTGGAGTGCAGTGTCATGATCATAGTTCATTGCAGCCTCAAACTCGGCCTCAAGCAATCCTCCTGCCTCAGCCTCCCAAGTAGCTGAGACTGTAGGTGTGAGCCACCACGCCTAGACAATTAAAATTTTTTTTTTTTGTAGAGACAGGGACTCACTATGTTGCCCGGTCTGGCCTCAAACTCCTGGCCTCAAGCAGCACTTCCACCTTGGCCTCCCAAAGCACTGGGAGTGCAGGCATGAGGCACTGTGGCCAGCTCACAGGCAGCTTTATACCTTGGACACTCTAAGGGGCCTTGGTGATATTTGTCTTTTGTAATGTGGTGCTTAAAAAGATGATGCAAGACAGTGGTGGGTTAAGCTGTACTTGTCACAAAAAGTGTGCTTAAACCTCTTCAAAAAGTTCAGAAAATAAAGATTTTAGTTACAGGTTATGTTGGGGGAGGAGAAGCCTGTTACATTCTTAGACAGCTAGAGCCATGGGACAAACTCCTTTACTAACTTCTTACCTTTGACATTGGTGAGAGTCAGCAGTTGACTGTTCACTGGGTCCTAAACCATGAAATGCTAGTTTTCTGGAAAGAAAAGGAAAAGAAGGAAAAAAAAAATCCACTAAAGAATTTCCCTTCCCTTTCAACTCCCTCCAACTCCCGAAACAAGAAACGCCAACAAAACAAACAGAAACCCAAAGGTCTCCCTTCCAAAGTGCCCCTAGGTTGAGTGAGTGAGGGGTGTATGGCCTCAGATTCTTTCTGTTCACTGGTTTGGATATAACCTCCAGAGGAGTAGGTGGGGTGAGACTGGGAAGCAGAGGAACAAGTCCTTAGAGTTTGGGGGAAAGTCAGGGGAAGTGGGAGAAGGGGAGGAGGCTGCTAGGAGTCTGGGAAAGAGGACAGAGGGCTGGAGGAATTCAAATTACATGGTGAATGTCAGCCTGCCCTTAACTGCTACCAGATGCTGAGCCTGAGTTTGCAACACATGTTGGCTGAAATTGCAACACATGTTGGCTTTTTTTCTTTTGAAGCAAAGCCCTGTTATTGCGGAGTCACAATCTTAAACAACCGGGAAAGCAAAGGTATTACCTGTCCTCACTTGCAGGGATTTCCTCTGCAAGCCTCCTTGTGAGAAGGACGTCCTTTTACACAGATCTGCAACTAAAAAGGTCATGTCTGTGTGTAGCCCGCAGCCAGAAAGAAATTTCACTGGGTGAGGCTCTCGGTCTGAGAACCTATGTCATCTTCCCCAGCCTGGGGCTAAGAAGAGAGCAGCCCAGACTTCACCGCAAAGCCAAAGCCTGTGCGTGGTGGAGCCAGCGGTGCTGCTTCGCTGACTCAGCCCCCTTCTGGCTCTGTCAGCCCCTCCGTGCCCCTTGGAGCTCCAGCCCTATCTTTCCTGGTCCCTGGCACAGGCTGTCCACACCACTACAAACGGGTGAACAAGTACTCCTGGACCCTGTTCAGGCCACTGAGGAGCACATCTCTGGCCTCCATCCCTGTCCACCCCCACCTGGCATCGCTTTTGCTCTAAGCGGGCCCTCCTGTGCCTGCAGCCCAAGAGTGGGAAGGCTGCAATCCATCTCTAACGCATAAAGCCAGGATGTAAAGCCAAGGGTTCTGAAAATGCCATAAAATTTTTAAAACACAAAAAGGTATAGAGTGAAAGAAAAAAAATAAGCCGCCATTCTTCCTGTTCCCTAGCCTTTCAGTTCCCCCTTTTGAGGCAGCCTCTTT
>NW_016107316.1:11577403-11602191 GCF_001604975.1 Cebus imitator | reverse complement strand
TTTCTTACAACCACATATATGGTCATTTTATATGCAAATGCACAGTGATGTTTTAGTCAATGATATACCACATATACGCCAGTGATCCCATAAGATTATAACGAAGCTGAAAAATTCCTATCCTACTGACATTGTAGCTGTCATAACATTGTAACATAATTATTTTTATAAATTTAGTATCGTGTACAGCAGGGGTCCCCAACCCCCAGGCCTCAGACCAGTACTGGTCCATGGCCTGTTAGGAGCGCAGCGGCACAGCAAAAGGTGAGCGGCAGGCGAGGGGGCACAACCTCCTGAGCTCTGCCTCCGTCACATCAGCAGGGGCGTTAGGTCCTCATAGGAGCCCTATTGTGAACTGTGCGTGCGAGGGTTCTAGCTTGTGCTCTCCTTATGGGAATTTTGTTTGTTTCTTTTGTTGTTGTTGTTATCTCCATGTGAGAATCCAACTAACACCTGATGATCTGAGGTGGAACAATTTCATCCCCAAGCTATCACCCCACCCCCTGTCCATGGAAAAATTGTCTTCCATGAAACCAGTCCTGGCTGCCAGAAAGGCTGGGGTCTGCTGGTGTACAGTGTTTATAAAGTCTACGGTAGCATCATGCCCTAGGCCTTCCAATTCACTTACCTCTCACTCACTGACTCACCAGAGCAACTTTCAATCTTGTAACCTCCATCCATGTTAAGTGTCCTTGGCAGATGTAGCATCTTTTATCTTTTATACCATACTTTTACTGTACCCTTCCTATGTTTAGCTATGTTTAGATACACAAATACTTACTATTGCATTGCAGTTGCCTGTAGTATTCAGTACAGTAACATGTTGTATGGGTTTCTAGCCGTGGAGCAATAGGCTATACTCTATAGCCAGGTGTGTAGTAGGTTATACCGTCTAGGTTTGGGTAAGTATATCCTATGATGTTCATGCAACAATGAAATTGCCTAATAACGCATTTCTCAGAATGTGTGCCCATCGTTAAGCAATGCATGACTGTATTATTTTTCAAAAATAAATTCATAATGGTAGCATATTTTATATACTGTTCTATATCTGGCTTTTTTCATTTAATAATTTATCTTGGAGATATATCTTCTTAGTACATTTAGAGCTGCTATATGTATTATATATATATATAATATATATATTATATATATATTATATATATAACATATATATAATATACATATATAACATATATATAATATATATATAACATATATATAATATATAACATATATATTATATATATATATATAATTGCATTTTAGGTTCGGGTTCATGTAAAGAACATGTAAGATTGTTGCATAGGTACATGCATGGCAATGTGGTTTGCTGCCTCCATCTCTATCAACTATATCTGACATTTCTCCCCATGTAATCCCTCCCCAACTTCCTTACCCCCCACTCTCCCTCCCCTACTCCCCCCTCACAGACTTCAGTGTGTGATGCTCCCCTCCCTGTGTCCATATATTCTCATTGTTCAACATCCACCTAAGAGTGAGAGCATGCGGTGTTTGATTTTCTGTTCTAGGTCAGTTTACTGAGAATGATGGTTTCCAGGTTCATCCATGCTCCTACAAAGGACACGAAGTCATTGTTCTTTTACAGCTGCATAGTATTCCATGGTGTATATGTGCCACATTTTCCTTGTCCAGTCTATTGTCAACGGGCATTTGGGTTGGTTCCAGGTCTTTGCTATTGTAAACAGTGCTGCAATGAACATACATGTGCATGTGTCTTTATAATAGAATGATTTATAATCCTTTGGATAAATACCCAGTAAAGGGATTGCTGGGTCAAATGGAATTTCTGTTTCTAGGTCCTTGAGGAATTGCCACATTGTCTTCCACAATGGTTAAACTAATTTACATTCCCACCAACAGTGTAAAAGTGTTTCTATTTCTCTCCAGCATCTGTTATCTCCAGATTTTTTTAATGATCGCCATTCTAACTGGCATGAGATGGTATCTCAATGTAGTTTTGATTTGCATTTCTCTAATGACCAGTGATGATGAGCATTTTTTCATATGTTTCTTGGCCTCATATATGTCTTCTTTTGAAAAGTGTCTGTTCATATCTTTTGCCCACTTTTGAATGGGTTTGTTTTTTTCTTGTAAATCTGTTTAGTTCTTTGTAGATTCTGGATATCCTTTGTCAGATGCGTAGCTTGCAAAAATTTTTTCCCATTCTGTTGGTTGCCGGTTCACTCTAATGATTGTTTCTTTTGCTGTGCAGAAGCTCTGGAGTTTAATTAGATCCCATGTTTCTATTTTGGCTTTTGTTGTCAATGCTTTTGGTATTTTGGTCATGAAGTCCTTGCCTTTGCCTATGTCCTGAATGGTTTTGCCTAGGTTTTCTTCTAGGGTTTTTATGGTGTTAGGTCTTATGTTTAAGCCTTTAATCGGTCTGGAGTTAATTTTAGTGTAAGGTGTCAGGAAGGGGTCCAGTTTCTGCTTTCTACACATGGCTAGCCAATTTTCCGAACATCATTTATTAAACAGGGAATCCTTTCCCCATTGCTTATTTTTGTGAGGTTTGTCAAAGATCAGATGGCTGTAGATGTGTGGCATTGTCTCCGAGGCCTCTGTTCTGTTCCATTGGTCTATATCTCTGTTTTGGTACCAGTACCATGCTATTTTGATTACTGTAGCCCTGTAGTATAGTTTGAAGTCAGGTAGCGTGATACCTCCATCTTTGTTCATTTTGCTTAGAATTGACTTGACTATACGGACTCTCTTTTGGTTCCATATGAAGTTTAAGGTGTTTTTTTCCAGTTCTGTGAAGAAGGTCATTGGTAGCTTAATGGAGATAGCATTGAATCTATAAATTACTTTGGGCAGTATGGCTATTTTCATGATATTGATTCTTCCTAACCATGAGCATGGAATGGTTCTCCATCTGTTTGTGTCCTCTCTTATTTCATTGAGCAGTGGTTTGTAGTTATCCTTGAAGAGGTCCTTTACATCCTTTGTTAGTTGTATTCCTAGGTAGTTTATTTTCTTTGTAGCAATTGTGAATGGCAGTTCATTCTTGATTTGGCTCTCTTTAAGTCTGTTATTGGTGTATAGGAATGCTTGTGATTTTCGCACATTGATTTTGTATCCTGAGAGTTGCTGAAGTTGCTTATCAGTTTAAGGAGATTTTGGGCTGAAATGATAGGGCCTTCTAAATATACAATCATGTCGTCTGCAAATAGAGAAAATTTGACTTCCTCCTTTCCTAATTGAATATGCTTTATTTCTTTTTCTTGCCTGATTGCTCTGGCTAGAACTTCCAGTGCTATATTGAATAAGAGTGGTGAGAGAGGGCATCCTTGTCTAGTGCCAGATTTCAAAGGGAATGCTTCCAGTTTTTGCCCATTCAGTATGATATTGGCTGGTTTGTCATAAATAGCTTTTATTATTTTGAGATATGTTCCATCGATACCTAGCTTATTGAGGGTTTTTAGCATAAAGGGCTGTTGAATTTTTTCGAAGGCCTTCTCTGCATCTATTGAGATAATCATGTGGTTTTTGTGTTTGGTTCTGTTTATGTGGTGAATTATGTTTATAGACTTGCATATGTTGAACCAGCCTTGCATCCACAGGATTAAGCCTACTTGATTGTGATGGATAAGCTTTTTGATGTGCTGTTACAATCGGTTTGCCAGTATTTTATTGAAGATTTTTGCATCTATGTTCATCATCGATATTGGCCTGAAGTTTTCTTTTCTTGTTGAGTCTCTGCTGGGTTCTGGTATCAGGATGATATTGGTCTCATAAAATGATTTGGGGAGGATTCCTTCTTTTTGGATTGTTTGGAATAGTTTCAGAAGGAGTGGTACCAGCTCCTCTTTGTATGTCTGATAGAATTCAGCTGTGAACCCATATGGACCTGGGCTTTTTTGGTTGGTAAGCCATTAATTGCCGCCTCAACTTCAGCCCTTGTTATTGGTCTATTCAGGGTTTCAACTTCTTCCTGGTTTAGGCTTGGGAGGGTGCAAGTGCCCAGGAATTTATCCATTTCTTTTAGGTTTACTGGTTTATGTGCATAGAATTGTTTGTGGTAACCTGATGGTGGTTTATATTTCTGTGGAATCTGTGGTGATATCCCCTTTATTGTTTTTTATTGCATGTATTGGATTATTCCCTCTTTTCTTTTTATTAATCTGGCTAGTGGTCTATTTTGTTGATCTTTTAAAAAAACCAGCTCCTGGATTTATTGATTTTTTGAAGGGTTTTTTGTGTCTCTATGTCCTTCAGTTCTGTTCTGATCTTAATTATTTCTTGTCTTCAGTAGCTTTTGAGTTTTTTTTTGATCTTGCTTCTCTAGCTCTTTCAATTTTGATGATAGGGTGTTGATTTTAGATCTTCCCTTGCTTCTCATGTGGGCATTTATTGCTATAAATTTTCCTCTAGACGCTGCTTTAAATGTATCCCAGAGATTCTGGTAAGTTGTGTCTTTGTTCTTGTTGGTTTTGAAGAACATTTTTATTTCTGCCTTCGTTTCTTTGTTTATCCAGTCAACATTCAAGAGCCAGTTGTTCAGTTTCCATGAAGTTTTGTGGTTCTGAGTTAGTTTCTGAATTCTGAGTTCTAATTTGATTGCACTGTGGTCTGAGAGACTGTTTGTTATGATTTCTGTTCTTTTGCATTTGCTGAGATGATTTACTTCCAATTATGTGGTCAATTTTAGAGTAGGTATGATGTGGTGCTGAGAAGAATGTATATTCTGTGGTTTTGGGGTGGAGAGTTCTGTAAATGTCTATTAGGTTTGCTTGGTCCAGGTCTGAGTTCAAGTCCTGGATATCCTTGTTAATTTTCTATCTCGTTGATCTGTCTAATACTGACAGTGGAGTGTTAAACTCTCCCACTGTTATTGTGTGAGAGTCTAAGTCTCTTTGTAGGTCATTAAGAACTTGCTTTACATATCTGGGTGCTCCTGTATTGGGAGCATATATATTTAAAATCATTAGCTCTTCTTGTTGCATTGATCCTTTTCCCATTATGTAATGCCCTTCTTTGTCTCTTTTGATCTTTGTTGCTTTAAAGTCTATTTTATCAGAGACTAGGATTGCAACTCCTGCTTTTTTTTGCTCTCCATTTGCTTGGTAGATCTTCCTCCATCCCTTTATTTTGAGCCTATGTGTATCCTTGCATGTGAGATGGGTTTCCTGGATACAGCACACCAATGGGTTTTGATTTTTATCCAATTTGGCAGTCTGTGTCTTTTGATTGGGGCATTTAGCCCATTTACATTTAAGGTTAATATTGTTATGTGTGAATTTGATCCTGCGATTTTGATGCTAGCTGGTTGTTCTGCCCATTAGTTGATGCAATTTCTTCATTGTGTCAATGCTCTTTACCATTTGGTACATTTTTGGAGTGGCTGGTACTGGTTGTTCCTTTCTATGTTTAGCGTTTTCTTCAGGAGCTCTTGTAAAGCAGGACTGGTGGTTATGAAATCTCTGAGCAATTGCTTGTTCATAAAGGATTTTATTTCTCCTTCACTTATGAAACTTAGTTTGGCTGGATATGAAATTCTAGGTTGAAAGTTCTTTTCTTTAAGGATGTTGAATATTGGCCCCCACTCTCTTCTGGCTTGTAGGGTTTCTGCTGAGAGATCCATGGTGAGTCTGATGGGCTTCCCTTTGTGGGTAACTCGACGTTTGTCTCAGGCTGCCCTTAGCATTTTTTCCTTCATTTAAACCCTGGTGAATCTGACAATTATTTGCCTTGGGGTTGCTCTTCTTGAGGAATATCTTTATGGTGTTCTCTGTATTTTCTGGACTTGAATGTTGGCCTGCCTTGCTAGGTTGGGGAAGTTTTCCTGGATAATATCCTGAAGAGTGTTTTCCAGCTTGGAATGGTTCTCTCCATCACATTCAGGTACACCTATCAAACGTAGATTAGGTCTTTTCACATAATCTCATATTTCTTGGAGGCTTTGTTCATTTCTTTTTACTCTTTTTTTCTCAAACCTTGCCTTCTTGCTTTATTTCATTGAGTTGATCTTCAATCTCTGATATCCTTTCTTCTGCTTGGTCAATTTGGCTGCTGAAACTTGTGTATGCTTAGTGAAGTCCTCATGTTGTGTTTTTTAACTCCATCAATTCATTTATATTCCTCTCTAAGCTGTTTATTCTTGTTAGCATTTCATTGAACCTTTTATGAAGATTCTTAGTTTCTTTGCATTGGGTTAGAACATGATCTTTAACTCAGAGAAGTTTGTTATAATCCACCTTCTGAAGCCTGTTTCTGTCAATTTATCAGACTCATTCTCCATCCAGCCTTGTTCCCTTGCTGGTGAGCTGTTGTGATCTCTTGGAGGAGTGGAGGCATTCTGGTGTTGGGTATTTTTATCCTTTTTGCAATGGTTTCTTCCTATCTTTGTGGATTTATCTACCTGTGGTCTTTGTAGTTGGTGACTTTCAGATAGGGCCTCTGAGTAGACGTCCTTTTTGTTGCTGATGAAGTTATTTATTTCTGTTTCTTAGTTTTCCTTCTAACAGTCAGGACCCCCTGCTGTAGGACTGCTGGAGGTCCACTCCAGACCCTCTTTGCCTGGGGATCACCTGCAGCAGCTGCAGAACAGTAAGGGTTGCTGCCAGTTTCTTCTTCTGTTATCTTTGTCCCAGAAGGATACCCACCAGATGTCGGCCTGAGCTCTCCTTTATGAGGTTTCTCTTTGCTTATATTGGGGTCAGGGAGCTGCTTGAGGAGACAGTCTGTCCCTTATAGGAGCTCAAGTGCTGAGCTGTGAGCTCCATTGTTCTGTTCAGAGCGGCTGGGCAGGTAGGTTTAAGTCTGCTGCAGTGAAGCTCATAACCACCTTTTATTCCCAGGTGCTCTGTCCTGGGAAGGTGGGGCTTGCTTTATAAGTTCCTATCATTCTGCTGCCTTTTTTCAGAGATGCCCTGCCTAGTGAGGAGGTAGCCTAGTCACAGTCAGTCTGCCAGCAGAGGTGTTGATGAGCTGCAGTGGGCTCTGCCCAGCTGCTGTGTGAACTTCCTTGCATTTCGTTTATAGGAGTATAGTTAGAACTGCCTTGGTAATGGCAGTCTGCCTCAGTAATGGCGGACTGTCTCTGTAATGGCAGACTGCCTTGGTAATGGCAGACAGCCTCAGTAATGGCAGATTGCCTCGGTAATGATGGTCTGCCTCGGTAATGGTGGACTGCCTCGGTAGTGGTGGACTGACTCAGTAATGGCAGATGCCCTTCCCCCTGCAGAGCTGGACCATCCCGGGACCAGCTGTGCTTGCTGTGAAACTCTCAATCCAGAGCATTTCAGATTTCAGGTCTTTGCATTGGTGGGACCAGCTGAGCCAGATCACCTGGCTCCCTGTTTCAGTCCCCTTTTTTTCAGTTGAATGGGCGACTCTGTCTCCCAGGTGTTCCAGTCACCAGTTAAAACGGTGCCCGGATTTGTGTGAGTTATTGTGCGGAGACCCGCTGTGCAGGCTGAAACAGCCACGCTGGAGACTCATGGTGCTTTTCCGCCTGGGAATCTCTTGGTTTGTGGGCAGTAAAAATTCTTTTGGAAATGCAGTGATCACTCACCCTCTGCATTTTCACTGGGAACTGCAATCCAGAGCTGTACCTATTTGGCCATCTTGGATCCTCCCCAGCTGCCTTTCTTTTTAATGGCTGCAGAGTATTCCACTCATACCTATGATGGTTATTTTTATGTCATCTTGGCTGGGCCACAGGATGCCTAGCTACTTAGTCAGACATCACTCTTGATGTTTCTGTGAAGATACTTTTGGATGAGATTTACATTTAAATCAGTGAACTTTGAGTAAGCAGATCACCTTCCACACATAAATGGGCCTCATCCAATTACTTGAAGGTCTCAGTAGAACAAAAATTGACCCTCCCCAATCAAGAGGGAATTCTACCACAGACTACTTTCAGACTTGAACTACAATATCGGCTCTTTCATGGATCTCCAGGTTCATTGCCTGTAAAGTCAACTGCAACTCTTTCCTGAGTCTCTAGCCCACTGGCTTCCCCCATCAGATTTTTGGCCTGGCAAACTTCCATAATCATATGAGTCAATCCCTTAAAATAAATTTCTTTAAAATACATAGTACACACACACACACACACACACACACACATACACACACACACACACACACACACACTTTCTATGGGTCTGTTTCTCTGGAAATCCCTAATAGTCTATCTGACATAGTCCATTAATGGACACAGGTTTTTTTCATTTTTCTGCTATTACAAATAACACAGCAATGAATATATATGTCATTATGCACACGCCAAGCTCATACTTTAACCACTGTGGTATTTTGCTTGAGTACAAAGGAATTTAGAAGATCTTCTCCTCAAGCAATAGCCAGGCCAGCTTGGGTAGCCTGGTCTTGCTACAATTCTTAGTGTCATTAGTCATAAGGAAAGTACAAATTGCAATCAAAAGAAACTATCCTTATGTATTAGTCCATTCTCACAGTGCTATACAGAAATGCCTGAGATTAAGTAATTTATAATGAAACTATCTTTAATTGGCTGACAATTTTGTAGGCCTTATGGGAAGTATAGCAGCATCTGCTTCTTCAGAGGCCTCAGGAAACTTACAATCATGGCGGAAGGTGAAAGGGAAGCAGGCATGTCTTACAAGGCTGGAGCAGGAGGAAGCATGGGGAGGTGCTACACACTTTTAAACAAACAGACCTCATGAGAACTCTATCACAAGACAGCACCAAGGGAATGGTGCTAAATCATTAGAAACCAGCCCCATGATCCAATCCCTTCCTACTAGGCCCCACTTCCAACTCGACAATTCAACGTGAGTTTTCGGTAGGGACATAGATCCAAACCATATCACCTTATATGTATCTACTAGAATGGTTAAAATTATAAAGACTGGCCATATTAAGTGCTGGTTAAGATAAGGAGCAACTGGAACTCATCCTGTTGGTGAGAGTATAAAATGGTGCAACTACTTTGTGAAACAGCTGATTTCTTAAAGCAATCAAAATACATCTATGAGATGACTCTGACATTCCACTCCTAGGTATTTTCCCAAGAGAAATGAAAGCATATGTCCACACAAAGACACGCACACAAACGTTCATAGCAGCTTTATGCGTAGTAGCCAAAAACTGGAAACAACCAAACGACCATCAACTGGTAAATAAACAAACTGCACTGTATCATACAATGGAATTTTACACAGCAATAAAAAGGAGGGAACTACCAATTCCTGCAGCAAAAAAAATGAGTCTCACAATAATTATGCAGAATGAAAGAAACCAGATAAAACACTGCATGGTTCCACTTAAATAAAATTATAGAAAATGCAAATTAATCTGTAGTAACAGAGAACAAATCAATGCTTGCCTGGGAACTGAGAGCCAGGAAACTTTTGGAGGTGAGGATATGTTCATTATATTGATTGTGATGACCATTTCTCATATGTTGAAACTCATTAGATTATATACTTTCAATATATGCAGTTTACCGTACTTCAATTATACATCGAAAAACTACAAAACTTTTATTTTGAATGTCAAAAGGTGAATAATAATGTTTTTGTTGGTTTGGTAGCTATTTTAGAACAATTCTTATTTCCTCCATGTAAATGAATGCCTTAGGCAGACTAGAGAGAATGTAAGATACTCAGAAAAGCAAAAGAGAAAAGCACACTGATATTTTTCCAAAGCATCACCCCAGTTGCAAATTTAAATTATGAATGTACCCCTGACTCCCACACTGCCCTTCAGTTTCATGGCCCACCACACCCCAAGGCCAGCCGAGCTGCATCACGCTGAACTAGCAGTTTCGCAGACACACCAGGCTGTGGTTACCATGACGGGTAGAGCAGGCAAAGCTAGGACCTGCTGCAAAGTCTCCAGAGAAGGAGCTCACTCGGCAAGAGGCCTGAGGATGTCCAAGGGGTCCATGCTCTTCCCTGCTCTGAACTGAGTGCTTCTTGCCTGGCCTTAAGCTGTGGAGGAGAAAGATGAGTCAGTACCACAGTGCTTGACAAGATGCCATCAAAGAGGCTGGGCACTCCTTACCACTTGGCAGTCTGAGCAGATGTCCACCTGCCAGGCCCAGACAGGCCCTTGTCAGCTGCCCACGTCCAGGGTTGGGTGCTGGGGTGAGCAACAGAAAGCTGCTTTAGGAAGCTCTTACTGTCAGCACAGGTCAGAGGCCAGAAGAAAATGGATGTGCCAAGGGAAGGGAGGAAGGCTACCCGCTGCAGGCCAGGGCTGAGCCGGTTCCCCAACACCAGCTGGCCCGGCCCTCTTTCATGGCTGCATGCCAGAGAGGCCAGGATTTCCTCCAGATTCTCGTGCTCTCTGTAATTCAGCAAGCCCCAAACTCAGTGGCCTGGGATTGTCCGGAAGCAGAAGACTCAGGCAAACTTTGATGTCTTCTATGTAGTTTTCACTGACATCCATTGTTCTTGGTATCTGGGACTCCCTCCTTCCCCAGCCGGCCCACACCTAGTCCCCAACCCCTGGCAGAACGGTCTGCTGGGCTTGTTATGCTTCTCTTAGACTTCAGAGGACCATATTCTCCATTTATGAGCTAAACACCAGAGGTTAACATACCCTGCCCATCACCTGTGCACCCAGCAGGGACAAATTGCAATGGAAACTGCATTATTTATTATGTTTAAAAATTATAGTCCAGGTATTTGGCAAATCTGTATTCTTAGGATGAAGACAGAGATGCTTAAAAGCTGAGATCTTGAAATAAAAAAGGCCAAGTACTATGGGTTCTTTGATTTCACTTGCTGAGATCCCCTTTTCAGCCCAGGACTCCGCCCACTATCCTATTTTGCAGGGTTGCTGTTGCTCACACACACTGGATCTTTAAGCTCCCTGGAGACTCACACACTTGGTTAAGCTTGGCCATTTGTCTTGATTTTATATATTCAGCAGTAGCTCTTAAATTGAATGGTGAGGGTAGTGGGATTTTTCACTCTCAGTAATACATATTTAGAAGACCGTACCAAAAACTCAGTGTACAAAGAATCCCAAGGTCAAGCACTTGTGAGGTATTAAAAACCCACCAAAGGCAAAAGATCTCAGAACCCTCATTTGATCTTGCCGTGAATGTGGCAGGGATAGTAGGGGCAAATGTATTCTGCCCAGTTAGGAAATGTTTGAGACATATGGTCAAGATCATGACGGCCTGGACTAGAGGACTAGGAGGATGTGTTTCATATTTTTCAGAAATAATACGGAGCCTAGGGGTCAGACCAGAGGTGTGCCTTGCCCACTATGTCTAATCGAACAGTATATTAGTCAGGGTTCAACCACAGGAACAGAACCAGTAGGAGGTATGCACTAAGAGATTCTTGCAAGGAATTGGCTTTCACAGTTGTGGGGGCTGGCTATGCAAGTCTGAAATCCAAACAAATCCTTGGTTATGCTTGGCTATTTGTCTTGGTTTTAGATGTTCAGCAGTAGCTATTAAATTGAATGGTGAGGGTAGGTGTAACAGGCTGAAGCTGCTATTACAGGTACAGTTTCTTCTGCAGGGAAGAAGAAATTCTATGCCCCAGATAATCTAGAATAATCCATTTTACTTAAATCAACTGATTAAAGACTTTAATCATGTCTACAAAATACCTTCACAGCAACACTTAGATTAGCGTTTAATTGAATAAATGGAGACTGCTACTCAATCAGGGTGATACTTTAAAAAGCCATCACAACAGATTCTACCTGTGGGCTTCTGCCTAAACCATTTCCAAGGGTCCTCTTGAGAAATCTGGTGGATCAGTAGGTGAGGCAGCACCTGGGGCACCTGAGAGGTAAGTCCCTCACAATGAAGGGGTGAAGATAAGTCCCTTATGATGAAGGGGTGAAGGGAGGGCCCCCAGCCCAGATCATCAGGCACCACCTGGCTGTACACCTTTACACCATGGAATTTCAGGAAGCCCAGAGCCCAAGGGCTGGGTGAACCTGTAGACACTCCTAGTCAAACCCTCGCATTGTCCATTGGAAACCTATGGCCTGGATCAAAGAAATAGCCAAGACCAACTAGAAAAAGAATTTTGGTCTCCCATCTGCAAGACTGGGGAAAAAAATTAGAACACTAAGCGGATGAGGAAGGAAAGAAAACAGCCTAATTGAGAATATTTGCAAACCTCAGACCTGGAAGTGAGCCTGGGACTTCCCTATTCTACCCCTGCATTGCACAGATGGGAAGACTGAAGCCCTAAGGGGCGGAAGGACTGCCTCAAGCTCACTCTGTGAGTTGAGGGTGGAACTGGAACTGAACTCAGGCCCACGCCTCCTGGGAAAGTGCTCCATGCCCTCTGCCTGCCCAGCCCTCCTGCCCTCCTAACAAGCTAGAGACAGTAAAAGCTGCCTTTCTCAACCCCAGGCATTTTGAGTTCGTGTCTTCTCCACAAAGTGTTCTTGGAATCAAATAATCAATTCATTAATCTGGATGATTGGTTTAGGAACTAGAGGGCTTGGAGATTGTACCGTAAGAACAATTCCAAGCTCAGTTTCTACGCTGAAAAACCTAACTACCTCTGACCTGTGTCCAAAGGTGGCACCTCAGCCTCAGCCAGGAAAAAGCTGGAAGCTCTGTACGGGCCTCCCCCATCCCGCCCTCCTCAGTTCTTACCCTCAGAGGCACATATGGCTCAGGACAGGTGTCCTGTGGGTGGTGGGGCGGGGACACTCTGCTCTTGTTCCTCTCCTGTATTTTACAAATGGCAACAGGAGCACAGAGAAATAATCTGTTTATGGCCATCCCATAAGCTAATGACTAAAAATCCTAGTCCTCTGTATTAGTTTGTCTTCACGTTGCTGATAAAGACATATCCGAAAGTGGGCAATTTACAAAAGAAAGAGGTTTAATCAACTTACAGTTCCACCTGGCTGGGGAGGCCTCACAGTCGTGGCGGAAGGTAAAAGGCAGTCTCACGTGGCAGCAGACAAGAGAAGTGAGCATGTGCAGGGAAACTCCCCTTTATAAAACCATCAGATCTCATGAGACTTACTATCACAAGAACAGCGTGGAAAAGACCCACCCCCGTGATTCAATTACCTCCCACCTCAGTGATTCAATTACCTCCCATCATCTAGCTATGCCAGTTTCCCTGCACAAGCTCTCTTCTCTTGTCTGCTGCCACGTGAGATTGCCTTTTACCTTCCGCCACGACTGTGAGGCCTCCCCAGCCAGGTGGAACTGTAAGTTGATTAAACCTCTTTCTTTTGTAAATTGCCCAGTCTCGGGTGTGTCTTTATCAGCAGCATGAAAACAAACTAATACAAAGGACTAGGTCTAATACAGAAGACTAGGATTTTTAGTCATTCCCTCCCACAACATATGGGAATTCAAGATGAGATTTGGATGGGGTCACAGCCAAATCATATCATCCTCTATTTCTGCTTCTCATTTCAATGTTTTTCTTTTTCTTCTTTCTTTCTTTCTTTTTTTTTTTTTTTTTTTTTTTTTTTTTTTTTTTTTGTAATATTCATTTTCAGTTGATTCTGGCAGGGCAGCCCAGCACTTAGAAAATGCTTCCCTGAAAGTGTTCAAAGTGTTCTTACTGTTAGTGGCCAGATGGAAGGCAGGCAGGCTTGGGAGGCTCAGTGAGGTATCATCTAGCTATGCCAAAACTTACGTTAGAGGAGAAGTATTTAAGTATGGGTTTGAGGCCTCATGCTTCAAAAAAATCACACGGAGAAATATCGTGGGCCTGTGGGAGAACTTTGAGCCTTGGCCAGCTGCGAAGCTGCATAAACAGTGGTGATGACTGTGATTAATCCAAACCCCGCTCCGGGATCTGCAGAGTGTGTCGGTTCTGCCTGTGGCTTGTGAAATCCCCGCTCATTACTGAATCCTTTTAGGGAGGAAGAAACTGACACCAGAAGCAGAGGCAGAAAGCCGCCCTAGTCACATCACACCTCTGCCGGGAGACACCCTGCGTCATAAAAGGTCACATTTCTAAATGGCTAATGCTAACCCCAGATGCCAAAGCTGGGCAGAAGCAGGTTTGCAGAGCTCTCTAGAATACATGTTCTCGTGAGCTTAAATGGTCCAGTTTTCTGCAGTTCAGGGCACATGACTCCATTTCTGGATTCCCTATCCATCAGCAAATATTGATCAAGCTGGGCTAGTGTTAGGTGGTTTGGGAGATAAAAAGATTTAGAGACATGTCCCATCCCTCCAGGAGTGCGGTCTAGCCAAGGTAGTATGACAAACTTATACCAGATACTGAAAAAAACCAGCCAGGGTATGCTCTTGCCCAGCAGCAGGCGTGAACTGTTTGCTTGCACAGGGAATGTGAATGGTGCATTGCCCAGCCCTCTGGAGTTGTGCACCACCAAGGCCAAGGCTGGGGAGCTCAGAGGAAGAGCAGATCCCAGTGGGCTGGGCTGGGCAGGGCAGGGAAGGTGGCTGCTTTATGCCTATATCCCTCCTCTTCCTTTCTCAGGTGGCAGTCACGGGCTGAGTTTTCTAGCCAATGGCAGAGAGCATGAGACCCAGGGACAGGCTTGGTGAAGGGCTGGATAAAGGAGCATCACAGGGGAGGCCCACTGACCTGGCCATGCTTTCTGTTCACGCCACGTTCCGTAGGCTGTTCCATAGCATTGCTGCACCTCAGCCAGCCAGTCTTCAGGTCTCTGTCCCCTGCGCCCCTTGGATGGGGCCTGTCGCAGGTTGACTGGGCTAGCTCTTTGGTCTGCTTGTTGATGCCACTTGTCATTTTCCATTGTTCCAATCAATCCTGTGATGTGGAGGGCAAAAGGAAGGTGCCAGCCTTCCCAAGTGCCTCCCCTGACGCCTTTCCAGAGGAAACTATGGGAAGTAAAGGTCTGTTGTTTATTAGTCACCGGGTCTATTGTATTCCGCTATAGAAACCCACATGGACGAAAACATTAGTCCAGCTTCCCTGGATGGTTTCCCGGAGTCCATGTCCAACCTCATGAAGTGGTGCTGGCTGTCACAGCTCAGAGGAATCTGACTTCACTTTCCCTATGCAAGTTTTGTCTCACTGAGCTTTTATGAAGTTACATTTACTTCTCGAATTAACTTAGAAACAGCCAAATTACACACATTTCTTGGAGTCTAAAACTTTTAGTTTGCCCTTCTTTTCAGGAAATTCTAGAATCCAATGCTAATAAATACTTTGATTAAAATATACTCCTTTTAATGAGATCATGTCCTTTGCAGGGACATGGATGAAGCTGGAAGCCGTTGTCCTCAGCAAATTAACACAAGAACAGAAAACCAAACACCGCATGTTCTCACTTAAAGTGGGAGCTGAGCAATGAGACCACATGGACACAGGGAGGCAACAACACACACTGGGGCCTCTCGGGGGGAGGGGGCGCGTGGAGGGAGGGAGAGTATCAGGAAGAAGAGCTAACAGATGATGGTCTTAATACCTAGGTGATGGGTTGATCTGTACAGCAAGCCACCATGGCACGCATTGACTCATGTAACAAACCTGCACATCCTGCACATGTACCCAGGAGCTTAAAAGTTGAAGAAAAAAACTATACTCCTTTATACTCCTTTTAAGCTTCCAAATGTTTTATGTTGGTTGGGTGTGGTGACTCATGCCTGTAATCCCAACACTTTGGGAGGCCAAGGTGGGAGGATTGCTTGAGCCCTAGCTCGAGACCAGGCAAGAACCCATGTCTACGGAAAACAGAAAAACTCAGCTGGTCATGCTGGGATGCACCTGTAGTCTCAGCTACTTGGGAGGCTGAAGAGGGAGGATCACTTGAGGCTGAGAGATTGAGTCTGCAGTGAGCAATGCTCCCGCCACTGCTCTCCAGCATAGGCAATGGAGCAAGACTCCATCTAGAAAAGAAGAGAGAGGGAGAGATAGAAAGAAAAAGAAAAAAAAAGAAAGAAGATTTAGGTTTTTACATTTTTTCTTAGGTAATGCATTTACATGGCTCAACAATCATAACACAGTAAAAGGTTGTCTGTGGAAAGTTTCCTTCCCACCCTTGACTCTCAGATGCCCTGCCTCCTATGTTCCATCTCCTTCCAGGTAACTGGCTGTTTTTTATGTTCTTTCCAGACTATATTTATGCAAATGTTACGGTTAATACTGAGTGTCAAATTGATGGGACTGAAGGATGCAAAGTATTGATCCTGGGTGTGTCTGTGAGGGTGTTGCCAAAGGACATTAGCATTTGAGTCAGTGGACTGGGAAAGGCAGACCCACCCTCAATCTGAGTAGGCACCATCTAATCAGCTGCCAGAATGGCCAGAATAAAAGCAGGCAGAAGCAAGTGAAAAGACTAGACTAGTTTAGTCTTCCAGCCTACATCTTTCTCCCATGCTGGATGCTTCCTGCCCCAGGACGTTAGACTCCAAGTTCTTCAGCTTTGGGACTTGGACTGGCTTCTTTGCTCTTCAGCTTGTAGACAGCCTATTCTGGGAACTTACCTTGTGATCGTGTGAGTCAACACTTCTTAATAACCCCCCCTTTACCATTTATCCTGTTAGTTCTGTCCTTCTAGAGAACCCTGACTAATATAGCAAATCTATATAAATATGAATTTATATTTTATTACCTCATTTGCTTTTACAAAATGAAATGTATACATCGTTCTATATCTTTTTAAATAATATCATCTTAGGGATCTTTCTGTTTCTGCTTATACAGACAGCTTCTTCATTCTTTCCATTAAAATGATGTGAAATAATTTATTAAACCAGTCCCTATTGATGGACATGTGAATTGCTTCCACACTTTTGCTATTAGTAACACTGCTGCAGTGAGTGACAGTGTTCATATATCATCTCACCATCTGACATAGATGCAAGTACATCCATAGGATAAACTCCTGGAATTTGTATTGCTGGGTCCAGAGTTGTGAATACATTTAAAATTGGTTCTATTTTTCAAAATGGCCTTCCATAGAAGTTGTGCTAGTTTGTGATCTCACTAGCCATGTATGTGAGTGATTGTTTTGCACAGCATTGTCAAGAGCCTGTGTATCAAACTTTTGGAGTTTTGCCACACTGCGAAGTCAAAAATGGTTTGAAATTTAATTTTTATGAGTAATTTTAAATTTTGATGTAATTTTGTTGTACCCAAGCAAGTTGGAAGGGAAGCACCATACTCTGAGTTCCAATTGAGAGTCCTTTATTGCCGGCAACTGAGAGTCAGCTTATGCTCAAAAAATCTCTCAGCCCTGAAGAAGGGGCTTGATTACTTTTTATATCTTGCTTAACATAGGGGAGGGGGAGCCTGGCTGAAGCAGAATTTATAGAAGCAGAACAAGCAAGTTAGATAAGGAGGCTGGTAACTAGGAGGCAGGAGGTTCCCATGATTGTTGATTACTAAGGAGGGTATACACAAGCAGTTCCCATGATTGCTGGTTACCAAGAGGTATATTCGGTACTTGCCATATAATCAATCAAGGGAGTATTCACAATAGCAAGTGGGCTTGCCAAGCAGGATATGGTTACAATGGTTATATGCCTCTCTAGTTCTAAGCACAGCATGACCCAGCACAGTAGCATGACCCAGGTATGCACTCAAGGGAGAAATGGCAGGAGAGGTGAGGCAGGGTTTAAGATGGAGTCTGTCTGGCTCTCAGCAAGATGGAGTCTGTCAGGCTAATACAGGGTAGGTTAGCACAGTTTAAATCTGACAAAATGTGTAAGAATATACAAAGATTTCCTATATATTTTTGATTGAGCTTTAATTGGCATTTTTCTAATTTAGAGTGACATTATGAGGAAAGCCAAAGAACCCATTGATGATGTAATCAACAAAACTAGGCACAAAATATTCCTGTGGACCCTGAAACATAATCAAGTGGGCCTGTCTCTGAGATCAGCAAGACCTGGGCGATATTGGTTACCTTGCAGGGGAAGCAGAGGAAAGTCTAGAGACTGCTCATTGCCCTGCCAGTTGGAGAGCCGGAACTCACCAACAGATACTCACAGGAAGCTCAGCAGGTCACCCCTAGAACAGCAGCCCAAACTGGAAGGAGCTTTGTGAGCTCCGATCTGTGGGCACATGCAGATAAGTATGGTGGGTAAGGTTGGAGAGTGCTGGGGCAACCTGAGCCCTGTGAACTCTCAAACCAACCAACCCCAGATCCCTTCCAAGACAAAGGCCCACACTAAAGAGAATTGCTGGGAATAGAATCCAGGTTGAGCAGAACGGGGACACTAGGGAAGAAAGAAACCGAAGATCTAATGGCGGTGGGAACAGAGCCAGCTGAAGGTATCAGGTCATATTTGTCAACACTTGGTGACAATAGAGAAGAGGGAATCCAAAGACATACTGACAAAAATACATATGCAATAATATTCACGTAGCGTTATTTGTAATAGCAAAAATCTGGCAACAAACAAACAAAATCCATCAATAAAAGACTGTTTGAATCAACTATGGTGCATTCACACAAGGGACAACTATGCAGCGATACAAAGGAACGAGCATATTTACTACTGTGGGGTGATCTCTGGAAGATATCATTAAAGAAAGCAAGGTGGATAAAGTTTGAGTATGCAACATTTATATGCAACTATTTATCTAAGAAACGGGAGTAATATGAACATAAGAACACAAATGCTTCGAGTTCTTTTTTATTTTCTTTTTTGAGACAGGGCTTTGCTTTGTTGCCCAGGCTAGAGTGCACCAGCATGATCATGGCTCGTTGCATCCTTGACCTCCTGGGCTCAGCGTGTACCCCTATACCCAGTTAATTTATTTTGTTTTCATAGAGATGGAGTCTCGCTATGTTGCCCAGGCTGGTGTCAAACTCCTGGGCTCAAGCAATCCTCCTGCCTTGGCATCAATGCTGGGATTATATGTGTGAACCACTGCACCTGGCTTAAAATTCTTTTTAATTTAAAAAATGTCTATAGGAGAAGGAGAAAACAGTTTAGAGGGGACAGAGATAAAAACCGGATGCCTCCGAATGTGTAGTTGGCCACTGAACAACTCAGGGTTAGGGAAACTGCCCCCACAGCTGTCAAAATCTGCATATAACATTTGATTCCCCCAATAAGTAACTACTAAAAATCTACTGTTGACTGGGAGCCTTACTGGTAACATAAGCAGTTGATGAACACAGATTTTGTATATGTATTATATATTGCATTCTTACAATAAAGTAAGCTAGAGAAAACAAAATGTTATTAAGAAAATCATAGGCCGAGGTTGGTAGATTGCCTAAGCTCAGGAGTTTGAGATGAGCCTGGGCAACACGGTGAAACCACTTCCCTCCAGAAAATACACAAATTAGCCGGGTGTGGTGGCATGCGCCAGTAGTTCCAGCTACTTGAGGGCTTGAGGTGAGAAGATTGCTTGAACCTGTGAGCTCGAGACTGCAGTGAGCTGGGATTGCACCACCGCACTCCAGCATGGCTGACAAAGTGAGACCCTATCTCAAAAAAAAAAAAAATCATAAAGAGAAAATATATGTACTATTCATCAAGTGAAAGTGGATCATCATAAAGGTCTTTATCTTTGCCATCTTCATCTTGAGTAGGCTGGGGAGGAAAAAGATGAGGGGTTGGTCTTGCTGTCTCGGGGGTTTGCAGAGGCAGAAGAAAATCTGCATATAAGTGGATTTATGCAGTTCAAACCTGTGTGGTTCGAGGGTTAATTGTATTTTGTTTTATAGATTTGACTTTGGAAACATAGCGAAGTTTTACCTAATTACAAAAAATAAATACATCAAAATGAAATAAGCAGTCCTAAAAAGTTGAAGAAACAGTCAAACAAATGTCACTGTATATCCGGTTGATGACATCACCACACAGAAGAGAATGACTTCAGGTTACTTTAAAACACAGTGATTGAGCTTTGTGGGGGAGGCTGAAGGTAGTCCTTCAAGTTTTGCTGTCCAAAGGCTTTTACTTCTGCTATGGTAGCAAAGATTGATTTGCTCCAATATATCCAGAGTCCTTCCTGGATAGATTGTGTTATGAGTTGAAATGTGTCCTATTGCCCTCAAAGTACTAACCCCTAGTAACTCAGAATGGGACTAATTTGGAAATAGGATTGTTGAAGATGTAATTATCTAAGTTAAGGTGAGGTCATTAGGATGGGCCCTAATCCAATATGACTAGTGTCTTTATAAAAGGGGTTAATTTGTGTACAGACACACACACACATGGAGAACACCACGTGAAGATGAAGGCAGAGATGCTTCTGCAATTTAAGAAATGCCAAATATTGCCAGCAAACTACCAGAAGCTACACAAAAGAAAGGAACAGATCTTCCTCAAAGCTTTCAAAAGAAACTAACCCAGCAAATACTTTGATCAGGAACTTCTGGTTGCCAGAACTACGAGACAATACATATGTTGTTTAATCCATCCAGTTTGTGGTCTTTTGTTATGGTAGCCCTAACAAAACAATTCAGATGGCCCCTCCTTTTAAATCGTGTAGCCAATATCTTTTGCTCCTCTGAAATAAACCAGGTTCTAGGAAGACTTCAGTGCCACCAGGTCTGCTCACCCAAATCCATTGATAAGAAACCACACATTTGCACTACATGGTGAGTCCCTCACTTTAGGAATCGTGTTTACTGATGCTTTCTGGATTCTGCTGCTGCATGAACCTCATAGCTCTTTGCCAGCTTCTCCTATATGGCTTCTGTCTAATCTTAGCTGCTCTTAGCAGTCCCGATTCATATTTTGAAGGCTGTGGATTATACCTGCTCCTAAATTTGCTGAAGATAAGTTTACCATTTTTGTTGGTTTTGTAGCATTTAAAAAAGAAGAAAGATGCTGAATCTATGTTATCGCATTCACACCAGAAGTCCTTAAGGTTAACATTTAATCCCATAAACCTAAGTAGTGAATTCAGCCAAGTGCTTGAAAAGCATTTTTCCCATGGGGATAATTACATAGTACTTTTCATCTTCAAGGTAGTTGGCCAACACTTACTAATTAATTCTTCTAACACCCTGGAGTAATTAAAAATAAAACCACACATTTAATTTGAGTAGAAGAGATAATTACCCATATCAGCAGACAAGAAATACTGCAAGAGACTAGAGATGAATAATTAAATTGTGGTAGAAATATTTCAAGGCATGATTGCTTTCTGCTTTCATTACAGTAAGAATATTAAAGCTTGATTAAGAAAGAAATCTTATTTCCCTTTTACAGGTGAAGAAACAGATTCAGACAAGGAGCTTCTTGTTCAGCAAACACTATTTAGCCAATAATCTAAATGGAAGTTAATGGGGAATTGTTTGACTCAGTGCTATGGTCTGAATGTTGTGTCCCTCCCAGATTCAAATTAAAATCCTAACCCCAAGGTGGTGATATTAAGAGGTGGAGTCTTTGGAAGGTGATTATATCATGGAAGCGTCATGAATGGGATTAGTGCCCTTATATAAAAGCCTCCTCGCCCCTTCAACTATGTGAGGACATGGCAAGAAGATGCCATCTATGAACTGGAAAGTAGGTCCTCATCAAACTCCAAATCTACCGACACCTTGATCTTGGACTTCCCAGTCTCCAGAACCTTGAGAAATAAATTTCTGCTGTTTATAAGATGCTTGCCTTATGGTAATTTGTTATAGCATCCTGAATGGACTAAAACACCTATGATATTAAGAATTTTGAGGCCAGGCATGGTGGCTCATGCCTGTAATCCCAGTCTTGGGAGGCTGAGGTAGGTGGATCAATTGAGCTCAGGAGTTCCAGACCAGCCTGGGCAATATAGTGAGACCTCATCTCTATTTTAATTTTTTTTAATTAAAAGAAAAAAGGATCTGAAAATCCTAAATCTGCTTTTCTCCTCTATTAAAAAATTTTCAGGTGGCAGCTCTCAGTATCCTAGAGTCACATTCTGAATATTTGTAGCCATCGTCCACAAGGGCAGTCAGAAGGCTTAAGTTAGTGGTTTCCAAACTCATTTTTTGGCCTAGAACCCCTTCATAATCTTAAAAATTATAGAAGACATTGAAGAGCTTTTGTTTATCTGGGGTAACTATTGATATATCCTTTACTAGAAAGTAAAATAGAGAAAATTTAAAAATATTTCTAAATTGATTTTAAAATAACAATAGTAAGTCCATTATAGGTTAATATAGACAACATATTTTTACAAAAAATAACTACATTTTATAATTACAAGAAGAGTGGCATTATTTAATATTTTACAAATCTGCTTCATGTTTGGCTTGATAGAACAGAGAGATGTGGATAGAACAGATAGAACAGATAGGTGTGTGTTCTCATATGTGTTTCTGAACTCGATCTGTTGCAATATGTTCTTTTTGTTGAAATATAAGGAAAAAATCCAGTCTTATAGATACGTAGTTGGAAAAGTGAGGAGTATTTCATGAGCCTTTTTAGATAATTGTGGCTATCCTGTTTTGATTCTATACTAAAACATAGTGACTGGTAATTCCTCAAAAGGTCAGTTGCAGTGTGGAATCTGTAACCATATCAGTAAACTTTTCAAACTGTTATATTAGAAATCATTGGTCTGTCTTGCATTTGACTGGCTCTTGTATTTATGCATGATCTTGTAACTTCATGCTTTGGTTCTTTGGCAAATGGTTCATTTAGTTATGCAGATAGCCAAATGCTGACAACATCAGACAACAACAAAAGTCACATTAGCTTACTTCACCTCCAATCTCATCATAAAAATCTTGAATTATCATGGTCAAGCTCATGGTGGCGGACACAATTTCTTCCAAATCTCTAATTTTCCTCTTGAAAGCTCTAATTTTACACTGGCACAAATACTTCAGTTGCTTTCCTGAAGGTCAAGACAGGCTCACTTCATTCATTTTCAAGAAAATGACTGCCAAATACTCAAGTCTGAATATTAATATCTTCCTGTCAGTCATTCTCTAAAACAAAATGGTGCTCCATGAAAAAGCGGCTAGTTCCGTTCCCCGGACTTGGCTTCACAAAGTGCTAGGATTACAGATGTGAGCCATGAGCCCAGCGTTGCTATATTTTTATTAATTAACTTTTTAAATTTTATTTTTAGTTGACACTATTATATACATTCACAGGATACAGAGTGATATTTTGATACATGTGTATAATGAGCAATGATCAGATCAGGAAAGTTAGGATATCTAGCACCTGGAATATTTATCATTTGTGTTGTGCCCATTCAAAATCCTCTCTTCTAGATTATTGAAAATATGCACTAAATTTTTGGTAACCATATTTACCTCCAGTGCTACAAAACACTGGGATGTATTCCTCCTATATAGCTGTATAGTACTTTTGTATCTGTTAACCAGCCTCTCCCCAACCGCCTCTCTCGCCTCTTCTCAGTCTCTAATAATCTTTATTCTACTATCTACTTCTATGAGCTCAATTTTTAGCTCCCACATATGAATGGCAGCATGTGGTATTTATCTTTCTGTACCTGATTTATTTCATGTAACATAATGTCCTCCAGGCTCAGTCATGTTGCTTCAGTTGACAGAATTTCATTCTTTTTTATGGATGAACAGTATTTGATGGTGTATATATACCACGTTTTCCTTATCCATTCATATGCTGGTGTACATTTAAGTTGGTTCCATGTCTTGACTATTGTGAATAGAGCTGCAATGAACATGAGGGTGTGGGTATTTCTTCAATATACTAATTTCCTTCCTTATTGGATAAATACCCAGTAGTGGGGTTGCTGGGTCATATGGTATTTCTATTTTTAGTTTTTTGAGAAACTGCCGTACTGTTTTTCCATAATGACTATAAATCAACTTTTGACATTAACTATTGTCTTCCATTGCAGTAGATGAAGACCAATCACTCTTGGACTGTCATCTGTTCCCCTTCTTCCAACCCTTCCAAAACATACATATCTCAATGTTTTATGAAATAGAGGATATTCAGTGTTTATTTGATTATGCCCATGTAATTACTATTCACAGTCACACACTGTGGTACACTCTGATTACCCTGCTTTTCCAAATTTTTGGTTTTCTTGAACTTATAATAATTGCCTTGTTTACTAAAGTGCTTAATTTTCTTTGTGCTTGTCATTTGCTCAGTTTTGCCACGCTCTCCCCATGCCTTTCATTGTAATTTTCCTGCCAGACCTGCCCAATTAGGTAGCCTGCCAGTTCTAATTGTTTTCTTGCTTGCTTACCTCCCTGATATCTTCATTCTCTTCTGTAGCACTGGTTGCTTTCTAGGCCTTCTGCACAGCTGTCATCCTGAGACTTCCTTTTGCTTCCATCTTACGAAATTTCCTCAGCTTTTGTCTTAAGTTTGATTTCTGGTTTTCTGGTTCTCATCTCTTCCTCTTGGTTTTCTCCTTTGTTTTGGTGGAGTACATCCTCAAGTAGCTTTGTTAAGATAAAAACTCAGTAGAATTAAAGAAGGCAGAAATGATGATAGCCTTCAAAGTGCTCCAATCTGGAATGGTTGACCTCTATACCTAATGTATAGTTTTCATACTGAAATTTCTATTATACCCTGGAGTCTTCATCCGCATCTCACCTATGTTGGATCTCTCGTTTTCTGCATCCCACATTTTCCTCTGTAATGGATTAATCTCATTTCATTTTAATGGAGCACAGCATCAGGTGGCTGAGAGAAAGATATGTAGGAGGTAAATTTTTTGAGACACTTTTGAAAATGTGTTTATTATATACTTATACTTACTTGCCAGTTTGGCTGTGTGTAGACTTATAAATTGTAAACATTTTCTACTCAGAATTTTGAAAGAAAATATTGTTTTCTAGAGTCCAGAGTTGTTGAGAAGTCTAAGGCTATTTGACTATAAGTTTTTCTATATGGCTTGTTTTTCTTCCCTCTTTCTGGAGCTCGGAGAATCTTCTCTTTTTCCCCACTGTCTTGAAATTTCACTCTGATGTGCCTTTAC
>NW_016107316.1:11563902-11577349 GCF_001604975.1 Cebus imitator | reverse complement strand
GCTGGAGTGCAATGGCGTGATCTCGGCTCACCGCAAACTCCGCCTCCTGGGTTCAGGCAATTCTCCTGTCTCAGCCTCCCGAATAGCTGGGATTACAGGCATGTGCCACCATGCCCAGCTAATTTTCTGTATTTTTAGTAGAGACGGGGTTTCACCATGTTGACCAGGATGGTCTCCGATCTCTTGACCTCGTGATCCACCCGCCTCGGCCTCCCAAAGTGCTGGGATTACAGGCGTGAGGCACCGTGCCCGGCTTACACGGATCTATTTTATTCCAATAATATGGTCACTTGGTAAATACTTTCAGCCTTGGAAATTCATTTTTTTAGATCTAGGAAATGTTATGATGATGATGACTTCCTCTTTCTCTCTTTCAGAAATTCCTATTATTCAGATATTAGATATCTTGGACTAATCATCTAATTTTAATTTTTTTCTTTCCTATTTTACATAGTCTTTGTCTTTACATAGTCTTACATAGTCTTTGTCTTTTGATTTGCTTCTGGGAAATTTTCTCGACTTTATTTTCCAATCTTGAGTTTTTCATTTCTGCTCCCATGCTGTTAATTTCTAAGAATTCTTTTGTCCTATATAATTGTTATGGCATCTTATTCTTGATGTATGCTCACAGTGTCTTTTCTTTTCTAAGTTCTCTTGACATTTTCTCCTAGATCCTATTTTCTAATTGTCTGGCCTATGTCTTCCATGCTTCCATTTACTTAAAGCCTGGTATCCCTACATTATCTGTTCTCCATTAGGAGTGGGGAATTGAAAGACTAGCTGTAAACTCTGACCATAATGGTGGGATTTGTCAACTTTGAGCTTCACTTTAATCCATCTGAATGGTTGGCAAACTACCCATGCCATTATCTTTAGGTCTTTCCTCTCGGACTGGTCATGGAGTGGATCGGCTTTTGTGGGGCTAGAAACTTACACAATTAGGGACTTCTTTTTTTTGGAGACAGAGTCTCACTCTGTCACCCAGGCTGGAGTGTAGTGGTGCGATCTTGGCTCATCTCTGCCTCCCGGGTTTAAGCGATTCTTGTGCCTCAAGCCTCCCAAGCAGCTGGGACTAAAGATGTGCACCACCATGCCCAGCTAATTTTTTGTATAGATGATGTTTTGCCATGTTGCCTAGGCTGGTCTCGAACTCCTGAACTCAAGTGATCCACCTGCCTTGGCCTCCCAAAATGCTGGGATTACAGATGTGAGCCACTGTACCTGGCCGGGAAGCTAAATTATTTCTATAAAGATGAACTGTGAATCAATTAAACCTCTCTTCTTTATAAATTACCCAGTCTCAGGTAGTTCTTTATAGCAGTGTAAAAATGGACGAATACATCGGGAAATCACCTTGTAAATAAGTGACAACTGGGAGAAGGTAAAATGAAAAAAAAAGAGCCTGACACAGGGCCCTGAAGGACACTTATATTTAGGGGGCTGGACAGTAGAGGAGGGAACTACGAGAAGAATAAGAAGGAGCTGCCTGAGAAATACACAGAAAAAAAGAGTGGGTGGTTAATTGGAAGCCTAGAAAGAATTTCCAGCTCTAAGGAAGAGTCAACATATAAATGCTTTAAGAGATGGGATGAAGACTGAAAATGCTCATTGACGTTTTCCCCTCTAGACCATAAACACTCTACAGAAAGGCACAATATCTGCCTTGTTCGTTTATTATTTAATTTTTTTTTTTGAGACAGTGTCTCACTCTGTCACCTAGGCTGGAGTGCAGTGGTGCCATTTTGGCTCACTGCAAACTCCGTCTCCCCAGTTCAAGCAATTCTCCGGCTTCAGCCTCCCTAGTAACTGGGATTACAGGCATGTGCCACCACATCTGGCTAATTTTTGCATTTTTAGTAGAGATGGGATTTCACCATGGCCAGGATGGTCTTGAACTCCTGACCTCATGATTCGCCCACCTTGGCCTCCCAAAGTGCTAGGATTACAGGCAAGAGCCACCATGCCCGATGGCATTCTTTTTTTTTTTTTTTTTTTAAATACTTTTCTTACTTTAAATTTTTGTGGGTACATAGTAGGTACAGGTATTGATCGACTTAAGACCTATGCAACTTATGACCATTCGACTTTACGACCACAATCGCTAGCCATGACTGCTCGCATCTGGCAGCGCAAACGTTGCCCAGCTGGGCGTATGACAGTGCGGACCAGCTTCCGGCAGCACTACCATCTCCGCGTGCATATAGCCTACTCAACTTATGACCAAATCATGTTACGACTGGTCTGTTGGAACCAATCATGGTCGTAAGTCAAGCACTAGCTGTATACAGGTATCGATCGACTTACGACCTATGCAACTTACAACTATTCGACTTTACGACCACAATCACTAGCCAAGACTGCTCTGCGTCTGGCAGCGCAAATGTTGCCCAGCTGGGTGTACGACAGTGCGGACCAGCTTCCGGCAGCACTACCATTTCCGCGTGCACCATTTCAACTGTTATCCCAGACTCGGTACAGCAATTTGTTTTTTTGTGTCTTGGATATTTTTCATCAAACCCCTCCCAGTAAACTTCTTATACATTTCGAAGCAATGGACCCAAACATCGAACGAGTTGCAAGCATTAAACGGATGGCGCACGATATGTTTCGTCCATATCGTGAAATTTATGAAGAAAAAAAGAAACATACAATTCAGACAAAGCTCACCATGTTTATGAAAAAACCAACTCTGGTAACCCCAACTGCTGCCTCAGATGATGACATCAACGATTCGCAGCCAAGCACCAGCGGCCAATAAAATGTTTCGTACATGTTTATATATTTTGATATGTTTTGCAATTGGGAAAATGTTTCCTATGGTATTTTTTACACCTGCATTTTGTATTTTTGTATGCACCTGTATTTTGTAATTTTGTATGTTTTGCAAATATTAAACCAATTGTACTGGTAATGCAGTGTTTTACTCAAACTTGATGAATGTAAAAGTGAGAAAATGGTATAGAGATGATACAAATGGCATAAAATGAACAAAGAAAATTATGATATGTAACAATAATGAAAGAAAATTATGATAAAATATGACTTAAAGATTTTTATAACATCATTTTACAGTACTGTAGATATAGCCTACTCAACTTACGACCAAATCGTGTTACGACCAGTCTGTTGGAACCAATCGTGGTCGTAAGTCGAGCACTAGCTGTAGTAACTTACAATTTTTCTCTAAAAACTTGATCTGTATATATTAGATAAAAATTATCTAGACAAAACTCCATAACCGTATTTTACCCCTCTAATCCAGTTATGTATGCTCTTGTTGTGCCAAACTCCTACAAACCTCAGTAAAGAAGGTTTCAGGTTCAAGAGGCCAAGAAGAGACTGTAGAGCCAGTAAATGAGACATGGGGTTGTATTAGGAGCTCACAGTCCAGTGGTGATAGAGGGGAAAGAATCCAGTGGCAGCGGGCTAGACAGGAGAACCAGCTATGCATAGAAGTGGTCCAGTGGCAGGGGGGTGCACAACACATCTCCCTTCCTACTGTCCCCTGGCAGAGGGCTGGACAACATAACTGCATGACCCAGTGTTGGTGGGCTGGGCAGGAAAACCACAACTGCCTGTAAACATCATTCAGCTTTATACAGGTTATATAGCATTTTCACTGAACACCCTCCCACTAATGACCTCCACCTGGCAACCTGCATTTACCCCAATACTCAGGGCCCCAATCCCCTGCATGGACCAGGTTTCAAGGGATGGGCTGGTGGGTGGGAGGGGGGTGGGGCTTAAGATGTTTATCATAGACAAGGAACACATCTCTGGTTTGGCCACTCCCAGATTCCCTAGCTCCGGGCACACATTCAGGTGCATCTGCCATACAGGGTCATTCTCAGGGGATGCTTAAATTATTGCTATCAGATGCACTTCTGCTGCAGCTCTAATGATTTACACGTCCCTAGTTCCTTGCCTGGGGTAGTCCCAGTACAGGGAAAGCAGCCCTTACAAGCTGATCTGATGCCATGTTAGGTACGCCTGATTTTGAATTGATTTTGGCTTTTAGAGAAATCAGATAATTTCCCCTGAGCTTTTTATTCTAGCTTTTTCATTGTATTATATTCATTTGTGTCTGCCACATTTCATATCAAGAAAGAATAACAGTGCCGCACATTAGAATCACCTGGAGAGCTTTTACAAATTTCAATTCCCAGGTCTCACCCAAATCAGAATGTCTGGAATAGTAAGCGGGCATCAGTGGTTATTAAAGATCCCCAGGTGATTCCAGTGTGCAGCAAAGTTTGGAAACCATTGGCACGACAGGTTTTAATCTCAGTTCTGACACTGGCCTTGCGATCTCGGACATATGATTTAACTTCTCTGTAGAGTTAAATAATATAAAAGTACCTACCTCATTGAGTTGTAGGAATGAAATGATTCAAAATAAAATGATTGGATCTGTGCCTAGAATGAAATAAGGAATGTGTAATTGTGGGGGCCGGGTTAAGATAATGTACTCCCTATATAAGTAGAGAAATATCATAATTCATTCTGAGTTAAATAGCCAGTCACACTCCATCCTTTAGCGTGGGTTGGCTTAACTACTGCTTCCCAGATAGTTTGAAAGTAGGCTCCATGGACAACGCCTTCAGTGGTGAACAAATAGTCTCTACGCTTCCAAAATTTGTATTTTATTGGGAAGATAATCTACAAATACGTACATAATTTCAGGCAGCTTTCAAAGAAGCCATGCCAAAGAAATAACCTTTACTCTGAATTCACTGTGGTCTCTGGCTAAGAAATACCTGGCAGAAGGGAAGTTCTTTATATTCTCTGAAAAGAAGTGTGTTTACCAAAGCATTAAAATGATGAATACATTTTTTAAAGATAAAGTCACAGGTCTCACACAAATACAAATGAACCTTGTAAAAAATTTATTTACTCATTAACCAGGGACCAGTAAGCTGTTAGAAACAGCTCTAAGCAGAATTTAAAGCATCCACCTATATCGTTGAATCAGGACTGGGGAATGAATTTACATATCGATGCAAAATAGCTTTCCCCAAGGCGGGGTAAAATACAATATGAAATCCAGTGGAGGAGTCTTACAGAGTTGCGCAGAGCACCACAAAGCAAGGCGAACAGCCCCACCCGGCAACGGAATGCCCAGGACGGGGTGCCAAACTATGGCTGTTTTTTCACTGAAGATATTCAGTAATTTTTTGGTCCATTTCAATGTGTTTCATAATTTTCCCTACAAAAAAAATCACTCATTTCTAAAAACCCAGCAGCTAAGCTGTCCTACGTTATCTTGTTTTCATGTATCCTTAATCCTTTTGCCTTTGGCAAGGTTGGATGGTATTTCCTCGCCCCCACAAAGGAGGCTTCGGAGGGAGGGGAGGGTGTAAATTCAAACCCTTCGCCCCTCCAGCCAGCCCCCCATTTCCGCAACAGGGGTGAGGGCACCTCAAAGCTGGGCTTGGTCCCGCCCCTTCCTAACAGACCCCGCCCCTGGCCCGCCCAATAATCGAGCTGCGCGCAAAGGTCACGTGACCAGCCCGTGACGCTTCCCAAGCGGTACGTGGCACACGGTGCTCAGGAAAGCCTGTGGTGCCTGCTTTGTGCCATCTGCGCCATCTCGTGTCTCCTTTTTCCCATTAAATGCCTCTTTTCTTGTGGGTCTCATCTCGGGGATGGTGAACTACGGGGCTACAGCTATCCTAGGCCCAAGAACCAACCCTTGCCCTCAAGTAACAGGCGGAGACTGGCTGAGGAGAGTTGCACTTCTAATTGGGCGTCAGGTCTTGTCAATCTCCTAGTTCTTCCAATCAGAAGTCGAGTCCATCCAGCCTTCCGTTCTCCATTGGCCTGTGTGGAGGAAGAGGGGTGGGTAAGCCGAAGTCGCTGCTCTCAGTGCGCAGGCGCGAAGGAGCTGACCGGGTCCCAGGCCGGGGGCGGGCTTGAAGACGCGTCGTTTGGTTTTGGGAGACCGTGACCGAGCCGTTTGAATTTGACTGCGGGGTGGAGAACGTTTGTCAGAGGCCCGGCCAAGAAAGGTCCTCGAGATTCCCAATGGTGTCCATGACTTTCAAGCGGAGCCGCGGCGACCGGTTCTACAGCACCCGGTGCTGCGGCTGTTGCCATGTCCGCACCGGGACCATCATCCTGGGGACCTGGTACATGGTAAGGCGGGCGGGCGTGGCGCGCACGACCAGGGGCCCTGAGGAGCCAGGCCTGGTGCGGAGGGGGTGGGACTGGAAACGGGGTGTTGGGTGGGGCGGGGACGTGGAGGGGCGCTGCTTTTCAGGGCGCGCCAACTCTGGGTGAAGTCCAGGTACTCTGGGGAAGGGACCTAGTCGAGGAATCGGAGTGGGGGGTGGTATGCATGGGGAGATTGTTCTTTGGCAAGAATTTGAGGAGAAAAGCGGGCTTGGGAGAGCCGAGGCGTTTCAGGCGAAGGGAAGAGGGTGCTAGGATGTGGTGGGAATTCCTCTGTTTTGGCTCTTTTTGTATTTCTGCGATCTGAAAGGCAGCCCCTCCCTTCCTCCTACCCACTGCTCCCTGGAATTTTTTCCCCTACTGAAACAATTAGGAACGGACCTTGATAAATGCAGCTTAGTTTCGACCTTGTCTTCCGGTTGGGAAAGCGAAAGATCCAGCGGTAATCCCGTCGTCTGTTTCCTGGACTTTGTTTTGTTACGATGCCTCTCTTGCGGGTCTTCAGAATCGCCTGGGGGCGATAGCATTTGCCCGAGTTTACGCCCGACCAGCTTTTGTCCTGGTGCAGCCGCCTCCCTGCGCAGTAGATGCTTCTCGTAGCCGACCCGCTGTTTTTACGGAGACCTTTATTGAGATCCATCCCCCTCCGTCCTGGCCACCTACGCTGGTATCTTCTGGGTTCCAAGATCTGTCCTAACCAAGTTGACACTTGTTGACTGGTGGTTCACTAGTAATATGTTTGTGATTTTTCTTTTTTAATTCACCGTTGATAGTATCCATGCACATTAAACCTAACTTGTCCGTGACTTCCAAATACGTGATTCAGTTTGGGTAGTTTTAGGTTATTAAGACTTCTTACATGGTCGACTTGGCCACTTTCTTTAATGAAGTCGTGAATATGGTTGTGTGGGGAGTGCAGCTTGATGATACTGTGCTGTTTTTGATATTTAACTGAACTGCAAAAGAGGAAGAGAGTTATCCCAGATGCAATCTGTTTTTCTCTGTACTCGCCGCTTCTCCCCACCCATTGTCTTGAAATCGTTGGTAAGCATTTGGACAAACGCCAGATGCGAATCATCTTAAATGAGGCAGATACTGTTTCCTGGCCCACCCTCGGTGGACTACCTGACTCCACTTTCCTCCTACCTGCCCTGTTGTTAGTTACCGTCTTGTTTCTGATGTACATTTAAAAAACAACACAACTTGAATGTGTAGGTTTGCTTGTGCTGAGTTTATTTTCTTGTTTCGTATATTTTATATTCAGAAATACTGTCTTATTGGTAGAACTATATCACATTTTCCCACAGAGACTCTTTTGTTCTGTATTTTAACTGATTTGGAATTCTAAACATAGTTAATGACCATCAGCTGCATTATGTTTCTAACTTCGTTTTCTGTCTTCTCCATTTTGCTGAGGGGCTGGGTCTAATTTCTTTTGTTTGTCCTTATCTCTGCCTTCTATTTCCCTAAGTGAATAATTCTAACCTTGAGGATCCTCCAGCCTCCTATCTAATTCCGTATTCCTCACCCCCAAAAGAGGACCTTCTCTCCTAAACTAAGAGAATCCATCGGCCTGGCTCTCTCGCCTGCAGTCTGAGTCTTCCCGTTTCTTCTTGGATCCTTCCCTCTACTCACAGAACAAAGGGTTCCTAACTCCTTGAGAGTACCACCATTTCTAATTCAACCATCCGGATGTAATTGGCTGTATTTCTTTTCAGCTTTTTTCAGGCAGATTTTTTTTCATGCTGTGGGTTCAGCTCGAAAATGAATAGAATAGCAGGAGAAAGTGGAACTACAAACAGGAAACTCAAAATGCAGAGAGAAAACCTTCAACAGGGGCGTTTATTCTTACAAAGTAGGGAGGAACTTACATCTGTTCCCTACTCCAAGCCCTTGTTTTTAGAAGGATTCATGTATCTCTGAAGACCATGCTTTAGTTTCATAATTTTAAAAAGATGCCATAGCTGTTCTTATTTTACGTATACTTCTCAGGTTAGTGTAAAACATTTTACTGTAAACTGCTTAAATCATTTCACCTGTCTTAAATTGATTGCGAGATTTACTGACTATGCAATGTAAAAGGCTTTGGTGGACATACAAAAGGAATAAACATAGGGACCATGTGTCATTTGTCTACTGTTTTCCTATTACCTGCCAAATGTTAGATTCTCAAATGTTTCTTGTCTAACACAGCATATGCCCTTAAGATGTTTATGTTACCACAAAGAACTTGGAACACAGGTATTAAAAATTTATGGTACACTGTATGAAGGAGAAGGGGAAGGTAATCAGTAATATAAGATTCTAATCAGAATAAGTACTGGAAAAAGGCCATTGTTTTGGTTTATTATAGTATTGTTGATGACTTTCAAAGGTGTAGCTTCAGTATCATAGCAATGTAAAGACAGTCTCTGCCAACTTGGGGAGATATGTAAGACTTATGAGACAAGACCACCTAGTCCAAAATGTAATATAATACTTTGAAACTAAGAGGGCTTGTCGAAGCAGTCCATTTTGTTCTCAGAAGCTGCTTTACTAAGACAGAGAAACAATATGGGGATGCGTGAGTATTAAATATCACTTCTCTCCGTACCTATCTTGTCAAGGTACTCTCTTCATTGATTCCTGGTTAGGCAATAATTCACAGTCTGCATAGGAGAATATTTATGTTTCTCTTTACTTGCCTAGGCCAGACTTCTGAGATGATGATTCCCCCTGTGTTGTGTGGAACTTGGGGGTGTCCCTCTCCCTCGCTATCAGTGACTGTATTTGATACAGTCTCATTGCTTTCTAGCCGTGGCTTCTGCTGGTCTAGTGTTAAAGCATTGTAACACTATATACTAAAATATTCATTGTATGGTATCAAATAGTGCTGTAGGACATAGAGAAAGCCAGAACCACTTATTATACACACCGGATGTACCAGCGCTGAAGTGTTAGCCTTTGGTATTTTAGATTGAAAAGAAGCATACCTGGTTAAGTAGCAGGAAATTTCCAGATGAGCTCAAGTTTAAATTTTGGCATTCCTGAAATTGTTTTTGCTATCATTTATTGAAGAATTTGAAGCCAGTTGATTTTTAACAAGTTTTTTTAAGGCGGTATAAGCTCAAATGTTTATTGAATAATTGAAAATGGACTTAAAAGTCTGTTGCAGTAGATATACTTTGTGGTTAATGGTGTGTACTACAAGAATACATTTTGATCATTTGTAATATTTTATCTCTTGGACTTAATATATGGCTAATTGTTCATGAGTGTCTCAACCATAAGCAGTTTGAAATTATGCATCTGGGAGAGAAGTAAAAACAGGTTTCCTTAAGCTCTATTCCTTTCCAGCCCTCACCTCTGACTTCAAGTAAGCATAGCTTGTTTATATTTCAGTTAGTTTCCTTCCTTAAACTAAGGAAGTTTTGTTCCTCTGCCTTTGCATATGCTATTCCTTCTCCTTGAAATGCTGTCCTCCCAAGTCACTTTCTAAAAACTTTGTTAAGGAAATTTTCATACATACAAAAGTGGTGAAATAGTATGAAAACCTCCCATTTATTCATCATCCAGCTTCAGCCATGAACAACATTTTGCCAGTTCCAGATAATTTGTTAACGGCTAGCTTACATATTTTCATGGTAAAGCTTTCTTCACTTCCTAACAAAGTGAGAAAAACAGAGGGATCTGTTTTTCTCACAGTGCACCTGCAAAAGTTTCTAGATGCTTCTTGTATGTACTTATTAAAAAGTACTCAGGACACATTGGTATGATTGTCTTTTGCTCCTTATTTTTCTCTCTACAGCAAGACGTTCTCCTGGAGGGAAAAGGGTGGTATCTTACTTTATAAAATGTGTGTTGCTGGGCTGGGGGCAGTAGCTCACGCCTGTAATCCCAGCACTTTGGGAGGCCAAGGCAGGCAGATTGCCAGAGCCCAGGAGATGAGACCAGCCTGAGCAACATGATGAAACCCCGTCTCTACAAACAAAAATATATGTATATGTATATATATTAGTGGGGTGTGGTGTGGTGGTGCATGCCTGTAGTCCCTGCTATTGGGGAGGCTGAAGTGGGAAGATCTCTTGAGCCTGGCAGGCAGAGGTTGCAGTGAGCCAAGATCATGCTGCTACTGTTGATCCTGGGTGACAGAGTGAGACCCTATCTCAAAATAAAATGTGTGGTGGCTAACTTATTAATCAAAACATTTGAGGTGTTCATTATGCATTTGTTGAATGGTCTCCTCCAAAAAATATGAATACTCCGTTGTATTTACATCTAACAGTAAACAACAAAACTTTTAATTATACATTTAAAGAATGTTTTAAAGACAGTCAATTTTGACCTTTATCAGATAACAGACTTTGCTTAGTTCTGTAGATTGGCCGTACATTTAAAAAACGTTTTAAGCCAGGCACAGTGGCGTGTGCCTGTAGTACCAGCTACCTGGGAGGCTGAGGCTGGAGGATCGCTTGAGTCCAGGATTCTGGGCTGTAGTGCCCTATGCGATCAGGTGTCTGCACTAAGTTCGGCATCAATATGGTGACCTCCTGGGAGTGGGGGACCACCAGGTTGCCTAAGGAGGGGTAAACCGGCCCAGGTGGGAAATGGAGCAGGTCAAGACTCCCGTGCTGGTCAGTAGTGCGATCGCACCTGTGAATAGCCACTGCACTCCAGCCTGGGCAACATAGGGAGACCCCGTCTCTTAAAAAAAAAAAAAAAATTTAAAGATAGTCAATTTTGATCTTTATGAGATAACAGACTTTGCTTAGTTCTGTAGATTGACTCTCCTGTGGGTGCTTTCTCTGCATGGGAAGCCCTTATCTGGATGCCTCCTTAAACCAGACGCACTGTTTTAATTATTATCTCAGTAGATACTGCGTCTGGGCAAATTACACTGTGGGAAAACTGAAGAATAATGACTTTTTAAAAAGTCTTCGAAGAATCTTCTGGAATAGGTGTGGCAATGAACCAAGAAAACAATCACTCTCTCTAAACCCTGTGCTTCCATGGATCTGATACGGTTATTTTGTAACAAGTCATATCTAACACATTTCTTATTGTACACACTTATAAGATGTATAAGAAGCTTTCAAAAACAATGCACACCACATGGTTTGACTGATTACAGTACTGTTCCCACACTGAGTGGTGAATTGAAGCCCTTGCTGCTAAAATATTGCTGCATTCTATACCTGTCCATATTGCCAAGTTCAGAAGTGAATAATTTTTTTTTAAGAGATGAGGTCTTGCTATGTTGCCTGTGCTGGTGTGCAGCAGCATGATTATAACATACTGCAGTGTTGAACTGGGCTCAAGTGATCCTCCCACCTCAGGCACCTGACTAGCTGGGGCTACAGACACACACCAGTGTCCTCAGCTTAATCTTTCTTTTTAAATTACATTTTTATTAACTTTCTTTCCTGAATACAGTGAAAGGAAAAAAAATGAATCAGGAATAAATATTTGGAATAGTTTGTTCATAGGTGGATATTTTCAGAGAAATTTTATATTGTAAGACTACAGTTAATTTTATGTATTTTTTGAAAAACTAAACATGTAACTTAGAAATATCAGCTTTAATCAGAGATAAATTGCCAGGGCTTATATATGAGCACGGGTAGGTGTTCATTGGTGAATATCTTCTTTAAGATCACAAGGACGCTAGGAGCGGTGGCTCGCGCCTGTCATCCTAGTACTTTGGGAGGCCAATGTGGTAGGATCACTTGAGGCCAAGAGTTCAAGAACAGACTGGACAACATAGTGAGATGCCATCTCTACACAAAATTTTTTAAAAAGTCACAAGGATGGATTTTCCAGTGTAATACTTAAAGTTGGGGTTCTAATGAAATGATGTGATCTAATGGAATGTAATTAAAAAAGATTTGAAAAAAGCTTTAAGAAGCCTTGAAATTTGTTTCACTATTCTTGATCCCTTTGATTAGTCCTACGATTTATTTTGTTTAATATTCAGGGATGTGCCCTACAGTGAAATGAAATTTGAAGTGTCACTAAAAAAAGATACAGTGGATGAGCGTGTGACTTATCCATGGAAGAGAAGAAAAGAGGTTGTTTTTTTTGTTTGTTGTTTGTTTTTTGTTTTTTTAAGGGATAGCCTTGCTGTTGTTGCCCAGGCTGGTCTCCAGAGCTCAGGCAGTTCTTCCCACCTCAGCCTCTGTAGTAGCTGGGACTATATATAGGTGTGAGATTTTTAGAAATCTTTCATGTGATAAAAATATTTAAGAAGGGAAAATAGAACTCCTAAACATTTTTGGCATGTCATTCCCTTCATTTAATAATTGGGTTTGCATGCTTTTCTTGACAAATGAACTTGTGTACCACAAAGAGCTTTTTCACTGTGACTTTTCTGTGTTTAGCAAACAAGAGTTTGCTGAATTGATTTCAAACTGATTTCCATACACAGACGTATAATGTTTTAGTAGATATATCTGATTGTTCTTTAATTAATTCACCTAGTTGTATTAGCTCATACTCATACCCCATACACACTGGCCAAAACTGTTGCAGTAAATGTGGGCAACAAAACAAATCAACCTTCAACTGGGGAGCCACCTTGCAAAAGTGATTGTTCCTGGTGAGTCCTCTAAAGAATTGAAAGTTAATGTACCTTGCCTCTGAACAATGCAAGGAAAGAGGCGTGCTGCTGGACATAGTAAGGTATAAACATTTTATAGCGTTAGATAATGGTTTCTTTTGGAAGGACCTCAAACAAGAGTTATTGGGGGATGGTTTTTTTTTTTAAAGAAGAGAGAAAGAAGAAAAAAAAGAATGAAGGAGAGGAAGAAAGAGAAAGAGGAAGAGGGAGAGAGAACAGGAGTGTTGCTTTATTGCCCGGGCTAGAATGCAGTCTAAAAATGGGCATGCCTATAATTGTGCTTAATAATAGAGACATGAAAAAAAGTGAGGGAAGAAAATAACTAACAAGCAGCCAAGCAATATTTCATTTAAACCTGTAAATAGGTGTGATGTGTACTGATAAGAGTGTATATTTTGTGTATTTAAAGTGGAGAGTTCTATAAATGTTAATTAAGTCTGCTTGTTCCGGATCTGAGTTCAAGTCCTGGATATCGTTGTTAACTTTCTGTCTCATTGATCTGTCTAATATTGATGTTGAAGTCTCCCACTATAATTGTGTGGGAGTCTAAGTCTCTTTATAAGTCTTATATATCTGGGTATTCCTGTATTGGGTGTGTATATATTTAGGATCTTTAGCTCTTCTTGTTGCATTGATCCTTTTATCATTATGTAATGTCCTTCTTTGCTTCTTTTGATCTTT
>NW_016107316.1:11556100-11563197 GCF_001604975.1 Cebus imitator | reverse complement strand
TGTGGTGTTCTCTGTATTACCTCTAGTTGAATATTGTCCTGCCTTGCTAGGTTGGGAAAGTTTTCCTGAATAATATCCTGAAGCATATTTTCCAGCTTGGATTGATTCTCTTCGTCACATTCAGGTACACCTATCAAGCGTAGATTAGGTCTTTTCACATAGTCCCATATTTCTTGGAGACTTTGCTCGTTCCTTTTTATCCTTTTTTCTCTAATCTTGTCTTCTCGTTTTATTTCATTAAGTTAGTCTTCGACCTCTGATGTCTTTTCTTCTGCTTGATCGACTCAGCTGTTAAAACTTGTGCATAGTTTGTGAAGTTCTCGTGTTGTGTTTTTCAGCTCCTTTAATTCACTTATATTCCTCTCTAAATTGTGTATTCTTGTTAACATTTCGTCAAACCTTTTTTCAAAGTTCTTAGTTTCTTTGCATTGGGTTAGAACAAGTTCTTTTAATTCACAGAAATTTCTTATCAACCACCTTTTGAAGCCTGCTTCTGTTAATGGAACACACTCGTTCTCCATCAGGCCTTGTTCCTTTGCTGATGAGGAACTGTGATCCCCTGTAGAGGGAGAGGCGTTCTGATTTTGGGTATTCTCAGCCTTTTTAGGCTGGTTTCTTCCCTTTGTTTTAGATTTACCTGTCTGTGGTCTTTATAATTACCGTCTTTTTAACTGGGTTTCTGAGTGGACGTCCAACTTGTTGATTCCTAGTGCTAAAATCTGAGCAACCCACTGCGCCGGCCAAAACAGCGGCGTTATGATTGATGGTGCTTTTCTGACCCTGTACCAAGAACCGCCGCACCAAGGCAGCGGCAAAACCGCCTCACCGGCCACAAGAGTCGCGCTGGTGACCCATGGGGCTTCTCTGCTGGGAATCCCCTGGTGTGTGAGCAACAAAAATTCGTCTGAAAGTGTGGCGTCCTCTCATTCTCTGCACTTTCACTGCGAGCTACAGTCCCAAGCTGCTAGTGATCAGCCATCTTGGATCTCTCTGGGGGATGGTTATTAATAATCATGTAGTGATAAGAAGCAGGATGTCTTAAATACCGGATTTGTATCCTGATTCTCCCGTATGTCAGCTCAGCAAGCTTTAACCCATAGCTTTACTGAATCTTAGTTTCCCCATCTGCACATGGGCTTTAGAAATACACTTCATGGGTTGTCGTGAGGAATATGTGAAGTAATATACGTAAATACACGTCATAGAGTGTGTCCTCAATAAATATTGGCTGATTCCAAATTTGATATTGTGACATTGTTTAGATCATCTACCCTAAAGATAAAACTTGATCTGCTTATCTAGCAGATGTTAGTGAAATGACTTCAGCTAATAAAAGGAAAATGCATTTCCTGTGTGTTTATCATTCAAGGTGAAAGGGAAGAAGTATATAATAGTTTGTTTAAAATACTATTGATAGCTAGCTGGGCACAGTGGCCCACACCTGTAATCCCAGCACTTTGGGAGGCTGAGGAAGGTGGATCACTTGAGGTTAGGAGTGTGAGACCAGCCTGGCCAACATGGTGAAACCCCATCTCTACTAAAAATAGAAAAATTAGCCAGTCTTGGTGGTGTGTGCCTGTAGTCCCAGCTACTTGGGAGGCTGAGGTGGGAGAATCACTTGAACCCAGGAGGTGGAGTCTGCAGTGAGCCAAGATCATCATGCCACTGCACTTTAGCATGGGTGACAGAGCGAGGCTTAGTCTCAGAAAAGTCCCAGCTACTTGGGACTACTGAGGCAGGAGAATCACTTGAACCCAGGAGGTGGAGGCTGCAGTGAGCTGAGATTGCACCACTGCGCTCCAACCTGAGCGATGGAGCGAGACTCCATCTCAAAAACTAAATAAAAATAAAATACTATTGATAGGAATTTAATGACCCTTGAAAGTACAAAACGTTCACATTTTCACAAAGGGGGAAGGAGAGCAGATTCTGGGAACTTAACTAGGTAAGGAAGCCTAACTCCAATCCTAGGTGAGATTTCTATCTTGAGTCATTAACAGTACTCTTTCTTAGTACTTAAATACAGTGTATCCTCCTGGGATACTGCAGGGATTGGCCAGCAATTATAGGCACAACTCATTTCCTTTTAAAATGGATTTACAATCCAGGGAGACTAGGAAAATTCACCAGATATTATGATGGGATTTCAGTAGGATGTTCCTCTATAGCTAAAGAATTTTATTCAGAAGTTGCTGGTTAATGGGAAGGGGCAGCCTCTGGCAGCTTTGTTCTCAGCTCTGTTCTCTTTTGTTAGTGACTTAGATGGAGATACTGATTACATGCTGATCCTAAATTCAGGAAGCTGAGACAGGCAGTAAATCTGTAGTGTGTCAGAATCTACATCTGGGAAATCTTCACAGACAAGAGTGTAGTAAGATGAAATTCACTTGCAGATATAGTTAGGCCTATGTTTGAGCTTCTGAATCCAACTGTACAGGTACAGAGGGTGGCTTAGCACAATCAAGCGTAAAAAAGAACTTGGTATTTTAGGGAGTTACTTGCATGTGTTACTCAGACAATTTATAAAGCCAGTGCAGGCTAGATGCGGTGACTCACGCCTCTTATCCCAGCATGTTGAGAGGCCAAGGCAGGAGGATTACTTGAGGCCAAGAGTTCAAGACCAGCCTAGGCAACATGGTGAGTGAGACCTTGTTTCTACCAAAAACAAAAAAAACCAGTACAACTTTAGGTTGCATTAATTGAAATTTGTTAGCTAGCATATGAGAACTGAGATCCCATTGTGTTCTGTCCAGGATGATTTTACCTCGTTTTAATATATATCCATAAAACTGGAGCATGTGTGTAAAGAGGGAAACAAAAGGGAAATAGGTAGCTAGGAAACATGCCAGTCAGAGGAATGACTTAAAGACCTAAATGTCTATTCTAGAAAACACAGTATTTGGAGGCTATTTTCAGGCATTGGAGCACTTATTTAGAAGGGAGAGCACATTATCTCAAAAGGTAGAATTAAGGCTGGGTGTAGTGTCTCACACCTGTAACCCCAGCACTTTGGGAGTCTGGGGCTGGGTGGATCACTTGAGGTCAGGAATTAGAGACCAGCTTGGCCAACATGGTGAAGCCCTGTCTCTACTAAAAATACAAAAATTACCCGGGCATGGTGGTGGGCATCTGTAGTCCCAGCTACCCAGAGGCTAAGGATCACATGAGTCTGGGAAGCGGAGGCTTCAATGAGCCAAGATTGCACTGCTGCAATCCAGCCTGGGTGACAGAGTGAGACTCCATCTCAAAAACAAAAACAAAAAAGGTAGAATTAAGACCAGTAGATGAGTTAAGTGACATTCAAAATCTTGGTAAGTCTTTTAAGCATTTGAGTCTAGCTCAAGAGAAAATAGTTCTCTATCGCCAGATGGGAGATGCTGTGGAGGGATTTTAGGCATCTGATGAATAAATATGATGACGAACAGTAACTTCTTCATAGCCAGAAATTCTGAGTTTGGTATATGAATAAATGTGCAGTTTTGAACATGAACCATTTGTAATGATTCTTTAGTTTTAATTTTTGTGTCATTTTATTCTGGTGTATTGGTTAAGCATCTTATTCTTTGGAATGGTTAATATTATACTTTATAAAATATTTATTTTTGAATTATTCTCATAGTGGTAGTTGCATAATGTTTGATCTCAAGGTAGTCTCCCACTGTTTTATATCTTTGTTACTTCAAGTAAGACAATCTTAAATATGAGAAGATATCTAGAGATTGTGCTAAGATTACATCTTGATGGTAATTAATGTAAGTGATAGAATGTTATCTTTTACAGGTAGTAAACCTATTGATGGCAATTTTGCTGACTGTGGAAGTGACTCATCCAAACTCCATGCCAGCTGTCAACATTCAGTATGAAGTCATTGGTAATTACTATTCATCTGAGAGAATGGCTGGTATGTGTTTAATTGAAAAAAATCTCCCCTGCTAATTTTTATATACAGTCATGTGTTGTTTAATGCTGGGGACACATTCTGAGAAATGTCATTGGGTGATTTTGTTGTGTGAACATCATAGGGTGTACTTATACAAACCTAGATAGCATAGCCTACTATACACCTAGGCTAAATGGTAGAGGCTCCTAGGCTAAAACCTGTACAGCAGATTACCGTACTGAATGCTGTAGGCAGCAGTCATACAATGGCAAATACGTATGTATCTAAAGATACAAAAACGTAGTAATACTGTAAATACACTATTACAGTGTTACGGAACCATCGTCATGTATGTAGTCCATTGTTGACCAAAATGTTATTTGGCACATGTGTCTCTCTCTCTCCACACACACTAGTTATTTAGATGATTGATTAGATTATGCTTAAGTTACATTTCAGAAAGTTACATGATTACATAAGGGTAACAAGTTAAATTTAAGTCGTTCTTACTGAGGCAGGAAAGCATTTTAAGGGGGTTCTAGGAGATATTCAGCGAGGATTACAATAGAGCATTTCTAGCCGGAAAATCTAGAAAATTCTGGAAAATTTTGTGACTGTCATATGTAGTAATGTGAAAGCACTTAACAATTGTTCACATTGTGTTTTTTAAAATGCTTAAAAAAAAAAAAAGGCTCCTGAAATTTAATTGTCAACTGTGACAGGAGACATAACAACATATTGTCAACAGCCCTTCTGGCATTTGTTTCCTTCTGAGTAGTCTGTTTTTATTTAAAAAATAAATAAATAGGCCAGGTATGGTGGCTTACGCTTGTAATCCTAGCACTTTGGGAGGGTGAGGCAGGCAGATCACTTGAGGTCAGGAGTTGGAAACCAGCCTGGCCAACATGGTGAAATCCATCTCTACTAAAAATGCAAAAAAATTAGCTGGGTGTGGTGGTGGGCACCTGTAACCCAAGCTACTCAAGAGGCTGAAGCAGGAGAATCGCTTGAACCTGGGAGGTGGAGGTTGCAGTGAGCTGAGGTCGTGCCGCCATTGCACTATAGCTGGAGTGACAGAGCGAGACTCCATCTCAAAAATAAAATAAATAAAATTTATTTTCTAATGACTATTAGTCAATTTTTGATATTTTCAAAATTATACTTCAGGATGTAAAATGTTAATTAATCTGCTAATATCAGCATTTTCCCTTGTCATGTTTCTCCTAAAATTGAGGTGTAGAAAAATGATTTACCATTTTTGAGATTCTTACAGGTCTTTTAGACTGGCCTCTGTGGCTAGAGCTGTAGGGATGAAGTCTTGAGTTGCTGCATGTTGCATGAGTATTATTAACTACTGCGAAAATCAGATATATTCATTAGTATATTTATGTTGATTATAATTGCACCAAAGCTCTTATTCTTGAGTGAATATAAAAATACATAGTTCTTGCTGGGTGCAATGGTTCATGTCTGTAATCCCAATACTTTGGGAGGCCAAGATAGGTGGATTGCTTGAGCTCAGGAATTTGAGATCAGCCTAGGCAATGTGGTGAAATCCTGTCTCTACCAAAAATACAAAAAAATTACCTGGGCATGGTGGCACACGCCTGTAGTCCTAGCTACTCAGGAGACTCAGATGGGAGGATCACTTGAGCCTGGGAGGCAGAGGCTGCAGTGAGCCAAGATTGCGCCACTGCACTCCAGACTGGGTGACAGTGAGAGTGCATAAAAAACACACACACACACACAGTTCTTGGTTGTGTGATGGTTTTGTGTTTCTTTGGAAATTGAAATTTGACTTTTCCTCAAACCGAGTTAATTTCTGATCATTGATTTAATGACCATAAATAAGGAGATTTGTGATTATTTTTCCTCAGCTAAATAGGATTAAACCTATGCAAGCCGTTTTTCAAGTATGGATTTAATCTTATTTACACTTCCAGAAGTGAAAGGAGACCCTTAGGGGAGGTTCCTGAATGTAATGGTGGCTGGAAACCTGAGGTTTCTCTTTGCACATCTAATCTAACTCTTGTATTTTGTTTGCTTTATTGATTCACAAATATCAGAGTGTCTGTTGTTCCAGGCATCCTATGTATTTCTCACCTGCCACCCCATTTCCCCTGTTTTGCTCTTTGTTCCAATATAAAACCTTGAACTTCACTTTATTGTTTTAATACTTTAAGAAATCAAAATAAGCATGCAGTCTTCATAAGCCTTTTTTATTTTTTAAATGTAGCTACTAATAGAAGAAAGTTGCTCTGGTTCGAATATATGTGTCCCTCCAAAATTCATATGTTGGAGCTTAATCTCCAAGGTGATGATATTAAAATGTGGGGCCCTTGGGTGGTGATTAGACTGTGAGGGCTCAACCCTCATGAATGGGATAAATGCCCTTCATTTTTAAAATTACATTTATATTATTTGTTTGTTTAAAAACATTTTTTAAAGACAAGGTCTTTGTTGCCCCAGCTGGAGTGCAGTGGTACAGTCACCTCACTGTGACCCGGAATTCCTGAGCTCAAGTGATCCTCCCACCTCAGCTACCTGAGTAGCTAATGTTTTTTGTGGAGATATGAGGGTCTCCCTATATTTACCAGGCCAGTCTTGAGCTCCCAACTTTAAGTGACCCTCCCACCTCAGCCTCCCAAAGTGCTGCGATTAGAGGCATGAGCCACTGTGCCCACCCCATAGCAGACTCTTGAAAGCTGATTGTTTGAATCACAAATTTTGCTTTCAAATTTGATAATACCGGTTTAATTTCATATTTTGTTTTTAACCTGAATTCTTCTAAGTGGTAGTTTGCATGTTGTAGCAGGGAAGTCCCTTAAATTCTTAACATTTATCCTCTAAGGAAAAATAAAGAGCGCTATTCTTAGTTTAGTGCCAAATACTGATGATGTTTTACTGCCTAGTGAAAAGACGATATATACATGCTGGGCATGGTGGCTCACGCCTATAATCCCAGCACTTTGGGAAGCTGACGTGGGTGAATCAGTTGAGATTAGAAGTTTGAGACCAGCCTGGCCAACATGGTGAAACCCTGTCTCTACTAAAAATACAAAAATTAGCTGGGCATGGTTGCGTGGGTCTGCAATCCTAGCTACTCTGGCGGCTGAGGCAAGAGAATCACTTGAACCCAGGAGGCAGAGGTTGCAGTGAGCCAAGATCGCACCAGTGCACTCCAGCCTGGGTGACAGAGCAAGACTCTGTCTTTAAA
>NW_016107316.1:11538315-11555625 GCF_001604975.1 Cebus imitator | reverse complement strand
AAAAAAAAAACAAAAAAAAAACACTACCCAGAATCAACTACAGATTTGTGCTAAGAAACTCAGTAATTCACACATGGTTTAGAATTGCTTGAGATTGCTGGCTGTTTTGTGAAAAAATTAGTGAGCATGGATTAATGGAGAGTTGGAACAACCTGAGGAAGAGTTGAGGAACAAAGAAGAAAGTAGTGTGTGTAGCCTAGATACCAGGGTGCAGGAAGCAGTGAGTTTTAACGTTTGGGAGGTTGGGTGGAGAAGCAGGATTAATGGAGAACTTTGAATTTCAGGTTATATTTATCTAGGGCAAGAGGCAATGTATGTAGCATTCTGAGTTTAATACATCTGTCTTTTAAGCAAATGCCAGCAATTCCTTTCAGTTAAACCCTACTCATCTCATAAGACCCATCTTGTGTCATTTCTTCATATTTTTTCCTGATGCTTCAGACAAAGCAAATTGTTTCTGCCTCTGTTGTACCACTTGACACATTGAATTATAATGATCAGTTTGCACATCTTCAGACTCCTGGACTCCTAAGGCACAGGGACCTGTTTCTCAAGCAGAGAATGTGGTTCATGTGCCATCCTAAACCCACATCAGTGAGTTGTAGCAGTTTAACAAATACGTGCTTTGTGTGAATGTCTCAAGGTTCATTACTTCATGCTGAGACTTTAATTTTTTTTTTTTTTTTTTTTTTTTTTTTTTTTTTTTTTTTTTTTTTTTTTTTTTTTTTTAACCTTCTTGGCCTTAGATCTTTTTATAGCCAATTTTGAAAATATTTAAATTTAAGTATTTCAAAGCTAGCTCTAAATGAAGTTTTGTTCTTTTTGTTGTATAAATAGCTTAATTAGATTTTTGTTTTTGTTTTCTTAGATAATGCCTGTGTTCTTTTTGCCGTCTCTGTTCTTATGTTTATAATCAGTTCAATGCTGGTTTATGGAGCAATTTCTGTAAGTATACTGTATTTTCAGCTTTTAGAGTTTGACCTTAGGGGAACTTAGTCATTTCATATATGTGATACAATATTGTGGTGGTGATTTTTTTCTCTAGTATCAAGTGGGTTGGCTGATTCCATTCTTCTGTTACCGGCTTTTTGACTTCGTCCTCAGTTGCCTGGTTGCTATTAGTTCTCTCACCTATTTGCCGAGAATCAAAGAATATCTGGATCAATTGGTAAGTGTGTATGCTAATTAAACTTTTTTAAAAAAATTATTTTGAGTAAAATGTTTACATTGAAATTCTGAGTCAGCCTTAGGTATTTTTAACTACACTTGCTTTTGAAAGTGTCTTAAAATAATTATTTCTGCTCTCTTTGCTACTGTGACAAAACTAGCAAGATGAAAGTAATTTCTTACCGTACATTGGGATAATTCATTATTAAGAGTTCCTAGAAAGAGATATTGTGGAACTCGTGCTTCAGCTTTTGTTTTTGAGTGAATTAAAGGAATAGTAATTTGACTGTGTATGGCACTCTTTAAGTGATCAGCTTTTTGTCTTTACAAACGTCTGTGACAAGTATTCCAGTGCCAATCGTGTTTATAGCCCTATGCTAGGCAGTGTGGGTGATTTAAAGATAACTGTCTCATCATTAGTGAGCAAACCATAATATTTGGGGAGTCAAGATACATGAAGATGTTATCTGTGATAACAAATGGGAGCTGTCACCGCTGCAGCAAATAAGGAACTTGGATTCATGTCATATGGAGGGGGCCGGGAAAACTCTGGGTTGAGTGGCCAAGGAGGGCTTCCTGGAGGTGGTCAGAAGGAGATGTGGGATCCAGGTAGATGAAAATTGGCAGGGGCATCCTCAGTTTATTTCCAAAGTGCTGTCTTTCAGAACTTTGCTTCCCACTTCCAGATTTCCTGCCTGGCCCATTTCGCACACCACCAAATGTATCCTTCATTTATTCAGAAAGCATTTGCTGGTTGCTCTTACGGGTAAGGCACTCTGCTAGGTCACAGCGATGCATCAGTGGAGCTTACTGCCTGGTGAAGGGATCAGAAAGTTGACAGTTACTGACATACCGTTGTCGGTTACTGTGGGAATGGATATCACATGGGAACTAAACCTGGGCTGGGAAGTGAGATTTGAATTGTACTTAGGAGTTTGAATAGAGAAAGTATAGAAGACGATGTTCCAGATAAAATAGAGACCTTGAGGCAAGAAGCAGCATAGTGTATATAGTGAGGGCACTAGAAGCTGGCCATGGTGGCTGGCATACAGAGAGAGAGTAGAGAAGACTGGAGAGAGGTGGCCAGGGGCAGGGCCTCTTGGCCTGGTCAGCCATGGTCAGCAGCCTCTTCAGTGTTTTTCTCTGCTTATGTCGTCTCCAGTGGAGAAATTTCAAGTGGTGCCTCCCTGCCTTCTGAATAAAACCCTTGGCATAGCATTCCCTCATGAGCAGCTCCCTTCTGTGTTTGTCCTTTTGTTTACAGATGAGGATCAAAAAAACAGGTCCCCCCCACCCCAGGGAGACACCTGCCTTGGGTTTGGGAAGTGGTGTGTTCTTTTTAATTGTTTTTCTATTTTTTTTTTCAGTCCTTTGGGATTTCCATTTATGCAGCTTTTTAAATGAAAATGTAATTATTTAGGCCTTCATATTGACATTTCCATTAAAAACAAGTATAACGTTAAAAAATTAAGCTTTATAGAAAAGAACATAAAAATGAATTTATTATTCCCTTTACAGACTGTGTTTTTTCTCTGTTTTGTTCACTTAGTGCCTCAGACTGGAAGGTATTTCTTTTGTTGGCTAGCTTTTACATCTTAAATTCTTCTTTTATAATGCCTTTCTCTCTGAACTTAGCTCATTGCCTTGTACACAGTCAGGTGTGAATAAGTATTTAAATGAATATAGCTGATGCTTTTCAGTAGAACAGAGTATGTCTGCAGTAAAACTTGTGTCTTGCCTGGCTCTGTAACCAGTGGATGTCTTTTTGCCCCTGTCTGATGAGAGTTGAGATGAACGATTGGAATTTAGAAAAATAATTTCCCCATATAGCATTTAAATGGCCTAATTTATCTGTAGAACTTATATAGATCTGAGCATCTCCTGAGTTAAAGACGCAAGTGACACAGGAACAGATTTCCAGTGCCGTGTAGGGGATCGTGTTTTTCCGAAAGAAGGAAAATAGTGAAAAGTAAAGAGAAAATTAGCTAAATTTATTTAGACTTTTTGGAGTATTGGGGGTTTTCAAACAAGTGTACTTAAAGTGATTGTTAGCATGCATTAATGGTGATGATGCTTAAAAGCACTTTACATTCTGCTTATACATTTTAATTAAAATACCACTTTTGACTTTGGTGCCTTTGTATTCTTCAGATGCTCTTCAGTTATCAGCAAGTGTAAGTGCGATGGCTGACTTGTAAACGTGTGTGTGTTTTTTTAATAGCCTGATTTTCCCTACAAAGATGACCTCCTGGCCTTGGACTCCAGCTGCCTCCTGTTCATTGTTCGTGCGTTCTTTGCCTTATTCATCATTTTTAAGGTACATTGCTGACTAAATCTTTAGGGGGTGACTGAGACTGACACTGCAAGTCTAAACCCTTTTGCTGCCTTACCACCTTACAAGTCACAGGAGATTGAGGATTTGTAGGGTCAGTGTTTATTCTGGCACACTAGCAGAGATAGCTTCTAGGAAATGTTTTCTGTCTTGTTTCCAAGGAGTGGTTGTAACCGTCAGGATCCCTCTTTTCAGTGAAAGGAACAATTTTTTATGTTTTTGGAAGTGTTTCATGATTTGTATTGAAAATCTGCTAAAATTCCCAAGGTTCAGAAACCCAGAATTTCTTCTGCAGCACATTGGGTTGACTGACCTGAACTGAAACTCCAACTCTTGTTTCTCTCTGAAATGTTGGCAATGAAACTTGTGACATTTAAATGACAGCAGGTAGGGAAAGGGCCTGGCCTCTGCTGGGTCCACCCAGAGGTCAGTTCCCTTCTACACAGAGGACGTGTGGGGAAAGCATTGTAAGTCACTGGCATTTTAGAGCAGGTAGTCTGTTGAGTTTCTAGCAGATGTCAACTTTGTTTTTATTTTTCCAGGCTTATCTAATCAACTGTGTTTGGAACTGCTATAAATACATCAACAACCGAAACGTGCCAGAGATTGCTGTGTACCCTGCCTTTGAAGCACCTCCTCAGGTTAGCTACTGTTGGATAGAATAAAAGGTCGCCAGTCACTGTTGATTGTTCCAGGAAAAGAACCTGGAGCTTGCCTTTCTCTTCCATTCCATAACCATAGGTTAGGGCATGAACTCGGGTACTTTTATGAACAGCTTAAAAACCACAGGAGTCAACATTTTCCACTTGGAATGTTGAGTCCATGGGTTGCTTATCTTATCCAGTTTGGCTGTTAGACCCTCATGAATGTCGTGTTTGTGGGAGACAAGACAGGAAACAGCTGTGTTAGGCCCATGTAGTCTGGGGCTTCTAAGGATGGGGAGTTCCATCAACTGAAATTTGTGTTGTCTTCAGAAAACATCCATATGATCCAAAGGGGGAGCTGACCTGTCTGGGGAGATGAATGCAGAGGGTTCCATGGGTCTTTTGGGGAAGCCTACCTTTCAGAGCCCTCTAATTGCTGCTGTACTAACTTCCCAGGTTTTTAGCATATCAAATATATGTCGCCCATCTAGGGCTAGGCTGTCAGACTTAGAGTCACTTAGATTGGAATGCCATTCCTCCACTGCATGTATGCCTGTTACCCTCAAAGACATGATAGAAGTTCATGATCTGACTACAGACTGATTATGATGAAAGTCAGGATCCAGGAGCCAGCATCTTACTGGGGGCTATTGCATGTTTTAATGGGGTCACCTTAACCCAAATCCTCAATACCTGAAGTGTAATTGGCACTGGAACTTTATCAGTCACACTGGAATGAGGGCAAAACAGTGGCACTTACTGCCTGCCTGTCTAGGAATCCTTGTCCAGAAGCAGAATTCTGCCTCTCCCCATCCTCTCCTTTGCTAGCAATCTTGGTAAAATTCCAGGTTATTTGTGCACCTCCTCTGGAACATTTTAGCTGACAGTTTTGTATAACCCTATTTAGGGCAAATAGTCTGAAAGCTGAATTATTCTAGAAAGGATTTTAAAGGAGAATTAAATCTGATAACAATTTTTTTTCTCTCTTTAGTATGTTTTGCCAACTTATGAAATGGCCGTGAAAATGCCTGAAAAAGAACCACCACCTCCTTACTTACCTGCCTGAAGAAATTCTGCCTTTGACAATAAATCCTATGCCAGCTTTTTGTCTTGTTTATTTTACAGAATGCTGCAATTCAGGGCTCTTCAGACTCATTTTATATAAAATATGTTGTCTTTTGTTTAAGCATTTATTTCAAACACTAAGGAGCTTTTTGGACTATTAAACATCTTTTTTTTTGTTAAGTCTTTTACATTTTAATAGTTTTTGAAGACAATCTAGATTAAGAGCAAAGTGCCATTGTTTGCCTTTAATTGGGGGGTGGGAAGGGAAAGGGGGTGCTCGCTACATATTTTCCTTTTTAACTGCACTTTCTTTATATAATAGTTTGCATTTTGTTATTTGCTACCCTGGGTACTTTCAGGAAGAGTGACTTCAATATTCAGGGTGACTAAGTCATTGGGTATGAGGTCTGAATTTTCAATCTACGAAAACAAGAACATTATTTGACATTTTGACTTGACTGTGGAAGATGATGGTTGCATGTTTCTAGTTTGCATATGTTTCCATCTTTGTGGTAAGATGCTTTAATAAATTTCTTTAAATACTTAGAGTTGTCGTTTTTTTAAATCTGTTACCTGTTTTTTTAGATAAAGCTGACATTTTCCATTACAGTATATTCAGAGTGCCAGGTTTTTTTTTTAACTTTGAGAATACAGTTGGCCGTTTGTACCCATGGAGTCAATCAACTGTGGATTGAAAATATTTTGGGGGAAAAATGGATAGTTGGATCTGTACTGAACGTGTACAGTACAGCACAATACAGAATGAGCACAATACACACTTTTTGTTCCTGTCATTGTTCTCCAAAAAATATACTATAACAATTATTTACATAGCATTTTACATTGTATTACATATTATAAGTAATCTAGAGCTCATTTAAAAAATATGATAGGGTATGCATGGGTCATATGCAAATACTACACCATTTTATCATAAGGGACTTGAGCAACCATGGATTTGAGTATCTGGAACCAATCCCCCCATGGACACCAAGGGACAACTGTACAATGATGCACATTTAATTAGAAATCATTTCCTTTTTTTTCTTTTTTTGAGAGTTTAGCTCTGTCGCCAGGCTGGAGTGCAGTGGCTCGATCTCAGCCTACTGCAACCTCTGCCTCCTGGGTTCAAGTGATTCTGCCTCAGCCTTCCGAGTAGCTGGGACTACAGGTGCGCGTCACCACGCCTAGCTAATCTTTGTATTTTTTAGTAGAGCAGGGTTTCACCATGTTGTCCAGGATGGTCTTGATCTCTTGACCTCGTGATCCGCCCACCTCGGCCTCCCAAAGTGCTGGAATTACAGGCGTGAGCCACCACACCTGGCATTTTCCTAATCCATTAACGCAAACTAAATTTATGGGGAAGATACTTCTTGAATCACAGGACAGACATTAATATTGGTGGTTTGAAAAATTGTGAATGCTGTAGCAATTTTTTTTATGTCTTATTTTTTTTTCTTTCCAACTTTTTAGGTTCAGAGGATACGTGTGCAGGTTTGTTACATGGGAAAATTGTGTATTGCAGGGGTTTTGTCATCCAGGTCATGAGCACAATACCTGATAGCTAGTTTTTTGATCCTCAGCCTCTACTCTCAGATAGGCCCTGGTGTCTATTGCTGCCTTCTTTGTGTCCATGTGTACATAATGTTTAGCTCCCACTTATAAGTGAGAACATGCGGTATTTGGATTTCTGTCCCTACATGAATTTGCTTAGGATAATGACCTCCACCTCCATCCATGCCCCTGCAAAGGACATGATCTTGTTCTTTTTTATGACTGTGTAGTTTTCCATAGTGTATATATGTACCACACTTTCTTTATCCAGTCCACCATTGATGAGTAGGTTGATTCCCTGCCTTTGTGAACAGTGCTGTGATGAACATATGTTTATGTATGCATGTGCCTTTATGGGAGAATGGTTTATGTTCCTTTAGGTATATACCTGATAATAGAATTGCTGTGTTAAATGGTAGAATGGTAGTTCTAAGTTTGAGAAGTCCCTATGCTGCTTTCCACAGTGGTCAAACTAATTTACGTGCCCACCAACAGTGTCTTAAGTGTTCCCTTTTCTCTGTAACCTTGTCAGCATTGATTTCTTTTTAATAATAACCGTTCTCACTGGGATGAGATGCATTTCTCTGACGATTAGCATTTCTGTAATGGTTAAGTGATGTTGAACATTTTTCATTTGCTTGTTGGCACTGTGTATATCTTTTGAGAAATGTCTGCTCATGTCCCTTGCCATTTTTTTTTTTGGAGATAGGGTCTCACTCTGTTGCCCAGGCTGGAGTGCAGCGACATGATCTCAGCTTATTGCAACCCCTGCCTCCTGGGTTCAAGCGATTTTCATACCTCAGCCTCCCAAGTAGCTGGGACTACAGGGGTGTGCCACCACACCTGGCTAATTTTCATATTTTTAGTAGAGATAGGGGTTTACTACGTTGGCCCGGCTGGTCTCAAACTCCTTACCTCAGGTGATCCACCCTCCTAAGCCTCCCAAAGTGCTGGGATTACAGGTGTGAGCCACTATGCCTGGCCTCCTTTGCCTACTTTTAATGTTTTTGTTGTTTTGTTGTTTAAGTTCCTTATGGATTCTGAATATTAGACCTTTGCCAAATGCATAGTTTGCAAATATTTTATTCCATTCTACAGGTTGTCTGGTTACTCTGTTAATAGTTTCTTTTGCTGAGCAGAGAAGCTCTTTAGTTTTAATTAGGTCCTGTTTGTCAATTTTTGTTTTTGTTACAGTTGCTTTTGGTATCTTCCTCATGAAATCTTTCTCAGGGCCTACATCCAAAATGGTATTTCTTAGGTGTCCTTCTAGGGGTTGTTTTTTGTTTTTTAGTTTTAGGTTTTACATGTAAGTCTTAACATGGTTTGGATTTGTATCCCCGCCTGAATCTTATGTTGAATTGTAATCCCTGACGTTGGAGGTGGTGCCTGACGGGAAGTGATTGGATCATGGGGGCAGTTTCTTGTGGTTTAACACCATCCATCTTGGTGCTGTTTTTGTGATAGTGAGTGAGTTATTTCAAGAGCTGTGTATGTAGCACCTCCCCCTTCTCTCTCTCGCTTCTGCTCCTGTGGTGTAGGCAGCCTGGCTCTCCCTTTGCCTTCTGCCACGATTGAAAGCTCCCTGATGCCTCCCCAGAAACTGATGCCGCCATGCTTCCTATACAGCCTGTGGAGTGTGAGCCAATTAATCCTCTGTTCTTTATAAATTATTCAGTTTCAGCTATTTTTTATAGCAGTACGAGAACAGACTAATATAAGTCTTTAATCCATCTTGAATTATTTTTATATATGGTGAAGGTGTCCAGTTCTAATCTGCATTTAGCTAGCCAGTTAACCTAACACTATATGTATATATTGAATAGAGTCCTTTCCCCATTACTTGTGTTTGCCAACTTTATTGCAGATCAGATGGCTGTAGGTATGTGGTTTTATTTCTGGGCTAGTTTTATCCATCTGTCTGTTTTTGTACCAGTACCATGCTGTTTTGATTACTGTAGTCTTACAGTATAATTTGAAGTTGGACAGCATGATGCCTCCAGCTTTGTTTTTCTTGCTTAGGATTTCCTTGGCTATCTGGGCTCTTCGTTGGTTCCATATTAATTTTAAAATATTTTTTTCTAATTCTGTGAAAATGTCATTGGTAGTTTAATAGGAATAACATTGAATCTGCAAATTGCTTTGGGCAGCATGGCCATTTTAACAATATTGATTCTTCCTATCTGCGAGCATGGAATGTTTTTCCATTTGTTTATGTTGTCTCTGATTTCTGTCAGCCACGTTTTGCAATTCTCATTATAGAGATCTTTCACCTTCCTGGATAGCTGTATTCTTAGCTATTTAAGTCTTTTGTGACTGTTGTGAATGGGATTGCATTCTTGATTTGACTCTCAGCTCGGATGTTATTGTTGTATAGAAATGGTACTGATTTTTGTATATTGATTTTATATCCTGAGACTGCTGAAGTTTATCAGATCTAGGAGCCCTGAGGCAGAGACTATGGGGTTTTCTAGGTTTAGGACCACATTTTCTGTGAAAAGAAATAATTTGACCTCCTCTCTTCCTATTTGGATGCTTTTTATTTTTTTCTCTTGCCTGATTGTTCTCACTAGGACTGCCAGTACTGTGTTGAGTAGAAGTGATGATAGTCAGCACCCTTGTCTTGTTCTAGTTCTCAAGCAGAATGCTTCCAGCTTTTGCCAATTCAGTGTAATGTTGGCTGTGGATTTGTCATAGATAATTCTTACTGTTTTCAGATATGCTTCTTTGATGCCTCATAGTGTTTCAAGGGTTTTTTGACCCTTGAAACATCATCATGAAGTGATGCTGAATTTTATTGAAAGCCTTTTCTGTGTCTATTAAGATGATCATATGGTTTTGTTTTTAGTTCTGTTTACTTGATAAATCACATGTACTGATTTCTGTATATTGAACAAACCTTGCATCTCAGGAATAAAGCCTACTTGATCACAGTAGATTGGCTTTTTGATGTGCTGCTGGGTTTGGTTTGCTAGTTGAGAGCTTTTGTGTTTATGTTCATCAGGGATGTGTGCCTGAAATTTTCTTTTTCTGTTGTGTCTCTGCCAGGTTTTGGTATGAGAATGATGCTGGCCTGATGAGTTAGGGAGGAATTCCCAAGTGTTTGGAATAGTTTATGTAGGATTGGTACCATCTTTTTATGACTATTAGAATTTCGCCGTGAATCTGTCTGGGACATTTTCTGGTTGGTAGGGTTTTTATTATTATTACTGATTCAATTTCAGAACTCAAGCTGGATGTAGTGGCTCACACCTGTAATCTCAGCACTTTGGGAGGCCAAGGCGGATGGGTCACTTGAGGCTAGGAGTTCAAGACCTGCCTGGACAATATGGTGAAAACCCATCTCTACCAAAAATACAAGAATTAGCTGGGTGTGGTGGTGCATGTTTGTAATTACTTGGGAGGCTGAGGCATGAGAATTGCTTGAACCTGGAGGTGGAGGTTGCAGTGAGCCAAGACTGTACCATTGCACTCCAGCCTGAGTGACAGAGTGAGACTCTTACCTCAAAAAAAACAAAAACAAAAACCTCATTTTCGTTTTTTCCATGGTTTCAGTTTCTTCAATTTTGGGAGATTGTATATTTCTAGTAATTTATCCATTTCTTTTTTTTTTTTTTTTTAGATGGAGTCTTGCTCTGTTGCCCATGCTGGAGTGCAGTGGTGAAATCTCAGCTCACTGCAACCTCTGCCTCCTGGGTTCAAGTGATTCTCCTGCCTCCACCTCCCCAGTAGCTAGGATTACAGGCCTGTACCACCACACCCAGCTAATTTTTTTTTTTTTTTTTTTTTTTTTTTTTTTAAATAGAAATGGGGTTTCACTATGTTGGCCAGGCTGGTCTCAAAATCCTGACCTCAGGTGATCCGCCCGCCTCAGCCACTCAGAAGGCTGGGATTACAGGTGTGAGCCACTGCGCCTGGCCTATCCATTTCTTCTAAGTTCTACTTCGTGTGCATTGGGGTGTTCGTAATAGTCTTTGAGGATTTTTGTATTTCTATGGGATCAGTTGTAATGTTCTCTTTGTTATTTTTTATTGTGTTTACTTGGATCTTCTCTCTTTCTTTATTAGTCTAGCTAGTGGCCTATCAATCTTATTCTTTCAAAGAATCAACTTTTGATTTTATTTATTTTTACTTACTGTTTTTAGAGACAGGTCTTGCAATATTGCCCAGGCTGGCCTCAAACTCCTAGGCTCAAGGGATCTCCTGCCTTGGTCTCTCAAAGTGTTGGAATTATAGTCGTGAGCCACGGTGCCTGGCCTTGTTGCTCTTTTGTGTGGTTTCTCACATCTCAGTTTTGTTCAACTCAGTTTTGATTTTATTTCTTCTGTTAGCTTGGGTTGGTTTGCTCTTATTTTTGTAGTTCCTCTAGGTGATGTTGGGTTGTTAACTTGAGACCTTTCCAACTTTTTGAAGTAGGCGTTTAGCACTGTAAACTTTCCTCTTACTGCTTTAGCTATGCCCCAGAGACTCTGGTATGTTATATCTTTGTTTTCATTAGTTTCAAAGAATTTCTTGATTTCTGCCTTAATTTCATTGTTTATCCAAAAGTCATTCAAGAGCAGGTTGTTTAATTTCCCTGAAACCCTATGGTTTTGACAGATCTTATTATTGATTTCTATTTTTTTTTGTGCTGTGGCACAAGAGTGTCATTGATATGATTTCATTATTTTTTTAATTTGTTGAGAATTGCTTATGGCCTAGCATGTGATCAATTTTAGAATATGTTCCATGTTCAGATGAGAAACATGTATATTCTCTTGTTGGTTGCAGTGTTCTGAGGATATCTGTTAGCTTCATTTTAAGTGTCAAACTTAGGTCCTGAATATCTGTTAGTTTTCTGCCTTGACACGTCTAATACTGTCAGTGGGGGTGTTGGAATCTCTCACTATTATTGTATAGTTATCTGCATCTTCATAGGCTTCTAAGAACTTGTTTTATGCATCTAGGTGCTACAGTCAGTGTTGGATGCATATATATTCAGGATAATTAAATTTTGTTGAATTGAACCCTTTATCATTATGTAATAACCTTCTTTGTTCTTTTTCATCATTGTTGGTTTAAAGTCTGTTTTGTCAGAAATTAGAATACCAACCCTTGCTTTTTTGTGTTTTCTATTTGCTTTGCAGATTTTTCTCCATCTCTTTACCTTTGAGCCCGTGGGTATCACTGCATGTGAAATGGGCCTGCTGAAGACAGCATACACTTGGGTCTTGTTTCTTCATCCAACTTGCCACTCTGTGCCTTTTAAGTGGGGTGTTTATCCTGTTCAGCTTAATACCGATATTTGCATGCTGTCATCATGTTGTTAGCTGATTGTTATGTAGATGTGATTGTATAGTTACTTTATAGTGTCAATGATTATGTACTTAAGTGTTTTTGTGGTGGCTGGTAATGGTCTTTCATTTTCATGTTTAGCACTCTCCTAAGGACTTCTTGTAAGAGTTTGGGGACAGCAGATTCTTTTAGCGTTTGCTTGTCTGAAAAGAATTTTATTTCTTTTTTGATTATGAAGCTTAGTTTGGCCGGATATGAAATTCTTGGTTGGAATTTCTTTTCTTTAAGAATGCTGAATATAGGTCCCCTGTCTCTTCTGGCTTGCAGGGTTTCTGCTGAAAGGTCTGCTGTTAACCTGATGTAGCTGACCTGCTCCTTCTCTCTAGCTGCCTTTAATTTTTTGTTTGTTTGTTTTTTAGACAGAATTTTGCTTTTGTTGCCCAGGCTGGAGTGTAATGATGTGATCTTGGCTCACTGCAACCTCTACCTCCTGGGTTCAAGTGATTCTCCTGCCTCAGCCTCCTGGGTAGCTGGAAATACAGGTGATTGCCGCCACACCAGTCTAATCTAATTTTTGTATTTTTAGTAGAGATGGGGTTTCACTATGTTGGTCAGGCTGGTCTCGAACTCCTGATGTTGTTATCTGCCCGCCTCAGCCTCCCAAAGTGTTGGGATTACAGGTGTGAGCTGCACGACTGGCTACTATTTTTTCTTTTACATTGTCCTTGGAGAATCTGCTGACTAGGTATTTTGGGGGTGGTTGTCTTGTATAGTATCTCATAGGGGTTCTCTGAATTTCCTGAATTTGAATGTCAACCTCTCTAGCAAAGTTGGGAAATGTTTTTGGACAATATCCTCAAATATGTTTTCCAAGTTACTTGCACTCTCCCTCTTTTTCAGGGATGCCAGTGAGTCATAGGTTTGGTCTCTACATAATTCCATATTTCTCAAAGGTCTTGTTTATTCTTTTTTCTTTTTTGTCTCACTGAGTTGATTCACAGAACTAGTCTCATGCTCTGATATTCTTTCCTCAGCTTGGTCTATTATGCTGTTAATTCCATTGTATTGTGAAATTCTTGTAAGTTTTTCATCGCTTTGATAACATCAGATCACTTTGATTCTTTTTTTTTCATATCACATCACTTTGGTTCTTTCTTACAATGCCTATTTTGTCTCTCAGTTCTTATATCATTTTACTGAATTCTTTAGATTCCTTGGATTGGGTTTTCAACTTTCTCCCTGAATCTTGATCTTCATTGCCATTCAGATTCTGGATTCTATGTGTGTTGTTTCAGCCATTTCAGTTGGTTAAGAACCATTGCTGGGGAGCTAGTGCAGTTGTCTGTAGGTAAGAAGACACTCTGGCTTTTTGAGTTGTCAGAGTTCTTGTACTAGTTTTTTCTCATCTGTGTAGGCTGTTTCTTTAATCTTTGAAATTGCTGTACTTTGGATAAGACTTTTTGGTTTTATATTCTTTCATCACCTTGAGGGTTTTACTGTGGTATACATTGGGTTCAGGTGACTAGCTTTATTCTGGAAGACTTCAGGAGGTCAGGGCTGAGTTCAGCCCTCCTGGGCTGCATGCTCTAACCTTGTGGGGCTGGGACCAGGACCTGGCCTCTTGAGGTTAAGCACCTGCTACGCTGTAGATGCTGAGGTGATGCCAGCCTGCTGGCAGTAACACTGATGGGAGATGCTGGCACAAGTGCTCTGTCAAGGTGGTGGCAGGGGCCCACTTGTGTGCACACTGGCAAAGCAGTCTGGGGAGGCTGTGGGCAGAGGCACACTGTCACAGTGGTTGCGGGGAGACTGCAGGTGATTGTGCACCAGCAGGGGCCGTCCACAGAAAGTCTCCAACAGTTAGGCAGGGTCTGTCAGCAAAGGAGCTATTGCAGTGGCCACTGGGAATGCCCTGGTTGGGCATCTGAGGCTGTGCTGCAAGTGGTCACAGCCACATAGGAAATCCAGGAGAGGCCAGAAGATGGGGCATTCACACTGACCCCATCCCATGGGCGAGACAGCCCTGTTGTGTCTGGGTCTGATAGTCAATAAAGGTCAAAGTCGCTTAGAGATGCGTGGCAAGACTTGGGGCATGGGCATCCCTGGCTGTGCTCCACTGCAGCCGTTCTCATGCTGAACCCTCTGGGCTCCACTCAGGCTACAGTCCTGTCCCTGCCATCTCTTCAAGCAGCTCTCCCTAACAGTTCAAATGTCTGTGGGGGTCATGGGGTCTCCAGCAGCTAGGATTCCAGAGGTCAGTGGTGAGAGTGGGCCACACATTGCCTATTTCACTCACGCCGTCCCCAGGAGCCGCTAGAGGCCAGGAGCAAGTGCTGGTGCTTGGCAACCCCATGCAGGCTTCCCAGCTTCCTCCTTGTTTCAGCCCAGGGTCTGCATTCTGCCTCCATCCACTCTCAGTGCTTTACCTCAGAAGATCTGCTTAAGTGTGCCAGTCTTCTTGATGGTCTTGTCTCTTGGTGGGACATGCTCTTCATGACTGCATCTAGTTGGCCGTCTTCGCTCTTCTCTGAAAGCTATGTTTATATGTTGTGATCATTAGGTAATGAGCTCATCAAGGATAATTCACAGGAGGATTGCTTGAGCCCAGGAGTTTGAGGCTACAGTTTAGCTGCAGCCTGGGTGACAGAGTGAAACTCTGTCTCTAAAAACAAATAATTAAAATTGTATCAGTTGATGTCAAGAGAAAAGGCAAATAAGCAGAGATCTAGTGAATAAGCCTAGAGATCTGATGTACAGCATAAATCTAGAGATAAAATTATATACTGAAAATTTGCTGAAAGTAGATTAGGTGCTCTTACCACCAAAAATGGTAAATATTAATAGATTAATTTGCTTAGCTATAATCATTTTACCAAGTATATGTATATTAAAACAGTATTTTGTATACCTTAAATATATACAATTTTAAAAGAAGGAAAAGGAGGCAAAAAGAAAGCAGAAGCAAACTATAGCTTGTAGGTATCACAATTTCAATTTTATTCTGAAAATATTCTGCCTCACATCTTGCTAAGAATGTGACTGTGGTGGCTTTATACGCACCCTGAAAGCTCATGGATATACTTTATACATCTTCCAAAGGGAGAGCAGAATTGTTCGGGTGCAAACTCACCTTGTGGACACCTACCACCTCCACCACCACCAAAATAAGGAAGAGTAAGCTTTATGTTTAGAAAATAAGTGTAATTATATCTGGGAGTACATTCAGTTTCCAGTAGTGGAAGACGTTTTACTTCTAAATCTTTTAGAACATTTCAGAATCAAGGATGATATATCTGGGCTAGGTCTCACTTTGTTTCTTTATTTAAAAAAAAAGAAAAGTCTCAGATCCATCCAGTTTTCTTTGTTATTGTTTATTCTACTTTTTTTTTTTTTTTTCTGTTTAAGACCATGCTACACCATATTTAGAATTAACCAAAGCTGCTATTAGTTCTTTGGTAGTGGTGAGATACATAAAACATTTGAACATTTGAACATAAGCAGGACCATAGCTTAATTAGCCCAATGCTAGGCCATCATGGCCTTTAATCACTACTTCATTTGAAGCAGCCTTTTTTTTTTTAGATGGAGTCTTGCTCTGTCACCCAGTCTGGAGTGCAGTGGTATGATCTCGGCTCACTGTAACCTCTGTCTCCTGGGTTCAAGTGACTCTCCTGTCTCAGCCTCCCAAGTAGCTGGGACTACAGGCATGTGCCATCACACCTGGCTAATTTTTTGTATTTCTAGTAGAGATGAGGTTTCACCATGTTGGCCATACTGGTCTTGAACTCCTGATCTCAGGTGATCCACTCTCCTCAACCTCCCAAAGTGCTGGGGTTACATGTGTGAGCCACCATGCTCAGCCTAAAGCAGTCTTTTCTTTTGGAAAAGGACACAGCTTGATATTGTTTGGCTGTGTCCCCACCCAAATCTCATCTTGAATTGTAGTTTGGGTAACCCCACATGCCGTGGGAGGGCCCTGGTGGGAGCTAATTGAATCATGGGGCAGTTCATGCTATTCTCATGATAGTTCTCATCAGCTCTGATAGTTTTATAAGGGGCTTTCCCCCTTTTGCGCTCATTCTTCTCCTTCCTGCTGCCATATGAAGGACATGTTTGCTTCCTCTTCCACCACGATTGTAAGTTTCCTGAGGCCTCCCCAGCCATGCTGAACTGTGAGTCACTTCTTTCTTTTATAAATTATCCAGTCTCAGGTGTGTCTGTATTAGGAGTGTGAGAATAAAGTAGTGCAGGAAATTGGTACCAGAACTAAATTGGTACTAGGAGTGGGGTTGTACCCTGTAAAGTCACAGGGGTAGAGCTGACCAAGGCTGTGGGAGCCCACCTCTTGGATTAGCATAACCTGGATGCGAGACATGGAGTCAAAGGAGATCATTTTGGAGCTTTAAGGTTTGACTGCTTTGCTGGATTTTGGACTGGCATGGGGCCTATAGCCCCTTCATTTTGGCCAGTTGCTCCCATTTGGAATGGGTGTATTTACCAAATGCTTGTACGCCCATTGTATCTAGGAAGTAACTGACTTGCTTTTGACTTTACAGGCTCCTAGGCAGAAAGGACTTGTATCAGATGAGACTTTGGACTGTGGACTTTTGAGTTAATTCTGAGATAAATTAAGGCTTTGGGGGCCGTTGAGAAGGCAAGATTGGTTTTGAAATGTGAGGACAAGAGATTTAGGAGGGTTCAGTGGTGGAATGATAGGATTTGGCTGTGTCCCCACCCAAATCTCATCTTGCGTTGTAGCTCCTATGATCCTCACGTGTTGTGGGAGGGACCCAGTGGGAGATAATTGAATCATGAGTGGGTTTTTTTATTCCCCCTTATTGTTCTTGTGATTGTGAATAAGTCTCACAAGATCTGATGGTTTCATAAATGGAAGTTCCCCTGTACACACTCTCTTATGTGTTACCCAGTTCCAAAGTCGATTCCACATATTCGGGTATCCTTAAAGCAATGCCCCATTCCCAGTATCAATTTACTGTATTAGTCCATTTTCATACTGCTATGAAGAAATACCTGAGACTGGGTAATTTATAAAGAAAAAGAGGTTTAATGGACTCACAGTTCCACATGGCTGGGGAGGCCTCACAATCATGGCAGAAGACAAAGGAGGAGCAAAGGCACATCTTACATGGTGGCAGGCAAGACAATGTGTAAGGTGCCTAGCACAATGGCAGATGTAGTAAGTACTCCAACAAAAAATTTATATAGGCCGGGCGCAGTGGCTCACGCCTATAATCCCAGCACTTTGGGAGGCCGAGG
>NW_016107316.1:11493257-11537655 GCF_001604975.1 Cebus imitator | reverse complement strand
TTTTTTTTTTTAAATTCATTGACCTGCTTCCTTCCCTGTCCGCTCCTCTAGTACCTAGGATGCAACTCCACTACAGCTTGTGTGTTCCTGTGTCCCTATTAAGGAACAAGTTGGAGATGAGGACCTCTTACTATTATTTCCATCTACATTTGGCACAGTGACCCACAAAAAGCTGAGGGGAAGGGAAATAAATGTTTTCTGAATGAAATAATTTGTCAGTCAGGCACGGTGGCTCACACCTGTAATCCCAGCACTTTGGGAGGCAGAGGTGGGTGGATCACCTGAGGTCAGGAGTTCAAGACCAGCCTGGCCAACATGGCGAAACCACCGTCTGTACTGAAAATACAAAAGTTAGCCAGGTGTTGTGGTGCACACCAGTAATCCGAGCTACTGAGGCAGGAGCATCGCTTGAACCCGAGAGGCAGAGGCTGCAGTGAGCTGAAATCTTGCCATTGCACTCCAGCCCGGGCCACAGAGTGGGATTGTAGCTCAAAAAAAAAAAAAAAAAAAAAAAAAAGAATTTGTCTCCACACCACAAATTTTACACTGCTAATAGATCATTTTCAATATCATTGGGAATATACCAGTACACATACTACACTTACATTTAAAGTTTCTTGCAATAGGAAACCAAGAGATCTTTCACTGATAAATTGTACATTTTCTTCTCTCTGTTTGGTGATGTGCTGCTCCCTCTGTTTTTCTGTCTGTGACTAATTTGTTCACAGTTACTGCAGAATTAGCTTTGTTCTGAGCCTAATTGTTCCACTATCCCTTAATAGGCAAAGGATAGATGTGCTATTTTCAGGACTCCTGCTTTCAAAGAAGGAATGTGTTATAAATAAACCCAAGAGTTGACTGAAAGAAAAAGCTGTACCTTTGCTTTTCTGAAGTTGCTTTGTTTTTCTGTAAATGCCATGACTTTAGTATGAGAAAATAATTTAGAAACAAGATGAGTGTTGCCAAATAATCTGGAATTCCAAGCACACAGAGAGGCAACACTGGGATGGCAGAATGAGCACAAGGTTTGGCATCAGAAAGCTGAAATTCAGTTCCTGTCTTCACCCAGCTATTACATTCTGACCCTGGGAAATTTAACGAGGATCTGAGCTTCAGTTTTTATAAAATCAGAAAGGTGCAAATAACTGACTTCTGTACTTTTTGGAGTTGTCCTTAGGCTCAAGTGAGGTAACAGACCTGGAAGGGTTGACAGACCATAAATCACTGTGCAAATATTATCATGAGGGTGTATGAGAGCAAGGAATGGCTGGAGGAAGGGCTGGAGAGGGAGAAGAAAAGTATTTGACCTGGAAACCAGAAAAAGAGTAACTTTGTTTCTTGTCTGTTAGAAAGGAGCTTTGTACAGTAGTCCTCTCTTCAACCCCAGTGGATGCCCAAAACCATGGATAGCACAGAACCCTCTATATACTGTGTTTTTTTCCTATCCATACATGCCTATGGTAAAATTTAATTTATAGAGTAAGAGATGAAAAATAATAGCTAATAAGAAAATACAACAATTACAACAATTTAATAAAAGTTATGTGAATGTGTTTTCTCTCCCTCTCTCTCTGAAAACATCTTATCTTACTGTACTCACCTTTCTTCTTCTGATCTGTCAATCTGATCACTAAGATGACTACGAAGTGCCCAACAGGCGGGTAACACATGCAGTGTGGACTCACTGGAAAAAGGAATGAGTCACCTCCAAGCCAGTACAGAGCAGGACAGTGTAAAAGTTATCATGCTATTAAGAATGGCATGCATTTTTAAACTTATAAATTATTTTTCTAACCTATGAATTATTTAATTCTGGAATTTTCCATTTAGGGTTTTTGGACTGTAGTCGCCCACAGATGACTGAAACCTTGGAAAGCAAAACCACAAATAAGCAGGGACTAGTACATCTGTCATCATTCGGTTAGGTTGCATCAGGGAACTTGATTTATATTCCTGGCCCTCCTACCAATTATGTGAATTCAGTAAGTAATTCAGATTGCAAATGAGATTGCAGATTCCTTCTTCCAGTGGCCTTCTGTGACCCTCACTTTTGGTTAAACAGTTAACTATCTTTTATTAATCATTATCATTATTATTATGTTTTAGAGACAGAGTCTTGCTCTGTCACCCAGAGCACTGAAGTGCAGTGGTGCAATTATAGCTCACTGCAGCCTCACTTTCTTGGCCTCAAGTAATTCTCCCTTCTTGGTCTCCCAAAGTGCTGAGATTACAGGCATGAGCCACCACATCCAGCTGGTTAATGATCTTTTAAAAATAAAATCAAAAAGACAATTTTAAAAACTGCCTAGGTACCCTCTTAGAGAGCATTTTTGGTGCTCTTCATTCCTTTCTGTAGATCCACATTTCCATCTGGTATAATTTTTCTTCTGCCAAAAAGGCTTTCTTTAATATCTTTTACAGTGTGATTCTGCTGGTGATAAGTTATTTTGGGTTTTGTATATCTAAAAATATTTTTACCTTTGTTTTTTAAAAGCTGTTTTCCCTGGATATAGGATTGTAAGTGGACAGGTTTTTTTTTTTTCCTTTCAGTACTTTAAAGATGTTGCTTCACTGTCTTCTTGAACACATTGTTTCTAATGAGAAATTTATTGTCGTGCTGGACTCTTCCTCTATATGGATCATTTTTTTTTCTTTGGGTAATGGAAAATTTCTCTTATAGCCCTGATATTGAACAATTTGTTTATGATGTTCCTTGATGTTGGCTTTTTGTTTTTTTATGTTTCTTGTGTTTGAGGTTCATTGAGATTCTTAAATCTGTAGGTTTATAGATTTCATCATGTTTGGAAAAGTTTCAGTCATTATTTTTTCAAATATGTCCTCTGTTCTGTCTTCTCCCTCCTTCAGGGATTCTGTCTGGCTGGAAAAGGGAAGACAAGCTTCCTACAATGAGTAGATTTGAGATAGGCCTTGGAGTTGGATAGGACTTGAACTGGCTGAGATGTCAATCAAAGACTTGGCAACTTATTTAACATGAAAGGATCAAGAGAGGAAGGAGGTCATCAAGATTTCTTTCAGGGCTGTCTGGTGAGAATAGTGGAAGAAATGAGGAAAAAAGGAGAGTGAGCTTTTTAAAAAAAGAGGAAGATGAGTTCAATCTTATTAATGATTGAGCTTGAGGTACTTTTGTGACCTTTGAATACAGGAATCCAAAAGCAGAGTTGCAAATATAGTTTTATTGCCCAGGAGTAGGGTTGGGACAAGAGACACAGATCTGGAAATTAGCAATATAGAGGTGGCAGCTGAAACCACACTGCTAGTTGAGACTCCTAACATAGATGGTACACAGGTATCAAAGAAGACCTAGTCATTCAGCCTTCCATTTCTAGTAATTTCTTCTAGGGAAATAATAGTAAGTCACAATGATTCACAAAAAGAGATTCAGTGAAGCACAGCTTGCAATTAAAAACCAGTAGAAGCTAAATGTCTCACAGTGAGAAATTGGTTAAGTAGATGGAATATGCAATGAAATACAGTACAGCCATTAAAAATGATGTATTTGAGGAATATAACAGAAAAATGTTCACTATATGTTAAGTACAGAAAGCAAGTTATATATGCTACAACATATAGCATGGTCTCATTTTTAATAAAAATGTGTGAATATATAAGCAGAGACAAAAGGGATAATACCACATAGCTTATCTTTGGGTGGTGGTCTATGGATGGTCTTTCCATTCTTACTTTTGCTTATCTGCATTTTCTACATTCTATACAGTAAAGCATATATTACTTTTATCCTAAGAAAAAAATTTACCTTTTAAAAAGCTGATTTAGAAAAAAGCCTGTGGACTTTCACATTGCATAGAGCGTGGAAAGAAGAAAAGGAAGTGGCAAATGAGAGAGACATCAGGCTATGGGACAACCTGGGATGAAGGGGCTAACACTGGAGCTCCTGCCAAAAACAGGGTGGTCTAAACTCTACCAAAAGGCCCTGGACTTGGTGATCTGAGCCATTATGCGCCTAGGAGAGCACTCTCTCCAGGATGGTGCAGGGGAGGCAGGAATAAATGGGTTAGGAAGTGACAGCTGTTGAGAAGTGTGGTGTGGAGAGAAGAAGGAGGGAGGATAGTCACTCCCTGGCCCCAGATGTCTCATGACCACAGATCCAGATGCTCAGCAATTCCCATTCATAACAAAGACATGGCACCACTGAGCAGTTTCCTTGCTGGGTGGCCATTTCCTTGCACCTGTGCTTACTGCAGATACAGGCCTGTTGCCAAGATTATTTGAACCAGATACTGCAAACTGCAGGACACAAACACCCTCAGCATGGCAGTTGCCTCTTGATATGGTTTGGCTGTGTCCCCACACAAATCTTACCTTAAATTGTAATAATCCCCACATGTCAAGGGCTGGCCAGGTGGAGATAATTAAATCATGGGCGCAGTTTCCCCCATACTGTTCTCATGGTAGTGAACAAGTCTGATGAGATGTGATGGTTTTATAAATGGGAGTTCCCTTGCACAAGCTCTCTTGCCTGCTGCCATGTAAGATGTGCCTTTGCTTCTCCTTTGCCTTCCACCATGATTGTGAGGGCTCCCCAGCCATGTGGAACTGTGAGTCCATTAAACCTCTTTCCTTTATAAATTACCCAGTCTCAGGTATGTCTTTATTAGCAGCATGAGAAGAGGCTAATACAGTAAATTGGTACTGGTAAATTGCTGCTCTAAAGATACCCAAAAGTGTGGAAACGACTTTGGAACTGGGTAACAGGCAGAGGTTGGAACAGTTTGGAGGACTCAGAGGAAGACAGAAAAATGTGGTAAAGTTTGGAACTTCCTAGAGACTTGTTGAATGGCTTTGACAAAAGTGCTCACAGTGATATGGACAATAAAGTCCAGGCTGAGGTGATCTCAGATGGAGATGAGGAACTTACTGGGAACTGTAGCTAAAGTGACTCTTGCTATGTTTTATCGAAGAGACTGGCAGCATTATGCCCCTGTCCTAGAGATTTTTGAAACTTCTAACTTGAAAGAGATGATTTAGGGCAACTGATGGAAGAAATTTCTAAGCAGCAAAGTGTTGAAGAGGTGACTCAGGTGCTGTTTAAAGTATTTCATTTTATGTATTCACAAAGATATGTTTTGGAATATGAACTTATGTTTAAAAGGGAAGCAGAACATAAAAGTTCAGAAAATGTACAGCCTGATGATGCAATACAAAAGAAAAACCCATTTTCTGAGAAGAAATTCAAGCCACTGCAAAAATTTGCATAAGTGACAAGGAGCCAAATGTTAATTGCCAATGGGAAAAATATATCCAGGGCATGTCGGAGATCTTCATGGCAGCCCCTTCCACCACAGGACCAGAGGTACAGGAGGAAAAGATGGTTTTGTGGGCCCAGCCCAGGGGGCTTCTTTGTAGTTTCGGTACTTGGTGCCCTGCATCCCAGCCATGGCTAAAAGGGGCCAACATAGAGCTCAGGCCATTGCTTCAGAGGGTTCAAGCCCCAAGCCTTGGTGGCTTCCATGTGGTGTTGAGCCTGCAAGTGCACAGAAATCAAGAACTGAGGTTTGGGAACCTCCACCTGGATTTCAGAGAGTGTATGAAAATGCCTGGATGTCCAGACAAGTTTGCTGTAGGGGCAGAGCCTCATGGAAAATTTCTTCTAGGGCAGTGTGGAAGGGAAATGTGGGGTAGGAGCCCCTACATAGAGTCCCCACTGGGGCACTGCCTAGTGGAGCTGTGAGAAGAGGGCCACCATCCTCCAGACCCCAGAATGGCAGATCCACCAACAGCTTGTGCTATGCACCTGGAAAAACTGCAGACACTCAGTGCCAGCCTGTGAGAGCAGTCAAGAGGGGGCTGTACCCTGCAAAGCCACAGGGGCAAGCTGCTCAAGACCATGGGAACCCACCTCTGGCATCAGTGTGACCTGGAATGTGAAACACAGAATCATAGATCATTTTGGAACTTTAAGATTTGATCCCCCCCCAGCCCCAGGATTTCAGACTGGCATGGGGCCTGTATCCCCTTCATTTTGGTCCATTTCTCTCATTTGGCATGAGTGTATTTACCCATTGTCTTTACTTCCTTTGTATCTAGGAAGTAACTAAGTTGCTTTTGATTTTACAGGCTCTTAGGCTGAAGGGACTTGCCTTATCTCAGATGAAACTTTGGACTGTGGACTTTTGAGTTAATGCTAAAATGACTTAAGACTTTAGGGGACTGTTGGGAAGGCATGATGGGTTTTCAAATGTGAGGACATGAGATTTGGGAAGGGGCAAGGGCAGAATGATATGGTTTGGCTGTGTCCCTACCCAAATCTCACCTTGAATTGTAATAATCCCCATGTGTCGAGGTTGGGGCCAGGCAGAGATAGTTGAGTTATGGGGATGGTTTCCCTATACCGTTCCTGTGTTAGTGAATAAGTTTCACGAGATCTGATAGTTTTATAAATGGGAGTTCCCCTGCACAAGCTCTCTTGCCTGCTGCTGTGTAAGATGTGCCTTTGCTTCTCCTTTGCTTTTTGCCATGATCGTAAGGGCTCCCCAGCCATGTAGAACTGTGAGTTCATTAAATATCTTTCCTTTATAAGTTACCCAGTCTCAGGTATGTCTTTATTAGCAGGATGAGAACAAACTAATACACCTCTAGAAACGGAAAATTCCTGGGCCCAGAACCCAGCCATCTGAATCAGCACATAGAGGGTGGGGGCCCAGGAATCTATCTTTGATAAGGCCTCCTGGGTGATTCTGACAGTCCCGTTGCAGGACCTCTGCATCAGGGCATGGGCACTATGGGCCTCCTTCCCCTTTGTTTCCTTTGCGCCCGGGGTGGAGAAGACTGAACCTGTGAGAGAGATAAAAAAGCTTCCATTGGAAGTTTCTGTAAGATAACACAACTGCATGTTTTGTCATAAATCAGTAAGTCCAGGATGTGGAAAAAATATATCTTGGGATCCATGGCTTTGCATATATCCTGGGAGCTTTTAGAGCCAGGCTCTGCACAATCTGAAGTCAAGAAAGGGCATGACGCCTGGGAGTGACAACTTGTTAGAAGAGGATTTCAACCATGCTTCCCATCTGGCTGAGCTGAGAGCTAGCACAGTTTCCCTGCTTGCTGGACACCAAGCAACAAGACCACAGAAATCACTCCACCAAGGCAATCTACCTCTGAAGCTGAAAAGCTGTTAGAAAGTGGTTAGGATTAGATCAGCTAATGTGAGCAGCCTCTTGAGGAGAAGCAAACCTGGAATCAGAGAGGAGGGGTTCTTGTTGAATCTCCTAAGAGAAGGGCCCTCTGAGGACAGCCATCTATCCCCATCATAAGCAATGTCTAAAAAATTGTGCCAGATCCTGTTACAGTTTCCAAAGATTTGCTATTTCTCCATTAAAAACTTGATATTAATATTTCCCAACCACTACCATCGGGCTTGGCCATGCGACTTGCTTCAGCCAATAACTGAAGTGAGTGAAATTGATTTGCCACCTTCTTGCAGATGCGTGATACCAACATCTTTTTTCCTTCCTTTGCCTCAAGACGAGCACGTGCCAGGTTGGGCCTCCTCCTATGTCTGGGTGCCAGAATGAAGAAGACATGGAGGAGAGCTGCAGCCAACCTATGAAAGACACATAACAGAGCAAGAAACAAAGGTTCTTTATTATAAGAACATGAGATATGGGGCCATTGGTTACCATAGCATAACCTAGCCAAAGTTGACTAATACATAGTTTTTTAGAATTATAAAAAACATTATAACAATATTAAAGTGATTTTTTTAATAGAAAAGCAACTCTGAATTTACTTTCTAGCCTTGGTCAAATCGTTTAATTTTCACAGATGCTCACATGCCAATGTGCTGAAACAGACACTACACTTTAGGCTGCATCTCTCCCGAACTCCTTCCCTAGAAGGAGCCTGGTGCTGGAGGAGGATCTCCCTCCACTGCTAGAGAAGGCCAAGGAAGAGATGGTCTGTGGAGCCAGTGCCCAGCACAGGGCAGTCTGTTGTCAGTCAGTGAAGTGAAACGGAGCAAAGCCTTTCCTCGCCATCACCTGATTCCTGGAAAAAACAGTGCCAGGCTTTTTCTTTTCCTACAAACAAGTCTATCATGCCTGTTGATTACCCTGCCAAGGAAAGGCTGTTCTATGATCTCCTGTTTCCTGAAGTCTCAGTCCTAATGCAGGTTGTGAACCTGCATGTGGGAAGGTAGAATTTCTGGGAGTTCAGTAGCGAACAATGCAAGCATTGCCTCTGCCCTCCTGGAGCCTAGTGGGGTCTGATAGAATAAATACATTTAATACATATTAAATAATTACAAAGTGAGTAAGGCCCACTGAAGCAACAAACGACACAGTAATAGGGTGAAAGGGCAGAGGCAGTAGAAAATAATCTATTTAATACAGGGGTTTTCAAACATTAGTCAATCATGAATTCTACTTAGATGTTTTTAGCTAGATTTTTAAGAAAATGGACTAGAAATGAATGAAGTTGAATAAAATAGGAATCATTAGAGTGCATCACATGTGTTGTCAATATTGCTTTATAAAACTCATTTCTGCTGTATATATGTATTATATACTTGGGCAGTAACCGGCTCATAATGTAAAATGTAGTTATTATAGTGAATCATGGTAAAAATAAATTTGAAAAAGCTAATTTACAATATGGTCTCGGAGAAGACAATTCTGGGGATGACATAGTGAATTGACTGATTTGAGATTTTATTTTTATTAACTAGTGAAACTTAATGCTCATGCTTGTGCTTCTAAAATGAAACAATAAAAATTAAAACCAATCTTTTATTAAGGGAAGCAAAAGTGTTATGAGTGGCTCTTTTTTTTTGGAGTGGGAATTCTAGCAGAGTGGCTCTTTTCAAATATTGATTCCACTATTTTGAATAGAAACATGTCTTAAGTTGTAAATGTTAGTTAATAATAGTAGGTCATTAACAGTCCTCTTTAGAACTTCCTGGCAATAATGAAATGTGCTTGCTATGTATCAGAAATAGTTCCTTTTTTTTAAGAGCAAGCCAAACTTTGCCTTCAACCTCATCTCATTTGCAAGCTACTCTTATATAGCTAAGAATTTGGTATTAAAAATAGGCACAGGCCTTAAAACACAGAGTTTAGATTTAGTTTCCGTGTTTTATTTCATGCTTATTCACAGAAATATTGACTGATTGATTGATTAGACAGTCTCACTCTGTTGCCCAGGGTGAAGTGCACTGGTGCGATTGTGGCTTACTGTAGCCTCAACCTCCTGAGCTGAAGCAATCCTCCTACCTCAGTCTCCCGAGTAGAGCTGGGACCACAGGTGTGTGCCACCACACCTGGCTAACTTAACAACAAATTTTTTCGTAAAGATGGAGTCTCACTGTGTTGCCCAGGCTGGTCTTGAACTCCCTGGGCTCAAGCAATCCTTCCACCTCCCAAAGTGCTGGGATTATAGGCATAAGCTATGACACCTAGTCTAGAAACATTAATTTAATAAAATAAATATCAGTGGGTAGTACCAATCCATAATTCGTACTATCTTGATCCCTGTGGCAATTAAAAAACAAAGATGGCAATACAACTTGTAGGCCATCGAACACATTCATTTTTCACAATTACTTGGTTTTTTCAAGTGTTGGTTGCAAGAAGCATATGCAGGTAAAGAGTTCTATACTTCGGGAAAAGACTTCCACTTTGGGATTGAGAGGGTTTTGAAAACAAAACAAAAAGTTTTTCTCCAAGTGCATGGTCTGTCATTTTCTTGATCAGATTTAAGAAGCCCTGGGACATCTTTTGACAACATTTTCTCCAATGCATCCGTGGAATCAAAGACCTTTTCAACTTGTTTGGGGGTAGACTTTTTTGGTCTAAAGTTGGAAAATATGTCTTCTTTCAACAGAACAGTGGATGTCTGCACACATATTTTTCTTTTTTTTAAATTGCATTTTAGGTTTTGGGGTATATGTGAAGAACATGCAAGTTTGTTGCATAGGTACACACATGGCAGTGTGATTTGCTGCCTTCCTCCCCTTCACCTATATCTGGCATTTCTCCCCATGCTATCTCTCCCCAACTCCCCACCCCCTCTGTCCCTCCCCTATTTCCCCCCAACAGACCCCAGTGTGTAGTTCTCCCCTCCCTGTGTCCATGTGTTCTCATTGTTCAACACCGGCCTATGAGTGAGAACAAGCGGTGTTTGATTTTCTGCTCTTGTGTCAGTTTGCTGAGAATGTATTTTTCAACGTTTATACCTACAAGTCTATGCACATTCAAGACACTGGCAACAGTGGTGTCACCACAGTGGGGCACAGATGGTTGGGATAGTTCCTTTTCACTGTACACCTGTAGCATATGCCACAGGTTAGCTGTGTCAACTCCCATTCCAATCCATGTTTTCTTTTGCTTTCTTCAGTGTGGATTAAAAAAGCTGAAAAACTTACCTTCCAAGACTCCCTTGTGGCCAGGCGTGGGCATGCGATGTCAGCAGAAAATCTCTGTCCTTCGATCTTTGGCCTTCCCCCTTCCCTTATCCTGGAATGCCAACATGATACTTGGAAGTCTAGCAGGCTTGAGAACAAAATTCACACATTAAGGGCAGCAAAGCAGGAGTAAACTGGTTCCTTAAGTAGCTTCCAAGTCTTATTTTACTTTGAAATCCTAGCTGTGAGAAAAATAATTCTACCAACACATTGAATGTTTTTGCTTATAAGAAGTGATGCAAAGTTGAAAGTGATCCTAACATTTGGTCGTTTTTTTTTTTTTGCTATTCAAAGTTTAGACCAAGTGTATGTATTACCTATTTTAAACATAGTAACATTCTAAAAACAATGTAAAGTGTATATATAAATCTTTATTAATTGCATTTTTTAAAGTTTTTGAATAGTTAAAAAAACCTTTGTTTGGCTCTTTTATGATCTAAATCTTTAGGTTATCAAAAATTATTTTAGTCTTTATCTTGACAAAGTAGTAGATAATATGCAGTGGTAGAGAAATGTAGCTTTTACACCTGAAAGCGAAGATACCACCTGGGCCAGCAGCCAGTTGAGTTGGTGACAGGCAAGAAAGCCCTGCGGCCACCTGAATCCCTCTGTCAGAAGAGCTACCTTTGTTTTATTTTACAATCTTTGGGTGTCAGATGTAAGACAACTGCCCTGGAGTGTGAACTCTGGAGATACAAGCTTATCAGGCAATTTCTATTTCATTCAAGATGGCATAACTTCCATATACCAGCATCTGAAACTGTCTTGAGTGACTGACAAGTAATGTGTAGGAACATTCACTTGGGAGCTGAGATTTTTATTTTGAGCTGCTTGAAACAGTGCCCCCCAGTGGTATGCAATGGGAAAAATCATAAGACTAAATATCCTCATTGTTAATTGCAAACAGAACCCACTCCTGCTAGAATGAGCCAAAAAAGAGGCTAATCGTAGTGGCTCACGTGTGTAATCCCAGCACTCTGGCAAGTTGAGGTGGGAGGATCACTTGAGCCCAGGAGTTGCAGATCAGCCTAGGCAACATAATTAGACCCTGTATCTACAAATAATAATAATAATAATAAATAGTTGGGCGTGGTGGTGCACACCTGTGGTCCCAGCTACTTGGGAGGCTGAGGAAGGAAGATTGCTTGAGCCTGGAGGATTCCATGAGCCCAGAAGGTTGAGGTTGCAGTGAGTTCTGATGGCACCACTGCACTCCAGCCTCAACAGAATGAGACCCTATTTATAATAACTGTAATAATAATAATAAAGAATAAACAGAAAAAGTATACATTGAGGACATTATTTGCCCCACTACCAGCTCAAAGTGCAAATGGAAAAGCCAACCATTCCTCAATAAATGCCACTGCCCAGTTGAAGTGGATTTCCAAATGTTGTAACCAATATGTGTTGACTATGAATGTGAATAGCGCCTCTGTGAAATTGTGCAATGTACACCTCCACCACCCATATGTAGCCCTGGATATTAAGTGGCTCAAATTATTTCTGGAAAGGTGTAAGAATCAAGCTTGGAAGCCACACAGTTATCAACCATTCCCAAAATTATATTGCAGGTTTGCTCTATGGGAGACCTAGAGTCACTGCTGCTTGGCACAGACGCTACATACGACCGATGAAGTCTGGGCCACTTATGTACATCCTAGCTGCAAGCGATGCTGGGGAAGCAAGTTCTTGGAGTCAACTTGAGAAGGTTCTGACTCATGAAGTTGGAAATCCCTAAATTTGGGAAGGTATTTGTGATGGTGAATTTTAATGTGTTGACTTGACTGGGCTAATGGATGCCCAGCTAGCTATTAAACATTATTTCTGGATGTGTCTGTGATGATGTTTCTGGAAGAGACTGGCATTCAAATCAGTAGGCTGAGCAAAGACTATCATCTTCACCAATGTGAGTGGAGTGGGCATCATCCAATCTGTTGCCGGCCTGAATAGAGCAAAAAGACAGAGGAAGGACAAATGTGTTTTCTGCTTGAGCTAGGCCAACCAGCTTCTCCTGTCCTTGGACTTCAGCACTCCTGGTTCTTGGGTTTCTGGACTCAGACTGGGACTTAAGTCATTGGCTCCCTTGCTCTTGGGCCTTCAGGCTTGGACTGGATTACACCATTGGCTTTCCTGGGCCCCCAGCTTACAGACAGCAGATGATGGGACTTCTTAGCCTTCATAATCGCATGAGCCAATCTCTCATAATCTCCATCTCTCCCCCCACCCTCTCTCTATATGTATGTATATATAAAATCTATTGGTTTTGTTTCTCTCAAGAACCTTGACTAATGCAGGGTTCAAAGGCTTTGGGGATCATCCTAAAAGCAAGACAAATGACAAATGTCCACCAGAGCTTGCAAATACTGTGTTTACCAGTCTCTTCTCTTCTTGGCATAGCTTCTTTCAAATTTCTTAGTGTCCTCTTCCCATTATTACAAACTTCTCGTTTCTCCTAAGGTCTTTCTAAATTGGTGAGTTCTCACTGAGAGTCGAGTGTTGGTTTCCCTTAGCGTGACTATCACTTCCCAGTGTCGTTGATACATTATACAACTCCCCATCCCCACTTCCCCCCAGCTCCTGGTAACCGTCATTCTTTCTGTCTCTATGAATTGACTACTCTAGATTCCCCATGTAAATGGAATCATATGTCTTTTTGTGACTAGCTTATCTCACTTAACATAATATCCTCAAGGTTCATCCATGTTGTAGCATGTGCCAAAATTTCCTCCCTTTTAAGGCTGAATAGTATTCCATTGTACATAGATAACCGCATTTTGCTTTTCCATTGATACAGAGAGAGACACTTGGGTTGCTGCCGCCTCTTGGCTATTGTGTATAATGCTGCTACCAACATGGGGTGCAAATATGAGAAGCGAGGTTTAGGATCCTGCCTGGAGGATGGCTTGTAGAGGGTAAATAATGAAATAGAACGATCAGATGAGCTCACTGTCATGTTTTAAGAGGGCTCAAATGTCACCTGGTTTTAGAAGTCTTCCTGGTCTCGGCAGGCAGCCAGTGTCTCTTTCCTAAATCCACCACGTTCCCATAGATAGGCACTGCATTTATGCGTATCTCCTTCCCATAGACACTGAGCTCCTTGGGGGTCCCCTGGCAGCCTCCAGCCCTGCACCACGGTAACCCTTCCGGAGAGGAAATGGGGTCTAGGGAGAGCCTTTGAAGCCTGTGTTGGTGCAGGCTGTCCTTCCAGCTAACCGGGCTCTCTGGGGAATGTGTGTTTGACTTTCTTTTCCCGGTAATATAAGTTCAAATGTCTGTGGATATTTGAAGCTAGGATGAAAGCGTTTCTATTCATGCCCCTAGAATCTGTGAGGCCTTTTCTTTCTTTCTTTTTTTTTAAACCAAGAGCCCACAGCAAAACTTGGGTTACTCGTCTGAGGAAAGGAATGTAGAGCGAGGAGCAGGGTTTCACCTTCAGCCCCAGGCGGGCGCAGCAGGGGCGGAAGGGCAGGCAGAGTCCAGGGCTCCCCATCCCGGGCCTGGGGCGCAGGCCCCGCCAGGGTGGGTGAGAGAGCGGAGGGCAAGGCAGGCTGCGGCCGCGGATGGGTGCGCCCCGCCCCTGTGTGACTGGGAGGACTGAGGCTGCGACGGCAGCCGAGCCCACCCAGCTGCCGCCGGCTCGGGGCGCAGGGCAGGGGCAGGAGGTGACCACCTCGCCGCTGGCCGCCTCGCCCGGACATTCCGTTTCTGCCGCTGGAATGCGCGGACAAGGCTCCTTGTTGGCCTTGGGCGGGGTTCCCTGGGCCCGCCTGGCGCTCGAGGCCCGGGGGCGGGCGTGGCATGGCGTGGCGGGCGGGGCCCGAGGCCGCGGGACCTTTAAATCGGCGCCTTGCGTGGGCTCCCGGCCCCCGACGGACACCGCCAGGCCCGCCGAGCCCACCATGCCGCGCCCGGCCCCCGCGCGCCGCCTCCCGGGGCTCCTCCTGCTGCTCTGGCCGCTGCTGCTGCTGCCGCCCCCCGCCGCCCCCGACCCCGTGGCCCGCCCGGGCTTCCGGAGGCTGGGGACCCGCGGCCCCGGGGGCAGCCCTGGACGCCGCCCCACTCCCGCGGCTCCGGACGGCGCGCCCTCTTCAGGGGCCAGCGAGCCCGGCCGCGCCCGCGGCGCAGGTACAGGCTGGCGGCGGGAGGGACGCGTGAGCATCTGAGGAGGAGGAGAAGCCCGGGCATCCCCCAAACGCTCTGCCGCCGGCCTCAGGCTGACCGTGGAGCGGGAGAAAGAGGTCCCTCCCCGGCTGAATCCTGTGGGGGAAGCTGAGGTTCAGAGAAGGGGAGGGAGATGCCCAACGTCACTCGTGTCCAGGCTAGAAATGCGGGTCTCCTGAAGCACTAACTCACGCAGCCTCCCCTGTGACTTGGCCCGGAGCACAGGGCAGCTGGGGAGCGCAGGGGCTGCCGCCCAGCTCCGTCCCAGTCCTGACCTCAGCAAACCCTTCCTGAGATTTTGCCGTTAGCTCTCTTTGAATCCCCCCGTCTCCAGCCAATATCGGCGTGATCCTTCCTCCCCTCCCACACTCCTCAGGCTGCCTCACCCTGGGAATAAAGGATGGGGGTGTGAGACCAGGCGACCCGAAAAGCCGCAGGTTACCCCAGGACCAAGACACCCTGGGTCTTTGGCGAACAATTCTCTCTTTGGTCAGTGATTGATTCCTGAACCAGAGCAAAGCTTCTAGTGCTGCGAAGTGGGCAGGTCGTCTGACACAGCCCCTGACAGCACATGCGGGGAAACTGAGGCGTATCAATTTGAAGGGACTCTGCGAATCAGTGTCAGAACCCACCGTAAAATTGAGGGCTCCAAAATCCCAAGCAAAGCTCTTTCCACTGCCCCAGCCTACCAACCTCTTAATATGGTTTGCGTAAGATTGTATCTTTATTTCCAAAAACCCCAGCTCCAGTCTTGCTAAAGAGAGTCTGTGCCAGGCCATTTCTGGGTATGCAGTCTCATCTGGCCAGCCAGGATGCATGCCTCAGGCTGATTTGCATTGTCTGACCCCTTCTGCATCTTTCTGGATAAGCTGAGAGGGAGCTCAGGGGACTCTTTCCTGATTCAAATACTCAGTTCCAGTATTTAAAGTGGCAGATTTGAAATGGCGAAAGCATTGCTGCTGAGGCGGGAGGTGCCAGGGTCCACAGGGTTAGATCCAGCTGGTAGCTGGTTGCTCCAGGTGGGGAATTGAGGGAAAGCCTTTCTTCTAGCAGTTAACCTTGCTCTAGTCCTGACCAGCCTCCCTCTGGGATGGGACTGGAAGAGGAAGGAGAGATTCAGCACCAGGTGGCCATGTTCCCCTAAGCTGCACTGGTCTTTTATTACCTGGTGTCTGAACCTGATCATGAATGGTAATACCTTAATAAATACTAGATTCCACCCTTTTCCAAATTCTCTCCTTTTAGCAACCAGAAATTGCTAAGCTTTGCTATGGGCTTTTATTTCTAGCAGGACTGTAAGGACTCGACAGTATTGTGAGTCTGGTAACATTTTAGGAGATTCAGATTATTTGTTCTTGGGAATCACATTGCTGTTATCTAGTAAATGGGAGTGAGATTCCAAAACAACTAATGATTGATGCCGAGTGAGTACCAATCAGGAAGGAACCAGATGTTTACAGAATTTTCTGCCACCCTGATCAAGCCTCAGGTATTAGTTTTCTATGGCCACTGTAACAAATCACTATGAATTTTGTGACTTAAAACAACACACATTTATTATCTGAGAGTTCTGTGAGTCAGAAGTCTGACACTGGTCTCAGTAGGGTAAAAATTAAGGCGTCATCAGGGCTGCGTTCCTCTCGGGAGCCTCTAGGGGAAAATCCGTTTCCCTTCCCTTCCCAGTGCATGAAGGCTGCCGAGTTCCTTGGCTTATGGCCCTTTTCCTCCATCTTCAGAGCTAGCTAAAGCAGATTGAGGCATTTTCACATTGAGTTACTCACATTGCTTTCCTCTGCGTCCCTCTTCTACTTTATAATTACATTGACTGACTATATAACCTAGGATAACCTCTCGTGTGGAGGTCTTTAACTTAATCACACCTGCAAAGTCTCTACGCTTTGCCACATAAAAGTAGCATGTTTCTGGAATTAGGACATATGTCTTTCGGGGGGGCATAATTCTGCATATCACACCCTAAATAGAGGATTTGGTGTGAATAACCAAGTGGAGAAGGAAGAAATCATATATGTCTAGTTACAAGAACATAGCCATGATATTTATAAGGACACCATTTGGGTGTTGGTGAAAGAACTGTCAATTACAGAGTTCATATCTTCATGTTGCCACCCTGCCTTTCTTTTTCTAATTATACAAAAATACTCTGACCCATCTCCAGGAAGGATTTTCAACATAATTCTTCTTCTTAGTTCTAGATCTATAGGACTTTCCAGGAATGAAGTCAAATTCTGGAGGTTTTTTTTTTTTAATTTATTTTTTATTTTTTATTTGAAGAGATTTATTCTGAGCCAAATATGAGTGACCATGGTTTGTGACATAGCCCTCAAGAGGACCTGAGAACATGTGCCCGAGGTGGTCAGGGTGCAGCTTGGTTTTATACAATTTAAGGAGGCATGAGACATCAATCAAATACGTTTAAGGAATACATTGGTTTGGTCCAGAAAGGTAGGACAACTCAAAGCTGGTGGTGGTGGGGCTTCCAGGCTATAAGAAAATTTAAACATTTTCTGGTTGACAGTTGACTTTGTCTAAAGACCTGGGATCCATGGAAAGGAAATGTTCTGGTTAAGATAAAAGATTGTAGACACAAAGGTTCTTTTGAAGTATTATGGTGGCTAACCTTAGAGACAACTGATGACAAATGTTTGCTATTCAGATTTTTTTTTTTAACTTTAAGTTCTGGGATACACATGCAGAACCTGCAGGTTTGTTACATAGGTATACATGTGCTTTGGTGTTTTGCTGCACCCATTAACCCATCATCTAGGTTTTAAGCCTCGCATGCGTTAGGTATTTGTCCTAATGCTCTCCCTCCCCTTGGCCCCCATCCCCGGACAGGTCCTGGTGTGTGATGTTCCCCTCCCTGTGTCCATGCGTTCTTATTGTTCAGTTCCCACTTATAAGTGAGAAGATGTGGTGTCTGGTTTTCTGTTCCTGTGTTAGTTTGCTCAGAATGATGGCTTCCAGCTTCATCCATGTCCCAAAGGACATGAACTCATCCTTTTTTATGGCTGCTGGAGTTGGTTTTTTTAAATAAAGAAAAAACTTCAATTAATTCCTTTTTTTTTTTTTTTTTTTCTTTTAGAGACAGGATCTCATTCTATTGTCCAGGCTGGAGTGCAGTAGTGTGATTGTGGCTCACTTCAGCCTTGACTCTCTGGCTTTAAGCGATCCTCCCACCTCAGCCCCCTAAGTAGCTGGAACTACAGGTGCCTGCCACCATGCCTGGCTAATTTTTAAATTGTTTGTAGAGATGAGGTCTCCCTATGTTGCCCAGGCTGGTCTAGAACTCCTGAGCTCAAGTGATCCTTCTCCCTCAGCCTCTCAAAGTATTGGGATTACAGGCGTGAGCCACTGTGCCTGGCTTTAATTCCTTTTGACTTAACTAAATACATGACATACAGCATATTGCAGGGTGGTGGCTCAAAGTCAACATGCAGGATGTTTACCAAATACATGAGAGAATATTGATTTTTGTGGAGGAAAATGTCTCAGAGAGAGGTGACTGGGATTCAGTAGCAAGCCCCCAGGGGCTGGGAGTCTGGAAGCCTGGAGTCCAATCCATGCTCTACCACTTTCTAGTTTCACACCTCCTTGAACCTCAGGTTTCTCACCTGTAAAATGGGTATAAAAATGACCTCTGCACCTCCAGCTTCACAGGGTTGATGTGTTGGTACCTTGTGATTCCTAAAGTGTTACTGAAAGGAAAAATTTCATTTTTCTTAAATACCTCCAAACAACAGGCTAAAAACAAGAAGATAATTTTCTGCTTCTAAAAGAAAACTAGACAGAGACATATAAGGTAGACTGTTCCAGGTAAGGCTTTTTTTCTGTAAACTGCTTAGTCTAGGCATTAATTTTGAATCTACATTTTTTCCTACTCACTAAGTGAATTGCCTTCTTAGAGCAATCAACTTCTGCCTCCTTGTTAGGAAAGAAAAGAGCCCTGAGTGGCACCTCATGCCCCAGGACCTCGCTTCCATTTAGGCTGCATGCGGGTAATGCCTGTAAGCGTGTGCATGTGTGTCAGGTGAGAAGGGGAAAGAAGGGCTTGAAAAGGAAGTTTAGGGCTGGGCACAGTGGCTCACACCTGTAATTTCAGCACTTTGGGAGGCCAGAGTGGGCAGATCACCTGAGGTCAGGAGTTAAAGACCAGCCTGGCCAACATGCTGAAAGTCCGTCTCTACTAAAAATACAAAAATTAGCTGGATGTGGTGGCGTGTGCCTGTAATCCCAGCTACTCAGGAGGCTGAGGCAGGAGAATTGCTTGAACTCGGGAGACAGAGGTTGCAGTGAGCCAAGATTGCACCACTGCACTCCAGTCTGGGCAACAGAGCGAGACTCCGTCTCAAAAAAAAAAAAAAAAAAAATGAAGTTTAGTGATTGGCTTTTTTCTCATCTCATCCCGAATTGTGGATTTAATTTTTGTATTGAGGAAAGAGGGTGTGCAAACGGGTTGGGAGAAACAGGAAAGAATGGGAAAGAATAGTTGAACACTAAAATGTACTGTAATGCTATAGTATGTCAGGTACTTTTGTGTAGAAAAGAGATAAGTTCTTTAAAGGTGGGGAATCTGGTTTATTCGTTTTTGTAGCTCCAGGGCTTCATACATGTAGACCCTCAAAAAATGTTTTTGGTGAATGAATAAGTGAAAGAGAGATGACCAAGAGAGTTTGATGGCGCAGTAGGGTAGATACCAGATCACAATCCCTGCTTCTTACGAGACATGCTCACGAAGTTGGAAGTGGACTAAACAGATTCAAGATTAAGTTGGCATCCCTCTTTCTACTTTTAATTAGCTCATGGCTCTAGTGGGCCCCTAAATTCACTAAACAGAAATGATGGCCAGATAGAGGGAGGATTCAGGGGTTCTGGAGCAGTTTTCACCCTCTTGGAAGTGTAGTACAAGAAAGGGGCCACCAGAAGAGCCCCTGAGTGCCTTGCCTCAGACTGCCATTGCCTGAGGCCTGGGCACAGTGGTTTGCAGTGAGGCTGTCCCTGAGGGCCCAAAGCCTTTTACATGGTTCAGGGGTACATTTGTCCAATTGCTCCAGATAGCCAAGGTGCTTAAGAAAGGTCTAGAATCCATTAATTCCCAGCAATCTTGAGGGACCTTGGGAGCAAAAGCTTAAGCAGAGGGATGAGGTTCTAAGTGAAATTTCAGGGTTCAGCCAGCCTGCAGGTGAGGTATTTGGGGAAACTTCACATCTCTAGGTGATTCTCACTAGGGAGTTCTGAAGTCCTTGGTGCTTTCAACACCGAAAGAGAAGATGGTCTTGGAGAAGGTCACAAGCGTGGTGATGTTGGGGTCAGGAGATGCTGCCTTGCCTTGCCTCCTGGAATCCCAGAGTTCTCTGGAAGTGAGGCTTATTGCATTTCTAACTGTGGTCTGATCATTGCTTGGTCTTTTGCAGGTGTTTGCAAGAGCAGGCCCTTGGACCTGGTGTTTATCATTGATAGCTCTCGTAGCGTACGGCCCCTGGAATTCACCAAAGTGAAAACTTTTGTCTCCCGGATAATCGACACTCTGGACATTGGGCCGGCCGACACGCGGGTGGCAGTAGTGAACTATGCTAGCACCGTGAAGATTGAGTTCCAACTCCAGGCCTACACAGATAAGCAGTCCCTGAAGCAGGCTGTGGGTCGAATCACACCCTTGTCAACAGGCACTATGTCAGGCCTGGCCATCCAGACAGCAATGGATGAAGCCTTCACAGTGGAGGCAGGTGCTCGAGGGCCCTCCTCTAACATTCCTAAGGTGGCCATTATTGTCACAGATGGGAGGCCCCAGGACCAGGTGAATGAGGTGGCGGCTCGGGCCCGAGCATCTGGTATTGAGCTCTATGCTGTGGGTGTGGACCGGGCAGACATGGAGTCCCTCAAGATGATGGCCAGTGAGCCTCTAGAGGAGCATGTTTTCTATGTGGAGACCTATGGGGTCATTGAGAAACTGTCCTCTAGATTCCAGGAAACCTTTTGTGGTAAGTTGGTCAGTCTTTGCTTCCAACTAGAAAGGATGTTATTATATTCAGACATTATATACCCAGAGAAAATAGTTTTATTTTCTTTTTTGGCGGAAATTTAATGAAAAACTTAAATATATCCTGTGTGTGTGTGTGTGTGCGTGTGTGTGCGTGCGTGCGTGCACACGCGCACACATGCGCACGTGTGACCAACCTAAGCACACTATGTTGGTTTAGGAATATAGAGCTGTATTATATGAAACTTGGTTTCCTCATAAAATCTTCATGTTTGCATTAGAACTGTGAAGGTCTGCAAACATCCAGGCTAAATGACCCCGCTGTTCTCTGTAAGGATAGGGAAAACAAAACTCAAGATGCCTCTCCTGCCCTCTCTGCCCACCACTACATTTTTTCCCCCTGATACATATTTTTTTAGTTTTACCATCTCTAGATCTCACAGAACTCTGTTTGTTCTCCTGTAGAAGGCAGGGAGCAGCGTCTGTCCTTGGAAGAGTCAGCAGGCCTCTATTCCAACGTCACCATCAGCCCCAGCGCGCAGTTAGTGAACGCTCTTGTTTTCAGATTGGGCCCTCTATCTGATTACTCTTTGTTGAACAATGGGATTCAGGGACCAGGCAGATTAGGGTTTCAGTGCACTTGAAGGAAAGCAAGATGATCTTAAGAAATCATTCTGTTACTCTGCTACTCCCTCCATCCTTTAGGATGGAATTTGAATAAGAATGGGCTAATTTTATTGGAATTTTTAGCGTAAATTGATCAAATCTAGGAATACAGATCCATTTAATGCTGGAGTTTATTTTTACTCACTGGTCAGAATTATGATTTGTGGGACTCATGATTTATTTTGTATCATCTGGAAATAATCTTTTGATGCCTGTGTGTGAATATCCAAGCAGTTGTGGACAAATTTCTAGTTTAGGTGAATTTTTAAACAGAGATATCTTTTTGCAATATAATTTGTTCCACGCATGCACTTATTGACCTCTGATGGTAAAAAGATAAAAGCAATCCCTCCCTACCATCAAGTAACATTCTAGGGATGGGAGTGAAACAAACAAACGAACCAATAATTAATTACAATTGGTAAATTTCAAAGAGACTTTTTATCTAAGTTAATGCGAAAGCCAGCCATCAACAGTTTGGCAGGAAAAGGGGGGATGAAGTCTTGGTCTGGGCAAAGTTTGGCCTCATTGCAGCCAAACTTGGCTGGGATCCCCTTGTCTTTCCTGTCCCAGGACACTAGGCTTTCACAAGCCATCACTGGCTTTGGTAGCATCTACTTGGCATTCATTGGCTTCCAAAAAGAAAGTGGCTTTCTTTCTCCCAGGAAATCACCCTCCCACTCCATGCTTGTGGGTGAGAGCTTTTCCATCAACATGCTGGTCTGTGGCAAAGTTGGGTTTCAAAGCTAGCACCTGGGGTTGGGCTTCAAAGGCTGTAAAGTAACAAGTGGTGAGTGGCAATCTTTTCCTTATGGTACAAAAGATCTGCTTGTTCTGGGAGAAAAATGCCCTCTCTATGGAAAAAAGACTGAGGGGCAGCTTGTTGTAGTCAACTGCTTGGAAAGATCGTTGCATGAAAAGGCCCTTCTTGGGAAAATATTAGCCTTGTCCTGTTGCCAAGCGCAGTGGAGGCTGGGTTACCTGCCATAGGAGGGCCAGCCTCCTCCAACAGGCCTCCTTGGTTTCTCAGAAATGACTTAATTCATTGATTCATCTTTCAAAACAGGCCACTAGGAAAAAAATATCCAATGAGACATAAATCATTCCAGGAGCAAAAAGTTGGAGATGTAGTTTACCTAATGTAATCTCATTTATTTTGATCTTCCTTTTCTTTTTACCTGTCTGTATTAGCATATGAGTTCATTACGGATTTAGCGTATGGATGAGTTCACCCATCTTAAATACTCGGAAAACAGTTACCCTCATTGCCCTCTACCACATGTACCACTGCCCACCTGTGAGTTCATTCTAGGCTTAGACATATGCTTGTGTGAGAATTCTGTTTAGACATAGACTATACAACTCTTAGAAATCAGATTCTGGCTACAGTGGGACGACTAGCTCGTAGCACTTCAGGCTGTACATTATTGTTCTCCCATTTCTTGTGGTGGGGAAGAACACATTTTTTCTTCATAGGGACGTGGATAAGCCAAATAAAACATCAATTGCCTGGCCTGTGTAAGTGTTTGGCGTCAGTTCCAAGTTTCAAATTCCCTTTCTCCTTTGAGAAAGTCTATATAGCAAGAAGTGTACTTTTAAATTAGTAAGATTTCTAGTTTAAGAGTAGCATTGCTAATAAGCCAGAGGCAGAAAACAGCCAATTTTTATAGTGAAGTAAAGATAGTCTGGGAAAGGAACCTGGAGAGCAATGTCTATTTGACCTGGGAGAAAGTATCTGAGATGTTTCCTGAGTGTCAATGCTGACCGTCGCAAACTTCCTCTGCACAGCACTGGACCCCTGTGAGCTTGGAACACATCAGTGCCAGCACGTCTGCATCAGTGACGGGGAAGGCAAGCACCACTGCGAGTGTAGCCAAGGATACACCTTGAATGCTGACAAGAAAACATGTTCAGGTGAGGCCTGCATAGGGGGCTGTGACTGAATCAAATTACTGGGGAACCTATGCTCCAGGTTTTAGACTGCCCTTGTGCTTTGACTCTCTGACCCCTTTTTACTCAACTGCCTTTTGCCTGGTTTACTGTTGTTCATCAGCAGTTTTCCCTGAAAAGGAGCTTAGGGAGGGAAGTGAAATGATACGTAAATCAGCTTATTTCCATACCTTTTAAGTTTTAAATAAAATCATAGGAGAAAAGGCTACTAAGAAAGAGGTCCAGGCTGAGTGTAGTAGCTCATGCCTATAATTCCCGCATTTGGGGAGGCTGAGGTGGTAGGACAGTTTGAAGCCTAATTCGAGATTAGCCTTGACAACACAGCAAGACCCCCATCTCTACAAAAAATAATTTAAAAAAATTAGCCAGGCTTGGTGGTGCATGCCTGTAGTCCCAGCTACTTGGGAGGCTGAGGCAGGAGGATTGTTTGAGACCAGCAGGTCAACGCTGCAGTGAGCTATGATAATGCCACTGCATGACAGAGGGAGACCCTGTCTCATAAAAACAAAAACAAAAAAGAAAGGGGGAAAAGACAAGGTCCAAGATTCTCAGTCCTTTTGAGGATTTGGAATTTTTCCTGGATTTTATTTAATTGCACACAAGCTACCATCTTCCTCTCTATAGTCATAGATGCTCATGGAATCTAGAAGAAGTAGGAAAGTTAGAGGGGTACTCACTGGTCTGGTACATAGACACGTACATGGAGTTAATGAGGAATGGGAATTAGATTTTTTTTTTTTAACCTTAGAAAAAAGTTTTTGAGAGAAGGAAAACTTAGAGATAATTTAATTTTATAGATAATGAAATTGATATGGACAGAAAGGAGAAAACTTACCCATGTCACAGGGTCTGTCAGTGAAAGAGCCAAGACCAGAGGGTTGGTTCCCAACTCCCAGCCACCCCTCCCTTGTTTTATTAGCACTCTCTCTCTCTCTCTCTCTCTCTGTGTGTGTGTCTGTGTGTGTGTGTGTGTGTGTGTGTCTAAGTGGCATGACCCATAATTATTTATTGCTGCCATGCTTTGCATGCATTTACATTTGTCTCAATCATCTTTTGATAGCTCTTGATAAGTGTGCTCTTAACACCCATGGATGTGAGCACGTCTGTGTGAATGACAGAAGTGGCTCTTATCATTGTGAGTGCTATGAAGGTTATACCTTGAATGAAGACAGGAAAACTTGTTCAGGTAAGTGAGGGAGAAGCTTTCCTATTGCTGCTTAGCTATCTGCCTACCTACCCAGTGATGGAAGGGCAGGTCACACTGACTGGGAAGTAGGTGTGTTTTCCTCTTTTGGCACCTTGAGCTTTTCCCATTTCTAAGTCTTATCCAAAACGTTAGAAATGGTAACATGTATGGATCTCCGCCCAAACATATACATGTGTTGCACATTTCCTTCTCTGTGCCCAGCCCGAACAGGTCTTCCCAAGTGCTACAGACAATTTAGTAGGTTGAATCACATAACAACCCACAAGTACTTGTTGCTTACAAAGGGAAAAACAATAACTTTATAGTGGAGAAATTGGCAGACATCACCTTAACCGAGTGATTAAAGTTCACATCATCAGTGATGACACATAGTGACATTATGAATGACCTGACATGCTGGGCTCAATACTGTGGACACAACAGCACACCTGTAGTATTCTTGCTAAAAATTCAGGATCACGAGGAAACATTAGAAAAATCCAACCTGAGAGACGTTCTCAGTTCACAAAATAGTTTCTAGTACTTTTCAGAAGTGTGAAAGTCATAAAAGACAAAGAGCGATGTGGGAAGTGTCCCAGATTGGAGGACATGTGAAACTTCATGCAATGTGGAATTCTGGATTGGGTCCTGGACCAGAAAAAGGGCATTAATGGCAACATTTGAATAATGTCTGTAGATTAGTAAATCATAGTATATCAATGTTAGTTTCTAGTTTGATAATCATACTATGGTTATGTAAATTACTGTTTGGGGAAACAGGGTGAAGTACAGGAATTTTTGCACTGTTTTTGCAACTTTTTTATAAATCAGAAATTATCTTAAAAGTTTAAAAATAAAAAATTGTTTAAAAATAAAAAATAGTTAAAAATATATCAGTACAGAGGAAAGTGCATTGAATGAAAATTTGTGTCGTGAGTTCTTATGCTGCTCTGAATCAACTGGTCTCCCTTGAGCTCCTTTCTCTCATCTTAAAAATAGGAGAGGGTTGAACTATAATTTCTTCAAACTCTATTTCTATGTCTTTCTGAATCCAGTATAATTAGTTACACAACTGTTGGTATCCCTCTGAGTTGGGATAAGTTTAATAGGCCTAAAAGGAATGCTTTAGAAAGTATTTATGAGATACTTAAGTTGTAAAAACTCAATACTGATGATTTTGAGAAGAAATTGGGGAAGGTCAGAGAATAATTATTGTATGTGCAGGATTTCATTTAACTCAGTTAACTTCTATTTAGAAAAAATAGCGCCAATGACTTTGAATAGTTTGCAGTAAGTTTTCCTCATATGTTTCTAGCTGCAAATAAGGTTTCTATCCATGGGTAATAAAAGACTCTTCCACCTTTTATTTCGTTTCTCCTAAATTTTTGTTTCACAGCTCAAGACATATGTGCTTTGGGTACCCATGGGTGTCAGCACATTTGTGTGAATGACAGAACAGGTTCCTATCACTGTGAATGCTATGAGGGCTACACTCTGAATGCAGATAAAAAAACATGTTCAGGTAAGATCCACTCAACAAATTCTTTCATACTTGGGTCTTTTACAGTGAAACCAACTTGCAACTCATCAGCAAAGAGGTTCTTAAAGGTAACTTAAGGAATCAAGGTTCAGACATGCTACCACACTTTTAGATGAAGGTACACATTGCTTAGAGGGTGGTGAGCTCACTGGAGCAAACATAGATTACTTCAGAAAATTACTGGGAAATAGGTAGGGAGTGGAGGGAGGGTGAGAAAAGCTAATTAAATGTAGGGTCTTTATCCAGGAAAATTTTATAGTTCTGTACACTGAGCACTTTTAAGCAAAGAGGAAATTTTGATGGAAGTCAGTTGGACAGAAACTATTTGGTGTGATAGGATGAACTGATCTTTTTCCAGTTAAAACTTGGCCTGGAAGTTTTCTGTAGTGTTAATCTTAAAGCTGGATGATTTCAGTAAAGAAGACTTTGTGAATGTCTGAATTAGACCCACACAAATCTTCCAGTAAGTTTGAGGCCAGTCACTCCCTGGCAGTTTCTAGATGATCAATCATCAGTGACACTAAGCCTTATACATTGGCCAATGAGCCCATGCCATTGCTGTTAATCCTCATTAATTTGATTTAAACTTACTGGCAGGACAGGGAGGCATTTATAAACGTAAAAAAACTTCTGAGAGAAATTCCAAGCTCTCAAGGTGGCATTTAGCTTTGGCATACGGAATGTGTTTTAGATTTGATGTATATTTTCCTCTCCCTTGAAGAGATATAGACTTCAAGATAAACGAAGGAAATGGCATGTCACTAAGTCCCCCCATTTTTTTTTTTTTAAAGGAAACCAATGAAAAGTACTAGGCACCTACTTTGTTCCCAGTATGGCACTAAGCATTGTGAGCATATAAAGAAGCATAAGTTTCTGCCTCTGAGTAACTTAAGGCTGGGCGAATTTTTGTTTCACAGCTCAAGACAAATGTGCTTTGGGTACCCATGGGTGTCAGCACATTTGTGTGAATGACGGAACAGATTCCTATCACTGTGAATGCTATGAGGGCTACACTCTGAATGCAGATAAAAAAACATGTTCAGGTAAGATCCACTCAACAAATTCTTTCATACTTGGGCCTTTTACAGTGAAACCAACTTGCAACTCACCAGCAGAGAGCCAGCTCCTTCTGAAAGCAGAGACTGAGCCAGGGAGAGGACTGATGGACACTGATGGAGGGCTATAGAGGCTGGGGAGGTGGGCATCTGTGAAGGGCTGGTGTTGGGTCTTGAAGGACAGTGAAGGTTTCAATTGAGAGAAGAGCAAAGTGGCACTGGCAGGGGACTGGCTTGAGCTGATTTATTTGTTCAGGGCAGGATGACTAAGAAAGTTTGGTGGAGAGGATTCACCTATGGCTGCACTTCTCAAACTAGTGGCAAGTGTCCCAGTTGGTACCTTAAGCTGCCAGGAACATTGAAGACCTGGGCAAACAAACCAAAAACAGATTTCCATTCAGACTAACAGATAGTATGGAATAAAGTGAAGCAATTTATTTTTAAAAAACATAGATCAAAGAAAATTTTCAATTAAGGCAGGCAATACTCCCAGATGCCAGCAGCCCGTGTTCTTCAACGCCTACTGTAGGCCATGCAGGATTCTAGGCCTTTTAGCTACAGTAATGCCGCTTAACACTCACAGCAGCTTTAGGAGGAAGCTGATTAAGTAACTTGCCCATGGTTACTCAGCTAGTAAGTAGCAGAGCCAGGGTTTGAACCCAGGTACTTGTCCTGGTGGTTACATAGGCTGTTAACCCCTAAGCCATACTGTCTTAGTGTACAAAGCACAGGACAGCAAAGAGGAACAGAAGAGAAAGATGTACTAGTGGGAAAGTTAGTATATATTTGTTTTTTTCTTCTCTTTGTTGAGACAGGGTCTCACTCTGTCACCCAGGCGGGAGTGCAGTGGTGGGATCTTGGCTTCACTGCACCCTCTACCTCCCAGGCTCAAGTGATTCTCCCACCTCAGCCTCCTGAGTAGCTAGGACTTCAGGCACATGCCATAACACCTGGCTAATTTTTGTATTTTTTGTAGAGATGGGGTTTTGACATTTTGCCCAGGCTTGTTTCAAACTCCTGAAGTCAAGCAATCTACCTGCCTTGGCTTCCCAAAGTGCCGGGATTACAGGTGTGAGCCACTGTGCCTGGCCTATTTACATATTTTAAAGTAATAGTGAATGGCTATGCATAGTTGCTCATGCCTATAAGCCCAGCACTTTGGGAGGCCGAGGTGGGTGGATTACAAGGTCAAGAGATCGACACCATCCTGGCCAACATGGTGAAATCCTGTCTCTACTAAAAATACAAAAATTAGCTGGGTGTGGTGGTGTGTACCTGTAGTCCCAGCTACTCAGGAGGCTGAGGCAGGAGAATTGCTTCAACCTGGGAGGTCGAGATTGCAGTGAGCCGAGATTGCGCCACGACACTCCAGCCAGGCAACAGAGTGAGACTCTGTCTCAAAAAAAAAAAAAAAAAAAAAAAAAAAGGAATAGTGAATACTGCTATAAAGGTGGGAAACATACCATGGAGCAGATCCCTTGTAATGGTCTGCTTTTCCCTTGCTAGTGGTAGAAAGGCTTGTAAATTAAATGTAGAGCCCTAGATCAGGGCCAGGGCTGGAAGCATGTCCATTTGTTACCTGTAGAGTGGGTACTAAGGTGGAATGAGGGGGAAAAACATGAAACACTCTGCTATAAGGCATTTTGCTGAAAACAAATGTAAATTGTAGCACTGAAAAGGAATAGCCATATTAAGGTTGGAAAGGCACTTTATGTATAGATTATATGGTGCCATGCATTTCACACAATGCTATTCTATAGGCACTAGTGAGCCACAAAATTTCTGCACATGAAATGACATTTAAGAGGAAAATTAGAAGGAAATAAAGAACTATTTTGGTTCCTGCAATGGCAGAGGAGGAACCTGTGTCTTCCAGGAAGCCTTTCTGGGTTTTAAAGGAGAATTGCTGTTTTAGTTGTCCTAGGCCAGTCTAAACATGGGACAAGTATGGCAATTTGCTCTGTTCTCCACTCAAACTTGGACAAACTGCGTTTGTCCCTGAAATGTTATTTGTTTGTGATAGATAGTAAGCACTTTGCTCTCTAAGCGTACACATCATAGTTATTAACGCGGTATTATTTCCCCATCTGTACTTGTGTGTGTGCGCGCGTGTGTCTCCAGGTCAGTGTTTTCTGTTCCACTTTGTAAGCTATGAAGGCAGGCACGTGGTCAATGTAGAGCTTTTGGTGCAGCATCAGACTTAGCTCCGTTTATGATTAGGTCCCTACAACATTATTTTTGGTGATGATCATGACAATGATCCATGAGAGCTGGGGATGCTGGAAGCATTGGTGGCGGTCGGGAAAGGCTGGAAGTAAGTTCTGGAATAGAGTCAAGACTCAGTGCTGCCCAGTGCTGTGGGTAGAAAAAAAGAAAAGGCACCCTTAGATATCTGTGAGAGATAAAAAGGAAAGGAACGTGTGTGCTGTGAGGCCAAAGGGATGAGAGGTATGGGAAAAGAAAACAGGCTTGCTCCTGCAGCATGGGGCCTGCTGCTGACTACTGATGGGTTGATTGTCAGCACTTGCGGGGACCAAATGGAAGCTTCTTCTCTCAGATGTTTGTGTTTACTTTTCTATTTAATTAATGTGTGAATATTTTCTTTCCTGCACCACTTGTGGTCAGTCCGTGACAAGTGTGCCCTAGGCTCTCATGGTTGCCAGCACATTTGTGTGAGTGATGGGGCCACATCCTACCACTGTGATTGTTATCCTGGCTACACCTTGAATGAGGACAAGAAAACATGCTCAGGTGAGGACCAGCCCTTTAAGGTGATTTCCTTTGGTTTGAGAATTTTTTCAGGAGCAAGCTTTTTTCTTTCTGTCTAAGGCACAGTTATGATTCTTTCTCCTTGTCAGAATTCTCTAGTATTCTCCACTAGTCTACAGAATAAAACAGTGATACTCCACCAGGCAGCCTACCCTCCATGATCTCTTTGTCTTCTCTCTTTTTCACATTTTTCTTTCTAATTAAACTTTCTGCTTAAGTCTGGATTTTTTTATTGTGATAAAATGTACATAAAATTTACCATTTCAATTATTTTCAAGTGTAGAGTTCAGTGGCATTAAGTACATTCACATTGTTGTGCAACAATCACCACTATCCATCTCCAGAATTTCTTTTATCATCTCAAACCAAAACTCTACCCATGAAACAATAACTGCCCATCACCCACGCCCCGCAGCCTGTGGGAACTACTTGCCTCATCCTGGCTTTTAAAACTTTTCTCCGTTATTTGCCCCCAGATTCACTGCTTCTGCCCGCGTCCCATGGTCCAGCCACAGCAGGCTGTTTGATGGTCCAGGAGCATGCCCTGTACTCGCTTGTTTTCACTCTCCCCTCAATGCTTTTGCTTGTCAGGATCTAAGAACCACATTCTTGGTAACATTTGGTTTGTTGAATTAAATTTTTGCCAATGTAGTGGATTTTTTCACTTCCCAGTTACTAATGAGGTGAGGCATCTCTTCCTATGCTTATTGGTCACGAGTTCCATATTTGGAAATGCTATTTATGTCCTTTTTATATTTTTCAATTGGGTTATTTGTATTTTTCTTATTGATTCATAGGAACTCTTCACATTGTAAGTTATTTTTTGTTTTTACTTATTGTAAATATCTCCTATCATTTTGCTTTTTAAATGATGTCTGTTTAACAGTATTCATAATGTTTTAAGTCTTAAGTTGGGTAGTAGGGTACTAAGACAATTTAATAAGGGAAAGAACAGTCTTTTTCACAAATGTTGCTGGGGCACTGGATAGCTACGTTGTATTGAATCTAGAGATCCACTTGGGGAGTACTGCCATTTTAAGAGTCTTTCTTTCCATTAATGTGGTTTGTCCTTTTTTTTTTTTTTTTTTTTTTTTTTTTTTTTTTTTTTTTTTTTTTTTTTTTTTTTTTTTAGTTCTTCTTTAATTTCTTTCAAAATTATTTTATAGTGTTCAGTGTACAAGTCTTGCACTTTAAAAACTATTTATTCCTAACTATCTTATTCTTTCTGGTGCTATTATAAGCACCATTTCTCCATTTCTCAATTTTCAGTTTTGCCATAACCCAGGTCTACAATTTTCTATGAAGTGTTTTAATTAGAATATCCCACTGAGCCCATGCCCTCATAGAACTTAGAGTCTATCAGGAAGACAGACACTGAACAAGTATTATAAGCACTCATCTTATGGGTACAGGGATGATGGACATGTAGTTGATATTCAGTAGATAATTCTTGGTTTATTGACTGATTAAGATGGGATTTGGGCTGGCTGTCCCTAAAAGGTTCAATAGGATTTAGACAGGTGGATAGATGATAGATTACATTTAATGTATTTGTGATCTCCCATCCCTACATTGGATCTTTGTAAAATGTTAGAGTAAAAATATTGCAGCAAAGGACCATTTCCTGTCCTCAGGTAATAGCATTACTCCATAGGAAAATGATACACCAGTCTTCAGACCTGGGAAGCCACTCTTATTTCTATTCACAACTTTAGGAGGAGCCCTGATACTGAGTAGGAATAGCTGCCTCACTGAATTACAGAAAGAAATAGGAGTTACTTTTTTCACCTCTCATATTTGATTAAATGTCAATACAAACCTGAATTTTTAGTTTCAAAGTATTTATTGGTAAGAACTAAGACTCTCACTTCAAACCATTCAATAGAATAACAGTCCTCTACAGGAAATCAGGACTTAACGTAGTTTTTATCTTTTTTTTTTGTTTGTTTTTTTGAGATGGAGTTTCACTCTCTCAGCCAGGTTGGAGTGCAGCGGTGCCATCTTAGCTCACTGCAACCTCTTCCTCCAGAGTTCAAGCAATTCTCCTGCCTTAGCTGACCAAGTAATTGGGATGACAGGTGCATGACACCATGCCTGGCTAATTTTTGTATTTTTGGTAGAGACAGGATTTCACCATGTTGTCCAGGCTGGTCTCCAACTCCTGACCTCAAGCAATCCACCCATCTCGGCCTCCCAGAGTGTTAGGATTACAGGTGTCAGCCACTGTGCCTGAGCCTTGTTTTCATCTTTGATATATTTTGGCCACACAAATAGAGGACTATTGTCCTAGTTTTATTTATTTACTTTTAATAGACAGGGTTTTACTCTGTTATTCAGGCTGGAGTGCAGTGGTGTGATCGTGGCTCACTGCAGCCTTGAACTCCTGGGCTCAAGTGATCCTCCCGTCTCAGCCTTTCAAGTAGCTGGGATTACAGGTGTGTGCCACTATGCTTGGGTAACTGTTTTGCTTTTTTGTAGAGACAGGCCCTTGCTTTGTTGCCCAGGGTGGTCTCAAACTTGGCCTCAAGCAATCCTTCTGCCTTAGACTCCAAAAGTGCTGTCATTATAGGAATAAGCCACTGTACCAGGCCCATTTTCATTTCTTAATTACATAGCATCACATGAACACTGTCTTATCTCTATATCCTTCCCCCTCCATATCAACCATGTTTTTCTAAATTTACTTTATATCATGAATAATTTCTGGCAATCACAAAAGTACAGGAAAGAAAATCATGAACACTCATTTAAGCATCACTTAGCTTGACAATTATAAACATTTTTGCCAATGACTCCTAAGACATTTTTCTGTGATAAGTATTTTCTCATCTTTTTGTTTGTTCATATATTCCTTTCCCTCTTGGAAAATGCACTTTGGTAAGTCTTAATGGTGGAAATATTTGATTGTGGATTTCCTGATTTGTTATGATTCCTAGATAGCTATTCCTACATAGTATATTTGTGTACTGTCATTGTCTTCAGTGATTGAGGAAGCACGAAGACTCGTTTCCACTGAAGATGCTTGTGGATGTGAAGCAACATTGGCATTCCAAGATAAGGTCAGCTCGTATCTTCAGAGACTGAACACTAAACATATCCTTTCTGGAAGGTTTTATGCTTCCGCCTGGAGCCAACCTAGGTACTACAATTGGGCCAAACACTTTAAGACATTCCACAGGCAAGTGACTGGTTTGTTAAGGTTTAATATGAGCAGTAGTAATATACAACTTAAAATTTAGAGTTATTTTCTCATGGTTTAATACACTGTTTCACTCATTCAGTATTTACACATAAAAGCTGCCTATTTCGTTCCCTAGTGCTTTTCCATAACTGTATATGCCCCTAATGATGCTCTTACATAACAGATGGAACATTTATGCTAATGATTCCTTAATATGGCTTAGTTCAGAATCTGTACATGCAGAAAGCAAGTCAGCTGATGAATGGGGTGTGATACCTCAGATTACACACAGTTGTACACTTTGACTAGCCAAGTGGTCAAAAAGCAGATTTTAAAATGTAACACGATACAGCCTCAGAAACATTCAAAATCAGTTCTTTCTCCAAAGGAATAACTCCGGAAAAGTTTATCAGAACAGTTCAAGTTAACAACTCTGTTCCTATGTACCTCAGAGGAGTGGAATTCAGATTGTGGTAATCTAGGCATATGTGGAGACTTTTAAGGGAGGTACAGATAGTTTCAAAGGATCAATTTACAAATCTTTCACTTGCTTAAGATGCTACTTGGAATCAGTTGTTATTTTCTTTTCTCATCTCTCATTTCGGCATCACCATTCTCCTAACTTTACATAAGAAAGGCATATTTCTCACTTACCCTAGATCTACTCAGGTGCATTCCTTAGAAAAGTAGAATCTTGAGAGAGCCAAACGAAGGGACAATCCAACAATCCCTTTAACCAAGACTTCATAAACATTGCTTCTCCCATCCCTCCCACGAAGGTGCTGCTCCAATTAAATTTTATGTGAACAAAAACATCTGAAGACCACTGCCGTGGTCTACTTTTATTGTGATCTCTGAAGAATAGGATTTTTGACTTTTAGACTGAATTCAACTTTTGGTGAGAAAACAGTTTTGCTTTTTTTTTTCACTTATCACAGGACATAATTATCTTGTGTTGAGTGTTTGAAAGTGTGTTTACATTTTCTAACGTGTAAAAATAAACAGTATTGGCCTTAACAACTTGCCACTTGATGACATTTTGGAGAAGTTGAAAGTAAATGAATATGGACAAATACATCGTTAAATTGCTCCAATTTCACGGAGCTGGAAATGTGGACAGCTTGGTATACTTAATATTCATGCATTGTTTTGCACACCTGTTATTGCCAATGTTCCTGCTAATAATTTGCCATAACCTGTATTAATGCTTGAATATTACTGGATAAGTTGTATGAAGATCTTCTGAAGGATCAGCATCATTTTTTCAAGGAAATAAATACACAGATCCTTATTAAGAGCAAACTTTAATGTCTCTAACTTATGACTGTGAAAAGTTTGTTTCTTTATCTACTAATTGAGCCATTTAATTTTTATATTAGTCAGATAACCATATTCACGATGGAAACTTTAGGTCTAGTTTCTTTTGATAATATTTATAATATAAATCAATCTTATTACTGAGTGCAAATTGTACAAGGTATTTACACGTACAGCTTCATATAACTGCAATGAATATAATTTTGAACTGTTTAACACTTTGTTTGTTGCTTATTTTGTTGGAGTATTATTGAAGATGTGATCAATAGATTGTAATACGCATATCTAAAAATAGTTAACATAGATCAAGTGAACATTATATTGCCATTTTTAATTCATTCTGGTCTTTAGAAGAAATGTACTAATAAAGAGCACTTGTTGAGAATTTAGGGCGTTAAACTTTTTACCAAGTACAAAAAACTTTAAATTTACTTTATTATTTTGCTTTAGGATCCAACTAATAAAGTTATATATTTATAAAATTGCTGTAAGTCGACAAAATCTAATGTTGTCTTTTTAATGTTAGTGTTCCAACCACCGCAGCTTCCCAAAGTGCTGGGATTACAGGTGTGAAAGCCTAACTTTTTTTTACTTATATATTTGATACATATAATTTTTTGGCTTTGAAACTTGCAACTGTTAGAACAAAACAGTCCTTTAAATTTTGCACTGCTCAATTCTTTTTTTGGTTTGTATTGTCTTTAATATAATAAAAGTTATTACCTTTACATATTAGCGTGTTTTTTGATGACTCATCATCAATTTTGTCTATTAAACATATTTCCTTAAATTATACAGAATTAACAATTATTTTGATATTCAACAGTTTCTTATCAAAAGACAGAAATTTAATACTCTTCCTATAGTTTAATCTCACACTCTTGAGGCTAAAAGTGTAAGTTCAGGTTCAACAGAAAGGCTTTAATATAAAATTATCTGAATTTAGTTAAATAATGATGAACTTTACATTAATACAAGCTCCTGAAAAGCACATATCACCTACAGATGTAAATATAAAATATAAACTTTAAGGAACAAAAACGGAATACACAAAGGAAATATATATTATATAAAACATATATTGTTACTTGTCAAAAATTTTGAAAGGCCATGACATAGAGTTACAGTAGTATTTTCCATACTTGTCTGAGCCCCAAATCAGTACATACATATTAATATACCACAGAGAAACGGTGGTATAAAGGAATAAATGGGAGTTCATGTGCAAGAAGGGAAAGATATTTAAAGAGAGGTGAGTTTCACTTAGCTTCAACTTATCATGTCTTGACCAGCTTATTGGAAACTCCTGGATTAGATGATACTAATTTGTCTCATGCGTCCAGTATAGGGAGCCTATGGGCAGAGGCCAATGTATCTTAAACAGATACACAGACAATGGAAAACAAAGGTATTATCTGAATGGGATTGAGCTAAGTTTGGAAAGAATTCCTCCAGGAGACTAATTTGTGCTGGTTGGCTAAGCACAACTGGCTTGTTAAGAGGTTAGGACCATCACAGAATATATAAAGTAGCTTGTGAAGCAGAGCCTGATGGAATTTTAACCCGCAGAAAGCACATTGGCTTACTTAAGGTGGGGGTTCCCTTGTGAAAACATTTAGGATTGAAGGGAGATCTGATTTTGGATGGAGTTTAGATTCTCTAGGAAAGGCACTAGGAACTATTGTCAGTTCTGTAATAGATTGTGCTGGGTGAGGCAAATCACCCAGGTTAAAGGATTGGAGCATTTTTTTTTTGGTCTGAGATGGGAAAAGACTCCAAGTGGGAAAATTAATTACTGATGCATAAATTACATGCTATATTATGGTAAAAGAGAAAACCAGAAATAAATAAAAACATGGTTGAGACCAAATAATTTCATGAGAGTGGTTCTACTTGGATTTCCTATGCCTTAGATTTTGAGGCTTTCTAACTCTCAGGCATTCAAAAAGGACAAAGGAGAACGAAGAAAAAAATAAGGTAAGAAAAATAAGAGAATATGTAACAGTCGACTCTAGATGAGAAAACACCAAACGCTCAAATATTGTAAAACAGGAGGCTATGCCCAATAGCAATTGTACGCTATAATTACCTAAAGTTTATACAAATTCCTTTTAAAAGGACCCTTGGGGTTGCGGTAATAGCTTAAACAGTTAAAAAATGTCAAAACAAGCAGAATAAACAAAATCTCCTATTCCTAAATTGCTCCAGAGGGTTCTCGAATCCCCAAAGACACAGAGGTTTGCAAGATTTCAATATGCACATTTGCACTTTCATCTGGCCCGTAGCGCCAACCTATCAAATACAGTACATGGCTTTTCTCTTTCAAGAATGCTGGAACTTTGGGGCTTACAAAACATTAAATCATTTGCCCTTATTCGAACGGGCGCCTTTCCTCCTTGGTTTATAGTGCTGACACCTGAGATGCGGCTCCATCGCGACCATCAGAGGTGTATGGCGGGAGGTAGGGCGGCCAGGGACCATGAGACACGGCGGAGAGGGCGAGCGCACGGCTGGCAGTGACAGGTCGCGACCCAGCTTCTCGCGGAGAGCAGAAAGGCACAGAAGTCTGGGTACGGGACGGGACAACCCAAGCCACCGCTCTGCGCCACACGCCCACAAACCCAACGACGTCCGCGCAGGCGCACTACGCCGGTGCCCGGTGCGAAGGCGTCACAGGAAGTGTCCCCCTGCGCCCCGGATGCGACCGGGAAGCAGCAGTTGCCAGGGCGACGGGAGCTTTCCGGAGCTCTTAGTACTCCCGATTGGAGGTGTAGAACCGTTACTTGTCGTGGGCCTTAGCGGCCACTGTGACCCTTTAGGAGGGCCCACGATGTTCTTCTACCTGACCAAGAAAGTGAGTTTCCCGAGGGGTGTCCTCGTTTCTCCGGTATTCCCGCAGCCTGCGGCGATTCCTGCTGCCTTCCCAAGAAGCCCTGCGCCTTCACCGGGTCCGGATCGCTGCTTTGCCATCCCGCAGCCATCCTTCCCGCCGGGTCCAGCCTCCGACCTCCTCCTGCGGTTCCCAGAGGCCCGGACCAGTCCTTGGCTGAGCCTGCAGCCCAATCGCAGCACTCTCCCTGCCCCTGGCTAGGTCCTTTTGCGTGGCTCCAGGGTAAATTGACACGTGCTACCTTATCTTTCCTCTTCCACTTGTTGCTGATCCACGTGATTTATAAACTCTTTGGATCACTACCAGCCGTTGGGGAAGAGAAAAGAAGTAACAATAGGATAGCCTAAGTATTGTGTGTGTAAAAAGGAATAGGGACGGGTGATATTTATACCCTGTCCCCGCCCTCCCTTTTAAAAATCCATCCGGTGACTCCAGCGTTGGCTTCCTCCACAGTCATTAACCTTCTCTTTTGTGCACTTCTTTTCCTCTTTCCCAAATGGTAGAACCCGGGTCAGTCCAGGGGACCATGCTCATTTTCACAACAGCTCACTTTTTTTTCTGCAAGGCCGTCCGTTTTTCTTCTTGGAAGATTTACTTCAGCCTTCTGTAGACTTTCTTCCCAACTCCTTCGAAAGTTGTTAGTCTGGCTGTGATTGCTTTTACAGATATCCATTCCCAATAAAGTGAAGCTGAAGTGTATATCCTGGAACAAGGAACAAGGGTTCATAGCATGCGGCGGCGAAGATGGATTACTGAAGGTTTTGAAATTAGAGACACAGACAGGTAAATGAAAGCAAGCGCACATATTTGAAATTGGTAGAAAATTGGCTAGTGTTATTTGTTCAGTGCGATTTACTCGTGGTGTCTGTCAATATGCAATTCCGATTATTTTAAAGGGAAAACCACCTAAACATTTTATGGTATTTTCCTGGAGTATGTTTGCAATAAAGTTCAGATAATGTTGAATGTAAACATCAGACGGTTTTTGCTGAGCTATTAATGGAAAATGAAAAATAATGAAGAATGAAAATAAGTCATTGTGTTATGCTATGTCTAATTGGTGTACTACATTATTAGGAGTTTAATAAAAATCTTGTGGGTCAACATTTCATTAAGAAAATCTGGCAGATTGGCTGGGCACGGTGGCTCACACTTTTAATCCCAGAACTTTGGGAGGTTGAGGTTGGGTGGATCACGAGATCAGGTGTTTGAGATCAGCCAGACCAACATGGTGAAACCACGTCTCTACTAAAAATACATAAAATTAGCTGGGCATAGTGGTGGGCGTCTGTAATCCCAGCTACTCCGGAGACTGAGACAGGAGAATCATTTGGGCCGAGATCGCGCCGCTGCACTCCAGCCTGAGTAACAGAGCGAGACTCCGTCTCAAAAAAAAAAAAAAGAAAATTTGGCAGATTATTTACACATCTATGTCATCATTTCTGCTTATCAGATGCATTAGTGATTATTCACCTAGTGTCCAAAAACAGAAAATGGGGTATGTTTTACATTTTTATTAGTAGGTCTATTGTCTATGCGGCTCGATTTCTTTATCTAGTGCTCTGGAATCACAGCAAACAGCTTCCCACTTCTTTTTTTTTTTCCATTTATTTATTTTATTGCATTTTAGGTTTTGGGGTACATGTGAAGAACATGCAAGATTGTTGCATAGGTACACACGTGGCAGTGTGATTTGTTGCCTTCCTCCCCATCACCTACATCTGGCATCTCTCCCTTGCTGTCTCTCCCCAGCTTCCCACCCCTCACCGTCCCTCCCCTATTTCCCCCCAACTGACCCCAGTGTGTAGTGCTCCCCTCCCTGTGTACATGTGTTCTCATTGTTCAACACCCGCCTATGAGTGAGAACATGTGGTGTTTGATCTTCTGCTCTTGTGTCAGTTTGCTGAGAATGATGGTTTCCAGGTTCATCCATGTCCCTACAAAGGACACGAACTCATCGGTTTTGATGGCTGCATAATATTCCATGGTGTATATGTACCACATTTTCCCTGTCCAGTCTATCATCAATGGGCATTTGGGTTGGTTCCAGGTCTTTGCTATTGTAAACAGTGCTGCAGTGAACATTCGTGTGCACGTGTCCTTATAGTAGAACGACTTATAATCCTTTGGATATATACCCAGTAATGGGAATGCTGAGCTTCCCACTTTTTTAGCTTTGCTACTGCTGCACTAGATTGAAGATCTAGATAGGGTAATTGGAGTTAAATCTCAGCTCTCCCACAGGACTACTGAATGACTTTCAATGAGTAGCTGAGGATTTTAGTACTTTTGTTTACTCTTCCTTAAAATGAAAATGTAGGGGGTTAAACTGAATTACATTTTTGGATTCCTTACAACATTGCTTCTCAAAATGTGTTAGTTGTAAGAATCACTGGAAGAGGTCGTTAAGATGGATTTCATGCTCTATCCCCCCAACAAAAGACCCTGGGTGAGACCTTCCATTTTTGAAAATGAGGATTTCCATTTTTGATGCTGAGTTGCTGGTCCTCAGACCCCACTTTGAATAGCATTACCTTACAGCTTTGAATGTTATATGAGTAATAAATACTTATTGACGGTTTTCCATATACTTGGATATTTAACCTTCACAATCTTATTTGACTTCACAATAAAGATCTTGAGCAGTAAGTGTTCTAGGTGAGAAAATTAAGGCTCTGAGCAGTTAATAATTGTACTAGCTCACACAGCCAGTAAGTGGCAGGGTAAGCATGTGAAACTAAGTTTGTCTCACATTCAAATCCTTGTTTTTAATCACTACACAAAGGGCTAGTGGACAGCCTAAGTAAAGAAGATAGCAATTGTTTTGCTGTGGTAGGTTAATTTTATGAAATAAAAGGCAGATTTGGAAGATAAATACTTAAGTACCAATTAAAGTTTGGCTTATGCTGTTTTATAGTTCAATCTGTCAGTGCTTTAGTTTTTAAAACTGTTAAAAGAAAGTTTCTTAAATGTATCTATAGATGTGTGTGTGTCTGTATATATATACTTTTGCTTACAGTATGTAGCAGGTTTTAAAATACATTAAGAAATGTTCATTTTGTTTAATGTTGAAGGCTTTTTTTTTTAAAAAAAAAAACATATTTCTTTTTCTACTCTGTCCTTTTGATAAACTGTGGCTAGAGTATTCTTTGAAATTAGTGAGCAAGATGGGAAATCGATTCTTGGGAGGTTTGGAAAATGGAGTAAAGTATTTGTTTTGGAACTTAATAATGATTATGAATTGTGCTGAAAGAGATAAATATGAGAAATATGACTGGGAGATTCTAACAAGATCAATATATTGTATTTAATACAAATAGTAGTGATTCAGCAGATCCCTCTAGTAACAATCATAGATATTGCATGCCTGTTTCATCTCAAGCACTGTGTTGTGCTAAAGATGCAACATTTTAAGTATAATGTTTTGTAGCTTGGCTACAGCAATATAGTACAGCAATCCTCTGCATCAATAAATCATCTCCTATGGCACCATTTTAAATGTCTATTTAGTGTTTCATTATATTGGTGTTAATATATTGTACTTTGCTTAACCAATTCTAGTACTGGACATTTAGATGTCTCTGCATTTTACTATTAAAGCAACTGTATCTTTGTATTCAAATCTTTGCATAAATTGTTAAGACTTTCTAGGATAAATCTCTAGAAATGGCATTCACTGGATCAAAGAGTCTGTACATTATATAGGTTTCTATTTTTTCTTTTTTTTGAATGAAAGAAAGAAAGAGAAAGGGGGAGAGAGAACAGGAGTCTTGCTCTATTGCCCAGGCTGGAATGCAGTCTAAAAATAGGTATTAAAAACCTCTTTTATGCCGATAATTGTGCTTAACAGCAGAGACAGGAAGGAATAAAGGAAGAAAATAACAAACAGCCAATGAATATTTCATTTAAGTCTGTAAAATGCTATGCAAATGCTGAAGAATGATTTACTTCCAATTGTGTGGTCACTTTCAAAATAGGTGTAATATGATACTGAGAAAAATGTATGTTCTATGGACCTGGGGTGAAGAATTCTATAAATATTCACTGAGTTTACTTGTTCCAGGTCTGAGTTCAAATCATAGATGTCCCTGTTAATTTTCTATCTTGTTGATCCGTCGAATATTAATGATGTGGTGTCAAAGTATCCCACTATTATTGTGTGGGAGTCCAAGTCTCTTTATAAGTCATTAAGAACTTGCCTTATGTATCTGGGTGCTCCTACATTGGGTGCATATATATTTATGATCACTGACTCCTGTTGTTGCATTGATCCTTTTACCATTATATAATGTCCTTCTTGTTTCTTTTAGTCTTTGTTACTATTAAAGTCTATTTTGTCAGAGAGGAAAGTTACAACTCCTGTTTTCCTTTTTTTGCTCTCCATTTGATTGGCAATTCTTCCACCAACCCTTTGTTTTGAGTCTCTATGTGTCCTTGCTTATGAGATGGATCTGGATACAGCAAACTGATGGGTTTTGACTTTTCATTCAATTTGCCTGTCTGTATCTCTGATTGGGGCATTTAATCCATTTAAATTTAGGATTAATATTGATATTTGTGAGTTTAATATTGTCGTTTAATGCTAGATGACTATTTTGCCCATTAGTTGATATAGATTCTTCATCATGGAGATACTGTTTACCTTTTGGTAAGTTTTTGGGATGACTGATACTGGTTGTTCCTTTCTGTGTATAGTGCTTCCTTCAGAAGCTCTTGTAAAGCAGGACTGGTGGCGATGAAATCTCTGAGTGCTTGCTTGTTTGTGAAAAATTTTATTTTTCCTTCATTTATGAAGCTTAATTTGGTTGGATATGAGATTCTGGATTGAAAATTCTTTTCTTTGAAGATATTGAATATTGATCCCCACTCTTTTCTAGTTTGCAGGGTTTCAGCTGAGAGGTCTGCTGTGAGTCTGATAGGCTACCCTTTATGGGTAACCTGACCTTTCTCTCTAGCTGCCCTTAGAATTTTCTCCTTTATTTCAACCTTGGTGAATCTGACAATTATGTGTTTTGGGGTTGCTCTACTTGAGGAATATCTTTGTGGTGTTCTCTGTATTACCTGAAGTTGAGTACTTTCCTGCTTTACTAGGTTGGGAAAGTTTTCCTGAATAATATCCTGAAGAATATTTTCCAGCTTGGATTCATTCTCTTCATGACATTCAGGTTCACTTATAAAACGCAAATTAGGTCTTTCCACATAGTCCCATATTTCTTGGAGACTTTGCTCATTCCTTTTTGCTCTTTCTTCTCTAATCTTGTCTTCTCGTTTCATTTCATTAAGTTGGTCTTTGACCTCTGATACCCTTTCTTCTGCTTGACCAATTCGACTGTTAAAACCTGTGCATACTTCACGGAGTTCTCGTATTGTATTCTTCAGTTCCATTAATTCACTTATATTCCTCTCTAGATTGTCTATTCTTGTTAGGATTTTGTCAAACCTTTTTTCAAGGTTCTGAGTTTCTTTACATTGGGCTAGAACATGCTCTTTTAACTCACAGAAGTTTCTTATTATCCACCTTCTGAAGCCTAAATCTGTTAATGGAACTCACTCATTCTCCATCAGGCCTTGTTCCCTTGTTGATGAGAAACTGTGATCCCCTGTAGAGGGAGAGGCATTCTGATTTTGGGTATTCTCAGCCTTTTTACGCTGGTTTCTTCCCATCATTGTAAATTTATCCACCTGTCATCTTTGTAATTACCAACTTTCAAATTAGGTCTCTGAGTGGACGTCCAACTTGTTGATTTCCAGCACTGGAATCTGAGCAACCCACTGCACCAGCCTAAACAGCTGCATTAAGATTCGTGGTGCTTTTCTGCCCGGGAATCTCCGGTCTGGCTTCCTTCTTGAGTCTCTTTTTCAATCAGCTGAATAGGTGACTCTGCCTTCCTGGAGCTCCAAGCGTCGACCAAAAGGGGACCCAGTCCCGTTTACTCTGCACCAAGAACCGCCGCACTGGCCACGAGAGTCACGCTGGTGACCCATGGGGCTCCTCCTCTGGGAATCTCCTGGTCCGTGACCAACAAAAATTCATCTGAAATTGTGGCGTCCTCTCGTTCTCTGCGCTTTCACTGGGAGCTACAATCCTGAGCTGCTAGTAATCAGCCATCTTGGATCTCTCTCTATACAGGTTTCTATTATGTGTAGACAAATTACCCCCCAGAAAGTTTGTACCAAGTTGCATTTCCAGTTTTCAGTCCCTTGCTTTAGAAGGAAAGGAACTAGAACCAGCAGTCCATCTTTTTATATCAGGTTTACTTCTCTCACAGGCCAGCTTCTAGTGTTTTGCTGCAGCTCATCTCCCCTCACCTCCTCAGGTTACCTCTCTGCTAATTTATGCTCTCTTTCTCCTTTCAATGTCAGTCCTCTCTCTTTTTCCCTCCCTCACCAGTGACTTTCATGTTCTAAATCTAATTGACAGCTTTTATTGACTCATCAGGATTTGATTCAAAACATTATTTTTCAAGACGGGAGAATTCAAAATGTTTAAGTTATTGTTATATTTAGACATACTACTTTTCTCTCCTCCTTCTCTGGTCAGTCCTTAGTCACTTTGCTAGACTTCCCTCTTCTATTAGAATTCCCCAGAACTTGCTTCTGGGCTCTCTAGTCACTTGCTTTCTGTATTTATTCTTTCATTCTCTTGCCCTTAAATGTCATCTGTAGTATGGGGTGAAGAGCCCCACATTTGTATCTCCAGTCCAGTCCTGATTTTTCAGACTTGGGTGTCTCCACTGGAATCTTTCACAGGCATCTCATACTTAAACTGTTCAAAACTGAACTCTTGATGTTCTTCCAAATCTCTTCTTTCAGTTCTCTCCATTTCAGCAAAATGTCTCAATTTCACGCATTTGCTCAAGCTGGAAATCTTCTCTTTTCCTCCCTTTACAGCATCTACATCAGCAATCCTGTAGCTTTTGTCTCGAAAGCATATCTTGAAGCCATCCTTTCCTTTGACTCCCCTACCCCCTCTATAGCTCCAGCTACCATCATCCCTCACCTGGTCTATTGTGAGAATCAGTTTTTCTCCTTCCATTGTCTCTTGCTTACTCTTAATTGTTCTTGACACTCTAGCCAGTGTCATTTTTTAAAGGGACCAGATGATGTCATTTCCTTGCCAAAAGGTTTTTAAAGGGCTGACAGCCTGGGTTGGAGTTGCTTGTGGTAGGGTTTAAAGATGATGACCCTGGGTTGGAGCTGCTTGTGGTAGGGATTGAGGGTGATGACTGTGGGTTGGAGTTGGTTGT
>NW_016107316.1:11425068-11492473 GCF_001604975.1 Cebus imitator | reverse complement strand
TTGTGTTAGGGATTGAGGGTGATGACCCTGGGTTGGAGCTGCTTGTGTTAGGGATTGAGGGTGATGACCCTGGGTTGGAGGTGCTTGTGTTAGGGACTGAGGGTGATGACCCTGGTTTGGAGTTGCTTTTGGTAGGGATTGAGGGTGATTGCCCTGGGTTGGAGCTGCTTGTGATAGGGTTTGAGGGTAATGACTTTGGGTTGTAGCTGCTTGTGATAGGGTTTGAGGGTGATGTCCCTGACTAGGATTGAGGTGGCATTTCTTGCTTTTCCTGCTATGACTGCCAAGGCCTCCATCCTCTCATCCTGATGAGAGTAGAGAGCCCTGGAAGCACACATTTGCAACAGAGAAAAAGTATTTAGGGCCATGCAAGCCAGCTGTAGCTGTCTGCTCAGTTCTCCAGGACCTGTAGGCAGTGACATTGCCTCAATCTTCCAGTATGCCCAGGACAACAAGATTGACCAGAAATCTCAGGTAAGGTGTCCATAGCTATACCCAGGGATGCATCCATAGTCCTTTGCAGTCAGTCATTCACACAGAGAAGCAAGGGAACCAGGTGACCCTGCCAGAGAGTCTGGCGAATATGGTACCATCTCCTCAGAATTGTATTGTCCTTATGTGTTGCAAAACAGTCTTCTTTATATTTTGATTCTAGGTTTCAAGCTTATTGTGCAGCACATAACAGGAATTTCTCTTGGTATTGGGCTGCTGACAACTTCGATGAATGCAAACAAAAGCATTGTCAGTCATGCTTTTCTAAGAGAAAGCCTCTTAGTGATTTAGTGTGCTTGGTTACTGGTGTGATTAGCAGGCTCTTCTGTTCTTCTGTATCATACCTTTTACTTTTAGTCGCTTTATTACACCTTAATCTTTTAAAAGCCTTCTTTGGACTTTTTGATGTTCTTTGGGTTATTGGAATAACTGATTTCATTCTGAAATACCTTTACATGAGTTTAAAATGCTTTATATTTTAGTATCCTCTTTCAACAGGCCTTTTAAATCCAAGGGTTACTGGTATGTGCTTTTAGAAGATTTATGTCAGTATTAGCAGATTTTTGTTCACATACCAGTTTGGTTTCATTACCTTATTGGCTGTCTGGAGTCTAGTAATGTAACGAATGGAATATTGGGATATTGTTGCTGGCGTTACTCTACATCATTTAAAACTTTTGGCTCTTTTATAGACATCTGAGAACTTTCAGGTGGGTTTTATGAATATTTTGTACATGATCAAGTTATGGAGTTGCTGCCAGCAAGAGACCTTTTCAGATGTGGATGATATTTGTTCAGTACATCAAACTGAATTTCAAAGCCTGTTCTTAACTGTCAGCATGTATTTTGTCAAGAGTGCCCTACCTTACAGTCCAACAGAGAGAAAACATGGGTGGTCCATCTAAATCGCATATCATCCATTTCACTTAGTTAGGTTATGGTGACACCAGAATATATAAGCATCAGAATGGATTTTTCAGTGCTATAAGTTAAGAAAATTGTTTCAACCAAATATTTTAGAATATTATAATAAAGTGTGTTGTAAAATTTTTAAAAGATTAAATGAGTGAAAGAACCCTATGTTTAAAAAAAACATGTTCAGCCTAATGTGTGTGTCGGCAACATTTAATCTTAATTGTTTGACAGATGATTGCATTGTTAAACTGTACGTGTGTACTCTTGGGTTAACAAAACAACAACTGGGTAATTAAAATAGTGATTTTAGAGGAAATGAGGTATTTTTTCCTGACTGTTTTCAGAATAAAGAATATTTTTCATAATATTTTAGGATACATGCTATGTGAAAGTAGAATTTTCATTAGCATTGGTATAATTCCCATTCTCACAACTCTTAAAATCTTCATAAAATTTGTACTTTAAATGAAAGTTTTAAATGCTATGTTTTATGTGTAACAGATTTCTAAGCAAAGATTAATTTATTGAGATGACATTTTAATATTATCCTCTGTAGGATGATTTTTTAAGATGTCTTTAGAGGTTTTCATTACACTTTCGATAAAATCTAAAATTCTTATTGTTTTCTATAAATACTTCATCATTTTTCCTGTGCCTGTCACTCCAGCCTTGTTTAATGCAATTTTCTCCCCTGTTCATCCACATAGGCCTTCTTAGAGTTTGTCAAGGGTTCTAAGCGTCTGCTTCAGAGCCTTTGCGTTGCTGTGTCCTAGCCTGAACTACACCCCTTCTTTCTCTGCCTTTCCTGGCTATCTCCAGTTTACCAGCTCAGCTTAGGTATCAGGTCTTCTGAAAGCCTTCCCTGGTTCCCCGTCAATCTGTAATTAAGTCACTTCTGTTACTGCTTCTTATTATGCCTTCGCGTTCCCAGTTTATACTTACATTTATGGGGGTGTGAGTGTGTATTTAATATTTGTCCTTCAGACTGTAAGCTCTGAGGAGAAAGGGGAAATGACTGTTTTGTTAGTCATTTTATACATAGAACGTTTTATAATAAACATTTCACATTCAATAAATATTTGTTGAATGAATGAATAAATGAGTGAATATAGAATTCTGTGTAATCTAGTAAAAACTCATTTTCAAGTTCTATGCTGTTTTGATCCCTTGTAAGCTGTAGAGTTTTCAGTCTGTGGTCCATAAGTATTTCTATTTGTGGTCTTTTGGAAAGGAATAAGAAGCAGTGATGATTATTAATATATTTAATGTATGAGTAAACAATGTTCATTTATATATTTTGCTTTATTTTACGAGAATATTTTTGCAAGAGGTATTTGTTATTGTTCATATTTGTACCATGAGAAAAATAAATCAGAATGAGGTATACTTAAAAAAATGATTAATACTGCCCAAGAATACAAAAAAAAGTCAAAGTCTTACACTATTGTCACCTTTATATATTTAACATAGTAGTTTGTTTTGTTTTGTTTTAGGTGATGCAAAATTGAGGGGTCTTGCGGCCCCCAGTAATCTTTCTATGAATCAGAATCTTGAAGGTCATAGTGGTGAGTCATGCAATTTCTTTTAAGGCATGTTTGAGTTGTATTTAGGCATTTAGAAAGTATCTGCTTAATGCAGAAATGTCAACATTTTAAATAATGGTAATATTTAAAATACAGATGCTCTTTGACTTACAATGGGGATATGTTCCAATAAACCCATCGTAAGCTGAAAATGCATTTGATATACCTAACCTACTGAACATCATAACTTGGCCTAGCTTACCTTAAATGTGCCCAGAAAGCACTAGCCTGCAGTTGGGCAGAATCACCTGACATAAAGCCTATTTTATAATAAAATGTTTACTATCTCATGTAATTTATTGAATTCTGTACTGAAAGTGAAAAACAGAATGGTTGTGTGGGCGCTTGAACTGCGATTTCTACTGAATGTGCATTGCATTCCCACCACTGGAAAATCATTTAAGTAGTACCATTGTAAGTTGGGAGCTGTTTGTAATCATTTCTGTTGAGACTTAAGTAATATAACTTAGAGTCATTCAACTTTTACACGAGTAAACAACATCTTAAATAAATCTAGGAGAAAGTAGCTGTTATTTTATATATTGAAAATACTCCCATCTATGAGTGTTTTATATGTATAATAATCCTTTTTAGAATCTGTCCTATGATTCCAGATTAAAGGAGACTGAAGAGACTGGGCATAGTGGCTCACATCTATAGTTCAAGCAGTTTAGGAGGCCAATGTGGGAGGATTGCCTGAGGCTAGGATTTTGGAACCACCCTGGGCAACATAATGAGACCCTGTTTCTACAAAAAAATAAAAAAAATTAACCAGGTGTGGTGCCGTGTGTCTGTAGTCCCAGGTACTTGGGAGGCTGAGGTGGGAGCATCCCTTGAGCCCAGGAGTTTGAGGCTGCAGTGAGCCATGGTTGTGCCACTGCATTCCAGCCTTGGTGACAGTGCAAGATCCTGTCTCGGGAAAAAAAAAAGACTAAAGATTGAAGACACATAACAACTAAATGCACTGTGTAATCCTAGATTGGATCTTGGAATGAGAAAAACAAGTGTCTATAAAGAACATTATTTGGACAATTGATAAAATTTGAATATGGACTGTGAGTTAGATAATAATAGTGTATTAGCGTTAAACTTCCTAATTTGTAATATGATTATGAAAGAGAATGTCTTTATTCTTAGGAAATGTACACGAAAGTATTTAGGGATTAAAAAATTAAGTCATCAATTATTCATGTACCCTAGAGGTTTAAGATATGCTTAAGAGTGTTTTACTAATAGAATGGAAAACAGGGGTGAGGGGTGGGCAGAAGAGAGATTATAGGGCATATCTACCAAAAAGGATTAACAAAAATCCCTTAAACAGGTACTTAGTATGGTGTCCTTTGGACATCATTGTTTTTGGGAGTCAGGCCAATTGGGTAAACCATGCTTGTATTTGTTTCTGTCATCGGATATATGGTAGTTCTTGTAGCTAGCCACGATAGGTGTCTTCACTGGCATGAAATAAAGATAGATATGAAAAATAGTATTATGCATTGTTATAGAAAAGTAGTGATATCAATAACTGCATCCTATGAATATTTTTGAGGAATATTAAAGACTAGTTAGCTGTATATTGATTTTAACTTGATCTTGGTGTTTATATAAAATATAAATTTGAAATTAATTGTAACCTTTAAGTTTCTAAATTGTTTTATAATGTTCTAGGTTCTGTTCAAGTTGTAACATGGAATGAACAGTATCAGAAGTTGACTACCAGTGATGAAAATGGGCTTATCATTGTGTGGATGTTTTGTAAAGGTATGCTATACTAGGAGAGCTTATTTACTTTTTCACAAGTTGGCATCTGGATCACAGTATTTGGATGGGTAAATAACATCTCCAAATAGACCCCTTTTACTTAGCAACAGGAGTGCATCCTGACTGCGCAGTGATGATATTTCTGGACTTACTGCTGCCTACTTTTCACTTTTTTTTTTTTTTAACTTTAACCCTGTATTAAGAAAGTGAATTAGCTGACTGTTGGCTATCTCCAAAATGAACTTAGACTCTTAGCAGAAGAATAGCTTCTACTTGAGATAGCTCTTTTCCCCCCCCCAGATTTCCAATAAGAGTTACTTCCTAGGTAGTTCCAGTTTATAATTACATTTATGTGTGTGTGAGTGTGTATTTAATATTGGTCCCTCAGTAGACTGTAAGCTCTGAGGGGAAAGGGGAAATGACTATTTAGTTCATCATTTTATATGTAGAACCTTTTATAATGCATAGCACAGTGTACATGTTCAATAAATATTTGTTGAATGAATGAATAAGTGGGTAGCTGGAGTTAGTAGATAAAAACACATTTAGTAAGAAGTCAAAGGCAATAATTCATTTCTTGCATGGGCCAGTTAGCTTCCTTTTCTTTTATGGATACAGATTTTATCTTAACTCTGATTACTGGTTCACAATTTGTGCTTCTTGTCTACAAGAGAGAGGGAGAATAAAAGAAGGATTAACTTAGATATACCATTTTTACCAGAAAAACAGCTCATAATACATGTTTTCCCGAGGCCTGTAGTCATCATCTTCAAAAGGGAAGCGTACCTTACTTCATGTGTGCTGTTTTGAAAAGTTCATGTGTGCTGTTTTAAATGGCAGGGCATACCACTGAAAAAGTCTTCATTAAAGATATGCCATAATACTTTAATTTTTTAAAAAGTGTGTCTCTGTTCGTGTGTGTGTAGGGGATAGAATGTTAAAGTTCAGTGGACTGGAGTAAATTTTATCTGTTTCCAAGGTAGGTCTTTAGGTCTTCTCTGGGTCTCAGTCTTGATTCTGTTCCCCTCTGCTGCCCAGTTATTCCAAATTATGTGATTATTTGCTTGGCTGCAGGTCAGAGTTCCCTATGTCAGTATGTATATAAAAAAGCCTTTAAAAAAACAAAAACAAAATAACCTACTTTTTTTTGCCTCTAATTTGGTTGTGCTACAAGACAAGTTACATGTCATTCCTACCCTGCATATAACTAGACTATTTTTGTCATTCAGCATTAGAGATGTGGTAGCACTAATGTAATATAAACTGATTACTAGTTTTTCAAGCAGGCTTAGAGTTTTACCTAATATGCTGTGGATTTTTTGCCCTCATTCCCTTTATGATGGTGACTAATATGCTGTATTTAATATGCTTGTAGTTAATCACTAGAGAGTTTATGTGTACATATAAAGTTATTGTTACTTGGGGTTTTTTTCTTGGTTATGATCTGAACCATATTGTTCAAGTGGAAAAAGTTAGGCTTTCAGAAAGATCAGTAGGTTTGGCTCCGTAAAAGCAAATGAAGTTTATTTTTTAATTGACAGAAAGAAAGAGACAGGGAAAGAAAGAAAGAAGAAACAAAGGATGGGCATTTATTATGTTTTCTGTGATAATCTTTGAAGCAATGTTAAGCCCAAGTTAATTTTTCATTTTGTTTTTGTTGGATTTGGAAGTTTTATAGTTTAATGTCTCAGGTTGTAGAAAACTTTGAAGTTATTTATCCCGTGGTGTACTTTATGGAATGCTTTCAATTTTTAACTACTGTTTAATAGATGTGAAAGTTTTGACTTGTAATTTTTAAATTTGTGAAAACAGGCTCTTGGTTTGAGGAGATGATCAACAATCGAAATAAATCAGTTGTTCGCAGTATGAGCTGGAATGCTGATGGACAGAAGATCTGCATTGTATATGAAGATGGGGCTGTGATAGTTGGTTCAGTGGATGGTAATTCATTGGTCGGACATAGACTTAAGATCGATATCTGGCTGACAGTTTTCTTTAGAGATTTAAGTTAATTATCAAATGTTAGCATTCTGATTGAAAAATAGGCATAAAGGGAAAACATTTGATATCCAATTTGATGACACTCAAGAACTGTTCTTTGGTTTTAAACATCAGTTTTTATATATATTCAAGGAAAGTCTATTTTTTGATTTCCTACAGTGACACTGAAAAAAGTGAATTTTCAGCATTATTTTAAACATATCTGCCTCATTATGTAATTTGTCTTTATATTGGTTAGTCTGTATACATATGTAGACTTTAGTTTCAAAAAGTCTGTGGTCACTTTTAGTAGAACTGAACATGTCATTGTTGGTTGTAGTTTATAGCCTTAAAAACCCATATTTTTCAAATTCTAGTAATAGGTAAAACTGGGTCTTCTGAGAATCTACACCTTTGTTTTAATTTGAAACTCTGTAGAGAAATAATTTACGTTAAAATCATTTTCATCTCTCTCTCTCTCTCTTTCTCTCTCTGTGTGTGTGTGTTTGTGCGTGTGTGTGTGTGTGTGTGTGTGTGTGTGTGTAACTTCACATAGTCAACAAATGTTTCTGAGAGCCTATTTAGCAACAGGTATCATTTTATGAACTAAGGGTATAGCAATAACCAGACCTAGATCAGGAGAGATACATAAGTAACCAAGCAATTACAGTACCCTGTGATAAGCACTAAGATGGGGAAGACACAGGAGCATGTAGAAGTGCCGCCTAATGCAGACTTGGAAGGCACAGGAAAGGCTTCCTGGAGGAAGTGATGCTGATGCTGGGGCAGTAGCCACAAGGTAGGTTGGTGTGTAGAACGTCTCAGCCCTAGGAAATAGCATTTGAGGAGGTCCAGAGGAGTTACACTTAGCTATGTCTGGGCTATTGAAAAATGTGAGTATCAGTAGGATATAATACTAAAGGTGAAGAGTAGTATGTAATGAATCTAGAGAGAAATAGAGGCCAGATCATGCAGATTATAAATTATATTAAGGCATTTAGACTTAAGTCTAACAACACTTGGGAGGCCAATGAAAAGTTTTAAGAATGGGAATAATGTGATAAGATTCTTTGGAAACATCTCTGTACTACATATAAAGAATAGAGAAAGGAAAGAAAGATAATGGGCGGCTGTATCAGGAAATTGCTCTGGCAATTCAGAGGAGAGATGATGGTGCTGGATGGCAGCCATCCAGGTAATGACAAAGGGGATGGAAGTAAGTAGATTTTAGACATACAGTACTCAGGAGGCAGAATAGATAGGTTTGGGGATGAGAGGATGGAAGTCCCCAGAGCAATATCCAGATTTTTAGCTTGGGCAGCTGGATGGATGGTAATGCCTTTCATTAAAATAATGTGGAGAAAGAATTTTCTTAAGGGAAGATTCTACTGTGGAATATGCTGATTTTGTCATGCCATAGGCCATTCCGGTAAATATATCCAGACCCTAGTTAGACATACATATCTGCAGCTCAAAAATATCTGTACTGAACACAAAATTTTGGAAACCACCAGCATATGCTTGGTAATTTAAACCTTTGGAATAGTTGAACAAAACTAAGGGCCATCTGTAGAGTTAAGAATCAGCAACATTTAGGCTGGGCACGGTGGCTTATGCCTGTAATCCCAACACTTTGGGAGGCCAAGGTGGGAGGATTGCTTGAGCTCAGGAGGTTGAGACCAGCCTGGACAACATAGCAAGACCTTGTCTCTGCTAAAAATAAAAAAATAAAAAACCAAATTATTATCTGAGTGTGGTAGCACACTTCTCTAGTCCCAATCACCTGGGAGGCCAAAGTGGGAGGATTGCTTGAGCCTGGGAGGTCAAGGCTGTAGTGAGCCATGATCTTACCACTACACTCTAGCCTGGGCAACAGAGTGAGACCCTGTCTCAGGGGGAAAAAATAAGTCAGCAACATTTAAGGGATGGGCAGAAGAAGGATGTTGAAAAATGGAAGTCTTGCAGATAAAGGAGTATGTGGGCTAATGGAAGCCAAAAGAGTATCAAGAAGGAGGGACTGTTAAAAAAAAATGTATCATTTGGCTTTAGCAGCAGGCCATCAGTGACCTCCATGAAGGCAGTTTCTTTCTTTCTTTTTTAAACAACAGAAATTTATTTTCTCAGAGTTCTGGACTCTAGAGGTACAAGATCAAGATGTCAACAGGTTTGGTTTCTTCTTCATTTATGTATTATTTTTACAGCTTTAAGGGGTATAAGTGCAGGTTTGTTATGTGGATATATTGAATATTGGTGAGGTCTGGATCTGGACTATTAGTATGTAACGATCACCCAGATAGTGTATGTTGTAGGCAGTTTCAATGGAGTTGTGGGGCAGAAGCCAGACTGGGACGTGTTAAGGGTTGAGTGGGAGTTAAAGTGGAGACTGTAGGTGTGAAGAACTCTTTCATGAAGTTTGGTTGGAAAAGGAAGGGTAGAAACAGATAGGGAACTTGGGTTTAAGAAAAGTGTTTATTTTGTTTTATTTTATTTGAGGTGGTGGTTTCAAAGAGAAATAGATCTGTGTGTTTAAATCCACACAAGAAAGAGTGAAGAATTTAATGAGAAAGAGAAAATGAGAGTAGTCATTAAAGTGAGACCTTTGCAAAGCTAGGAAGGGATTAGATCAGAGAATACATAGAGGAATTAGCCTTAGATAGGGATCTGACTGGAGAAATACCTCTTCTTTTGGATTAGAGGGCAAAGCAGAAAGTGTAGGCGTGGATTCAGTTATGTTCTGAATGGTTGAAGATAGGAAATGAAGAATTTGTTTTTTGGGTGCTTTTATTTTCTTTCCAAAGTAGAAGATGGGTTCAACTGCTAATTGGGAGTGAGATCCAGTGTCAGAGTTTAGAAGAAAGGGGAGAAAATTTAAAAGAATTGGTATTTCAATGTCTCTTTAGATATTTGGCACATATAGGCGCTCAGTAAATATTTATTGACCAAATAAGTTGAATGAATGCATGAATGCTGTGAAGAATTTGAGAGATCTTTAGGAAAACAAAGATTTCGAAAGCAGTTGTTGGAGGGTCATGACCTTGAGCAGCTTTTAATAATGTTTTGTTTTAGGCAATCGTATTTGGGGAAAAGACCTGAAGGGTTTACAGCTATGCCATGTAACATGGTCTGCAGACAGTAAAGTCTTACTCTTTGGAATGGCAAATGGGGAAATACACATTTATGACAATCAAGGGCATTTTATAGTAAGTCTGTGTATTCATCAGTCTTGTTTATACAATTTTATATGATTATTGTACGTATCATTCATGTTTGTATACACGTTTATTTGTTACGATGCTTTGTGTAATTAAAGTCTTCAATTCAGATTTTTTCTTTTCCCAATCATCTAAAATTTTTTAAAATTAAAGTTTTGGTTTTCTCAAGGCAAATTAATGCAACATGTTAGAGTGTAGCTTTTAGTTCCAATTTTGTTGGTAGGTAGAAAGGACAAGATGCCAGTGCATTGAAGCAGAGGGATAATGAGTAGGACAATGCGCAGTTTAAGTTTTTTAAGTGTCTTCTGGTATCTCAAGCCAAAGTTTACATTTAGATACCAAAGATACTTTTGTAGCAAGCTACAAAAATGATTGTTTGTAAAAAGAATGAGAGACTTAAATTGTAAGAGAAAAATCAATCCCTCGAAAGAAGGTAAAATAGAATAGGCTCAGGCCGCATAATCTGCAGAAAAATTCTGGCTTTGCAAGGTTTAGCTATAATAGATCTATGATCTACTGATGGGGCAGCTCTGTTTTTTAGCAAGGGCTAGGACACTAAATCCACTCACTGGTGGAAGAAAAATATTGAACTTTTGAATGACATTTTGCTGTTTTCAAAGTACTTTCATATACTTGTTATTTGACTCTCATAAAAACTCAGTGTTTTTTTAATCCTCATTTTTTACTTGTGGGCAAAATGGAGATTTAGTTGATTTGCCCAAGGCCTGTATACCAGTAGGTGATTAAGTTTTTATTTGCAACCTGATTTTTAGATCCTGTTTTCAGTGTTCTTCATACAATACTCTATTTAGAGTGTTGTAGCTATACTGCTCTGTTTTGAAATGTAACATATTAAACCTAACCAATTTTATTTAGATAAAAATGAAACTGAGTTGTTTGGTGAATGTCACTGGAGCTATCAGCATTGCTGGGATTCATTGGTACCATGGTACAGAAGGCTACGTGGAGCCTGATTGCCCTTGCCTTGCTGTTTGCTTCGACAATGGAAGATGCCAAATAATGAGACATGAGAATGACCAAAGTAAGGAATTTTTCTGTTTTTAAAAATTTTTAAATTTCTAATTTTTTTTCTTTTTTTTTTTTTTTTTNTTTTTTTTTGAGATGGAGTCTCTCTCTGTTGCCCAGGCTGGAGTGCAGTGGTGCAATCTCGGCTCACTGCAACCTCTGCCTCCTGGGTTCAAGTGATTCTTTTGCCTCAGCCTCCCAAGTAGCTGGGACTATAGGTGCATGCCACCACGCCTGGCTTTTCATATTTTTAGTAGAGACCAGGTTGCACTGTGTTATCCAGGATGGTCTCGCCTTGGCCTCCCAAAGTGCTGGGATTTCAGGCGTGACCCACTGTGCCTGGCCTTAATTTCTAATTGTTAATTTTTTTTTTTTTGGTGACGGGGTCTCACTCTGTTGCCGAGGCTGGAGTACAGTGGCACAATCTTGGCTCACTGCAGCCTTAGCTTCCCGGGCTTGAGGGATCCTCCCATCTCAGCCTCCCGAGGAGCTGGGACCACAAGTGTGCACCACCACCCCTGGCTAATTTTTTATTTTTCATAGAGATGGGGTTTCACCATGTTGCCCAGGCTGATCTTGAACTCCTGGACTCAAGTGATCCGCTGGCCTCAGCCTCCTAAAGTGTTGGGGTTATAGGCGTGAGCCACTGTACCCAGCCATGTTTTTTTTTTTTAAATGTGGAAAGTTTTAAAAATATTTAAAAATTGTTGTAAGATTATAAACTTCTCTAGGCTAAGTATTTTCCCACAGTCACCTCGTTTTTCTCTTTTTGACTAGATCCTGTTTTGATTGACACTGGCATGTACGTAGTAGGCATCCAGTGGAACCACATGGGCAGCGTATTAGCTGTGGCAGGCTCCCAGAAGGTGGCCACGCAGGACAAAGATGTGAACATTGTGCAGTTTTACACTCCGTTTGGTGAGGTAAATGCATTCAAATTGGATCTTCTTTATTTAAATGTGCAGTGAGTAGTAAGGTGGGGGAAAAAAGAACATGGTGTAAACTTGTCATATTTTCTTTTAGGGACATTTTATCTTTGTAGTATAAATCTTTGTTGTATTTTATTATGGAATTTTATAATCTTATAATTATAAAATAAAAGCTGCAATTTTATACATTCAGAAAACCAGAAGTTTGACATAAGAAATCACCATGAAGTTGTTACTTTGAATATTTTCTCTGTGACCTAAATAGGTGTCTCTTTTCATAGCCAGCTTTTGAGTAGTATTTAGTTTAATATACTTGTTTCAGAAGAGTTTTTCTGATTTTTAATGTGATATTTTAAATGTGTATAGATATTAAACATACATATCTATCTATCTTTCCTCCAAACTTCTAATACTTTTAATTTGTTGCAAACTAATAAATTATTTGAAGAAAATTTAGTAATTATTCTTGGGTGATGTTACATTAAAATACAAGGATTGTTTTCATAAATGTACATACAGATATTATCTTTCTCAGTAGTATTTTTAATAAATTTAATTTTAAAAGATAATTTTCAGAAGTAGCATTGGAAAATGTCAAGTAGGAGAATTAACATATTGTGAATTTTAAAGCATTTAGAAAGTGAGAGCTTATTAGTAACTAAGCTTAATACATTTTTGAATATCTTATTTTCTGACCCAGTACTATATTTTGTCCCTTTTGGATACCCTGTTGGCTTTTATAAATTCAGCACAGACTAGGAGAAGAATATAGCCATCTTTAGCTACAAACCAGCCAGGATGTGGCAGCAGCAAGGAAAGAAAACCAACTTTTAATAAGCCTTCACTACGTGCCAGGCACTGTGCAGGCATTTCCTCATTGTAATCTCCTTTAATCTTTACAACAGCACCATGACGTATTACCTTTATTTCTGAAAATAAGTAAACCGTGTCTCAGAGGCTAAATAACTTCTCTACATCAAACTACACTAGATATTTAGTGTTTTTTTGTTTTGTTTTGTTTTTTTGCTGCATAAAAGCCTGTACCAGTTGTTTTAATATGATTATTTTTATGTATTTTAATAATTTCTATTAGGATAAGAAATGATATCGTCTGATGCTTTTGAATCAGTATTTGAAACTTACCCAGTAGAATACACTGTAGAAAGTAGGTGCTCTCTATACACTGTCAACCAACAATATTTCTGGTAGATGTAAAAGTGAAGCAAAAAAAAGTCATAGTTTTCAACGTTCCTAAATAATTAAAAACCTGCATTCTAATTAATTCTATATTTAGAGCCTCCTTCTTAATTCATGTTCTTTATTGGTTATTTTTGTTGGTTGCCATTTCCTTATTTAACATAATGTTTTATCTGCTTGTTTTTGTTAGTTCAGGCTTCCCCAAGTATAAAAACATGGGTTCTAGAGTCTGTTTGTTTATCTTGCAAAACAATGTGTTAAGTGTTCAGCTGAAAACTGTAAGTGGGTTTTGGTCCAGCTGCAACTAAAAGTATCTAGCATGTTTCCTCAGGGCATGGTAGTCAGTATTTTTTGAGTGAGTGAATATATGGGGAATTTTTCTTTGTGTCTATGTTACTGTTAAGGTAGGAAAGATAACTTGGGTGGAAGTTATCTAACAATTTAAACTTAATGATTTAAACTTAAGAAAACCTCAGAGAAGAATATGCTTCTGAATTCTGAGGGCCAGGGGCTCCTGGTTTTTGCACTGTGGTTTTAGCCATGGTGGGAGATAACAGAGCACAGCGTTTGTAGTCAAGTTGACCTGGCATTGAGTTCATTTCCCACAGTGTAGTTTGACGTAGAGAAGTTATTTAGCCTCTGAGACACAGTTTACATATATTCAGAAATAAAGATAATACGTCATGGTGCTGTTGTAAAGATTAAAGGAAATTATAAATGCCTGCACAGTGCCTGGTATGTAGTGAAGGCTTACTAAAAGTTGGTTTTCTTTCCTTGCTGTTGCCACATCCTGCCTGGTTTGCAGTTAAAGATAGCTGTGTTCTCCTCTTCCTATGGATGAGTCGATTCCAAGAGTACTGCAGAGAACTTGCTGGTTCTCCTTTAATTTTATGCAGGTAGCAAGACAGATAGATCAGACCCTCCTGGGTTAAAACTTTTTTTTTTCTTCCATTGGTTTCCTTGGCAAAATGTAGCTCAATACATTTGTCTTACTCTGTTATGTGCTGCTATAACAGAATACCACAGACTGCTTAGTTTATAATGAACAGAAACTTATTGGCTCACAGTTGTGGAGGATGAGAAGTCCAGTATTGAGCTGCTGACATCTGGTGAGGGCTTTCCTGTGCATCACTGCATGGTGGAAGGAAGAAGGGCAAAGAGAGTGCAATAGAGAGACAAGAGGGGACCAAATTCCCTTTCTTATAATGGCAGTAGTCCCAGTCATGAGGGTCCTCGTGCCCTGATCACTGCATAAAGGTCCCATCTCTTAATATTGTCAAAATGGCAATTACATTTCAACATGAGTTCTGTAAGGGACAGACATTCAAACTATAATAACATTAAACTTGACCCAAGAGGATATCTGCTTAAGAACAAGGGATACCAGCAAAGTTCATTGAGATTTTTGAGATTATACCATTCTGTCAAATAAAAGGCATAGATTAAAAAATGTTTGGTTGTTTTATAGCCACATTAAAAAAGTATTTGCTTTCATTTATTCCCTTGTTAATTCAGTCATAAAAAGCACTTAGTATTTGAAACAATTAATTCGAATATATATTTATTGAAGATACTTATTGAATATCAGTTTGTCAAATAATCTATTAATGGAAGGCAAATAAATGTGAATATGATGCAGCTAGTACAATTAAGGAGCTCATTCTCTAATTTTCTGGAACCATGGAGTGGAGGAAGAAGGCAGGACTCATTGAGGAAGCAGAATTTGAGCTGTGTGTTGATGGATGAATAGGAGTGCGCGTAAGGCCCTTCTGGTCCCAGAAGGACAAGGGCCAGTAAGGATAGGGGAGCTGTGAAGAAAGGATTCAGGCAGAAGGGATAATGTATAGGCTGAAGCTGTGAAGATACAGTAGTTCCTTCATGAGCCGGCACACAGCAGTTGTCGCTAAATAGTGGGGTATTAAGCCACATAATATGGTTTTGGGCTAGATGGGAAAAGGCATTGTATGCCATGCTAAAGAATGTGATGGTGGGGAGTTACTGATTTTTAAAAATTATTAAACCTTTAAAAAAGCAGGGCGGGTTATGATCAGATCTGTGTTCCAGAAAGATAATTGTGACAGAGACTGAATTGGGAGGGCAGAGGGTGAGAATCAGGAAACAGATGAAAGGTAAGAATTGAAGTTAGGAAACTATTACCACAGTTCGATCCATTAAAAAGGTAATTGTAGAGAGTGGAAAGGAGTAAAAGCAATAGGACTTGGTGACTAGCTGGTTGTGAGGAGGTGAAAGAGAAAGACCAGACTTTATGATTGAATTTACTAATACAATATTTCATTGATTCTAAGAAATACAATGCTTTACAACTCTAAAATGAGGAGGCATCTTATAATCAAAGTTGCTATATTTTAATTAGCAATGTGTTTTTTTCCTTTCCTTAGTTGTATATAAAAATAAAAATGCATGTTTCAGTCTATGTCATTTTAGATTTGATGAAATTTGCCATTGAATTCTTTGGATATAGTTTGTAAATTTTTCTTATATGTATGTTTTTCATTATAAAAATTCAAGAAAAGTGATTTTAAAGTGAGTAGTAACTTTTCACAAAATAATGTTTATACTTTTGATCTCTATGAAGTGATTGGTGGTAATTTGTATTTGAGTTAATTGTTATACTTTAGGTTAAAGATAACTTTTTTTCAGCATCTGGGTACTTTGAAAGTTCCTGGAAAGGAAATATCTGCACTATCTTGGGAAGGAAGTGGATTGAAAATTGCACTAGCTGTTGATTCCTTTATATATTTTGCAAACATTCGACCTAATTATAAGGTAAGTATTAAAAGCAGTTGTAAAATAAACAGTGTTTTTTTACTAAATAATTTTGCTATAGCTCAAAGTATATTCAAAAGCTATCTTATTTTAGAAGCTAGCAGAAAGGAAGCCTTTTTGTGTGGAGACCTTAGAACTAGTAAACTTTTCTAGAATGCTATATATAGTTAGTAAAATCACTCCATTAGTCAAGGTCTTAGCCAGAAACAGATGGTACACTCAAAGGAGTAATTGAAGAGAGATTGATAAAAGGCTATTACAGAGACACGGGCAGGGTTAAAGGGAACAGCAAGGGATGATAAAAAGCAGCACCCAAAGATTAGCATCAGTGAGAAGCGATCACCAGCCCTGGGCCTGAAGGGGCAAGACAAGGGAGTAAGGCTCCTGGAACCCACAGGAGCTGTGGCTGTGCAAGAGGGGCTGCTTTGCAGGAGCCCAGACCCTGCCAACCGGCCAGGCAGAGAGGGATTTGGGGAATGAATCTTCCAGCTCACCTCTCCACTTGCTGGTGTTTTCTATTGGCCAAACCCAACTGGGAGCCAGATGACAAGGTAGCCCAGGTGGTGGAGTTCATGGAAACTGGGCTCCAAGCCTCACAGGAGGCTAGAGAAGGGCAAATAATGGATTAGAAGGAAAAAGTGAGAATAAGCAACATTAGTATATAATCAGTATTTTATCTAGAATTTAACATTTGATCTAAAACAAGCTCTGAAATACAAGATTGATCTGGTAAACTATTTGTTATAAAAAAATCTTATACATTTAATTTTTAAAAGAATTTTAATTTTTAGAGAAATGGCTGATTCTAGGACTAGGGCAGGGAAAATACAAGGTAAGCCTGGAATAGTTTATAGTCCCAGCAAGTAAGGAAGTTCTCAAGTAACAAAAGGATGGAGGAATGTCAAAAGGACATGGCTGAAATAGCCTCCCAATGACCGAAGCTGGAGGACTTTGAAGAATAAACTAAATGATGTAGTATTTTATCGTGACCTAAACTATAAATGCCCAAGAGTTGTTGCTGCTATAAATGGATTATTTGACTAAATAAATGGGAGAGAAGAAACAAATCTTCCTTACAGAATTATTCCAGTTTACTTAGGTATTGCTTTCTCCAGGAGGTGGAACATAGTCCCCTGTTCCCCTGGCTTGAGTGTGGCTGCACTTAGTTTCCAAAGAGTAGAGTATGGAGAGGGGGAAAAAAATAAAGTAGCTCTATATTGGAGAAACTTGGCAATCATACCTTGGACAAGTGATAAGGGTTAATATCATCAGGAATGTCATGTGGATATCACATACTCCCTGATAGGGCATGATAAAAAAGTATACTTCACTTCTGTGCTGGTCTTCCTAAAAACCTACAGTCCAATCTAGGCATGAGAAAAACATTACACAAACTGAAATCGAGGGACAATTTACAAAATACCTGACTAGTACTCCTCAAAACTGTCCAGATCATTAAAAACAAGGAGACTGAGAAATTGTCATACCCCAGAGGAGCCTAGGAAGTCATGACTAAATCTAAGTATCCCAAATGGGATTCTTGAATAGTAAAAGGACATTCGGGAAAAGTGAATGAAATCTAAATAAAGTATGATGTTTACTGAATAGTAATAGTAATATAGTTAATAGTGATGTTGATTTCCTAGTTATGACAAATGTACCATGTTAATGTAAAATGTAAACAATAAGGGAAATGGATAAGGGGTATATGGGAACTCTACGTTATCTTTGCAACTTTTCTGTACATCTAAAACTATTTTAAAGTAAAAAATTTATTTTAGAAAGTAATCAGGGTATACAAAGCTAAACATGGCTTAGCTTTTTATGTGTTTGGTAAACACAATCATAATATTTACACAATATTTTTTATTCAAAATTAAATATAAATATGTTAGGTGAGTTAGAGCGGAAAGCTGTAAGTGTATAAGTTCCATAATCGATAGATAATGGGATTTGGAAATCAATGCCAGAACAGTTGCAGTTAAAGGAGTTCTACACAGCCATTCCAGAGAGGAAATTTGACAGGGGGTTCTGCATTTTGTTTTTGTTTGTTTTATGTAAGCCAGATAGGATTATTTGACCATATGCTATGTAAATATGTTACTGTGATTAAAACAAATATAAAAAATATGGACGGGGGTAAAAAGGCAAAGTGACTATTTTTGAATTCCTTCTTGGAGATCCAGAATTGAAACTTTGACAGGGATCATGCTACTTGTTGTCCCCTCTTCAGCAGCTATTATTGATTATTGAAAATTTTTACCATTGAAGCTTAAATCTTACAAATTAAAATAAGGAAAGTTAGGCCAGGCATGGTGGCTCACGCCTGTAATCCCAGCACTTTGGGAGGCCAAGGCGGGCAGATCATCAGATCAGGAGTTTGAGACCAGCCTGGCCAATGTGGTGAAACCCCATCTCTACTAAAAATACAAAAATTAGCTGGGCGTGGTGGTGCGTGCCTGTCGTCTCAGCTACTCAGGAGGCTGGGCAGAAGAATCGCTGAACCTGGGAGGCGGAGGTTGCAGTGAGCTGAGATTACGCCACTGCACTCTTGCCTGGGTGACAGAGTGAGACTCCATTTCAAATAATAATAATAATAAAATAAAATGAGGAAAGTTAGACAAACTAAATTTATATTTGCAATATATTCTTTGTTTTATACATATCTTTATTATTTTTAGATATTCTTTATTTTACTGAGCAAGAGATATGAAGCTGAAGACTGAGTCCTGTCTTCTATTTCTGAAGAATATATTTTGTCAGCAGTGATAAACCATATATCTGCAATATTTCTAGAGTAAATAATAAGATTTTCCTTCCCAATGCTGAATATTTCTTCTGCTTTTCTATCTCCTTCCCTTTCCTCCTTCCTTTCCTCCTAGTGGGGTTATTGCTCAAATACTGTAGTTTATGCATATACCAAACCTGATCGTCCAGAGTACTGTGTTGTCTTCTGGGATACGAAGAATAATGAAAAGTATCTTAAATATGTGAAGGGTCTCATTTCTATTACCACCTGTGGTGATTTCTGCATTTTGGCTACAAAAGCTGATGAAAATCATCCTCAGGTAGGTGTTTCTTGATATTTTAAGATATAGATGGGTTAACAGCTTGGCAAAATTGGGTTATAGTTATCTACCTTCTTATGCATGGCCTTTACACTGGCAAGTACAGCAAAACAGTGGGTCTGTTGGCCCTATCGGTCTAGACCAATTTGAGAAAACTCCGTGACTACATTGATGCTGCATCCCTGATTTTTTTTTTCTTCAAGCAGCTAATCACATGGCAGTTTACATTGACTGGTTCAATACTGAAGCGTTTTGTCTCTGAAATATATTTACAATATCACAATCTTTTTTCAAGTTGAAATTTTATAAGCAAAAAGGAATACCCAGATATCTACTCTGCATAAATGCTGAAGAAATTATGCAGCAGTGAACACTTAAAACAGTTTGGGTAGCTTTTGACATTGAGAAATCTACTTTTATTTGGAGTTAATTGCTTTAAAAATTAATATAGTATAACAAATAATACAAATACGTCTTTTAAAAAAGTATACTGACAACTTAAATATTTGCAGAAGTATGCAAATATTTCTGAGAAGGACTACCCTTGAAAACGTATAGAGTTTTTTGTTAAAGGTGACTGTTTGAATAGCCATGTTTGGTGGTATTCACTCTGAAACTTGCTAAAACAACAGTAAAGACATTTTTTAAGAAGTCATAAGCCCATAGGGACCAGAAAGGGAAAGGAAGTGGCAGCAAAATTTTGTAGATGAGAGAGTAGGTGGATTACTGGTAATTACCTTAGCAGACCTAAGAAAGCTGAATCATAAGCCATTCAGGGAGAAAACAGAGGCAACTGGCTTATATCATGGAATCCCAAGAGCCACAGGACTTGGGGGTACCTGGTGGAAGAAAGAAACAAACATAAAAGCAATTTGGAAGTACCAGTGATTATGCAGAAAAGAGAAAACTTTTTTTAAAAAGCCTAGGAAGAAGGAGATCCCACTCCCCTATACTGAGTCCATAGGCAGCTGCCCTTCCGCCACCTACAACGACTGGGGTTTACTCTCCAGAGAGGATCAAAGAGTCGCTGCACTGAAGAGCATCAAGCAGAGCTGAGAGTGGGGGATCTCTGCTGAAAATAGGACAATTAATGTTAAAAGTTTACTACTCAACATTACGCCAGTCGTCTTTTCCCACTTGCTTCCCAGAACACTGGCAGCCAAGCATTGAGCTTTGAGGTGGGAGTTTGAAAGTCTCAGGAGAATTCCACCTGTTCAAGAGAAAAGCCCTCTAAAGATACTGAGATTGGGAGCCCCCAGGGAAGTAGCCCTGCCCATCACCTTACAGTAAAGACGACAGTCAGTGAGACTCACTTATAGACAACTCTATTCCAAACTGCTTTCAGTGTCTGACTCTTAAATATAAGCAGTTAGATGCGGTTGCCAGACATTTGAGAAAGGCATCTAAACACAAGTAGAAAAGAACTTGGAAGAAGCAGAGACTATGAAGAAAGGAACCTGTAAAAAACATTATTTCTAAAGAACCATCAGTATTGCTTTCAGAGAGTTAAGAGATACTACATCCAAAAATAAGAAAAGGATACTATAGAAGAGGAAGTTTTTAAAAATGAAAAATATGATGACCACAATGAAAACTGGCTGGAGGATTAGAAGATAAAATGAAGGAAAACACCTGTAAAGTGAAGCATAAGGACAAGGAAATGGAAAATAGAGTGAAAAGATAAAATTAGAGGACCAGTAAGGGAAGCTTAGCATTTCTTCCTTCCTTCCTTTTTTTTTTTTTTTTTTTTTTTTTGAGACAGAGTCTTGCTCTGTTGCCAGGTGCCAGGCTGGAGTGCAGTGGCATGATCTTGGCTCACTGCAATCTCCACCTCCCGGGTTCACGCAAGTCTCCTGCCTCAGCATCTTGAGTAGCTGGGACTACAGGCGTGCGCCACCACGCCTAGCTAATTTTTGTGTTTTTTAGTAGAGATGGGATATCACCATGTTGACCGGGATGGTCTTGATCTCTTGACCTCGTGATCTGCCTGCCTCAGCCTCCCAATACGCTGGGATTACAGGTGTGAGCCACTGCACACAGCCAGCATTTCAATAATATTTCTAAAAAGAGTGAACAGACAAAATATAGGGGAATAAATATGAAAAAACTTCCAGAAAAATTTCCTTGAAGGCCTGGATTGGAAGTGCCTAGTTCATTGAATAAAAATATTTCCACATTAAGACACATCACTGTGGAGTTTCAGAACATTGGGGAGAAAACAGTTTTACAAGTTTTAGAGAGGAAAAGTAGATTTCATAACATCAGGGATCATAAGAGTATTCTATTTGTCAACAGCAGTGCTTTGGAAAATTGCCTCAAAATTTGGAGGGAAAATTGTTTTCCATTTAGAATTCCGTAGCTTAGTCAACTGCTAATTAGATATGAGGACATTCCAGCACTTTGGCAGGCCAAGATGTGCAGATCACCTGAGGTCAGGAGTTTGAGACTAGCGTGGCCAACATGGCAAAACTCTGTCTCTGCTAAAAATACAAAAATTAGCCTGGTGTGGTGGCAGATGCTTGTAATCCCAGCTACTTGGGAGGCTGGGGCAGGAGAATCGCTCTAACCCTGGAGGCAGAGGTTGCAGTGAGCTGAGATGCGCCACTGCACTCCAGCCTGGGCGACAGAGCAAGACTCTGTCTCAATAAATAAATAAATAAATAAGAGGGTAAGAAAACAAACATCATTACATGTGTAAGTCACTAAAAATTTCCCTTCCAAGCTTCCCTATCTTAGGAAGTAACTTCATGAAATAGTCTAACAAAATGAGGAATAAACCAAGAAAGCAGAATAAGCAGGAGAGTGGGACACCGATGGGGAAGAGCGTACCAGCTGACCGTGGTGCAGTGTGTCCAGTGAGTCAGATGAGAGAAGGTCAGAAGGCTCCAAGAGAACTTCAAGGGGATGACATTAATAGACTACCTGATATATTTGAGCCCTTGCAGCAAAATACACATAATTCAAGGATAATTGGGGATTTGTGTTAGTAATAAGCCCATAGATGACTAAGCAGAGAGAAAATATACAATTATCGACTACAGAGAAAGCAGAATATGCTTGAAAAGAAAATAAATCATGATATACTTGATGGCTGAATCATGAATCGCATTTATATAGTCAAAATTATGTAATCACCCTTTTTTTTAATTAAAAACCTTTTAATTGAGGTATAATAAACATACTCAACCCTAAATTCTGTTCTGACAAAATTGTATTAAAAATAGAAAGAGAAATGGATGGAAATGTGCCCCTGTGTGGTAGGGGTGGGTGGGAAAAAATGAATGAGAGAAAGCTAAACACTTTTCATTTGTAGAGGGAGACAATAGCTAATACACTAAATTGAAATAAAATAAGTAGCAGTATAAACACGTTACTTAGATTTGTGGAAGGATCTGTTAAAGGGAGCAGGAATGGGAACTTAGGGGGAACTGCCATTTTTTAGTAAGAAGCCTTGTGGTTCTATTTGATTTTTGAAACTACTAGCATGTATAACTAAGTAGAATAGTATTCTTAGTACAAGATACAGAAACAGTAAGAAAAAATGAAATGATCACTTTAGAACAATGCAATGTAAAATGTGCATTATGCTTATTTTCCTAATATTGATCATTGATGATTATTTGTATATAAGCCATTTTCATTAGGTTGGATTATGTCTTTTGTTAATTAACTGAATTTTTCTGAATTTCTCATGTCATTTATATATTGCTTCAAAGGAGGAGAACGAGATGGAGACTTTTGGTGCAACGGTAACAAATGAAATTAGCTCTTACATAGATGATCATAGGATAAAAATGAGTTTTGATGTTATAGCTGATCAGAAACTTTAGAAATATGAGGGGACTTCAGAAGGTTCATGGAAAAATGGACTTAGGAGATGAAAATAAAAACAGAAACTTTATTTCAACGTAAGCTCCATCAAGATCAAGACATTTTTGTAAGCAATGAAACCAGACATTTAGTCCATCCCCAAGAGCCGAGCATCTTAGGAATTTAACCATATCAATGCATTTACATTATTAACTAAGGAAAAATGGGTACCTTTTAAGGATTTTTTAAGATTAGGAAACGAAAGGAAAGCTGGAGCCAAATCAGGACTGTAAAGTAGGTGCCTAATGATTTCCCATTGAAACTCTTGCAAAATTGCCTTTGTTTGATGACTGGAATGAGCAGGAGCATTGTCATGGTGGAGAGACACTCTGGTGAAGTTTTCCCAGGCATTTTTCTACCAAAGCTTTGGCTAACTTTCTCAAGACATTCTCATAATTAGTGGATGTTATTGTCCTTTGGCCCTCCAGAAAGTCAACAAACAAAATGCCTTGAGCATCCCCCAAAACTGTCACCCTGACATTTGCTCTTGGCCAGTCTTCTTTTGCTTTGACTGGACCACTTCCACCACTTGGTAACCATTGCTTTGGTTGTGCTTTGCATTCAGGATCATACAGGTAAGGCCATGTTTCATCTCCTGTTGCAGTTTTTGAAGAAATGCCTCAGGTTTTTGATTCCCCCATTTGAAATTTCCGTTGACTGCTCTGCTTCTGTGTGTGGCTGATCTGGGTGCAATGGATTTGACACCCATTGAGTGGAAAGTTGGCTTAACTTAAAATTTTCAGTCAGAATTGTCTGAGTTGAACCAGTTGAGATGTGTATGGTGTTGAGCATTGTTTCTGCTGTTAATTGTTAGTCCTTTTCAATTAGGGCAGAAACAAGATGAGATTAATTTTTTCCTTGCAAATTGACATGGATGGCTTGCTGTTGCAGGTTTCATCTTTACTTTGTCTTGTTCCTTCCTAAAATGAGTTGTCTATTTGTAAACTGCTGATTTCTTTGGGGCATTGTCTCCATAAACTTTTCATAAAGCATTGATGATTTCACCATTCTTCTACCCAAACTGCACCATAAATTTGATGTTTTTCTTGCTTTAATTTTAGCAGAATTAGTATTGCTTTGACAGGGCTTTTTGTTCAAACTGCTGCCATCTCCTTCTTAGCGCTTCAAACTAGATCTTGTTCAGACATCTTTTAACAAGTTAGTACACATTTATTTTGATGCAAAAATTTTAAATCCATTCATAACTTTTTCATAATACACATTTTCCATAAACTTTTTGAAGACCCCTTGTATAAATGATGAAAAGAAGCCAGAGGACTGTGTTTAAACCACAGTGTTCCATTACGTTGAGAAACCAGCCTTAGCCTTGGTTTAGTATTAATTTATCTTTCTTTACATTTAATGCCGTAAATTGTCTTTCTTTTTGTCCGCTACTTTTGTACCTAACAATTTCATCGTTTTTTAGTTAGCAATACTTGAAAAAGAGATAAGCATGATATATATTAAGCATATTTTCTTTATTATTTGTAATCAGGAATTCTGATACTTTTTGTTTTATTTGTTCACAGTTTGTACTAGTTCTTTGTAATTCTATTGGTACACCCTTGGATCCCAAATACATTGATATTGGTAAGAAAATATTAATATTTATTTCTTTTCCAATGAGGTTTTATTTGTAGCACGAATTTAAAAACCTAACATTGGTATTATTAATTAGAATGGTGTTTTATAAAAGGAGGATGACCATACTTTGTCAGATACAGTACTAGTTTATATCTGTTACCATGGTAGAATTCTTAATACACCATTTTACTCTAAAAACCATCCTGGTTAAGACAATAAGTTACAAAGTTACTCTATCTAAAATCCACTATAATTTCACAACTGCTGTAGTACCATCATTTGCTTTAAATGGGAAATATAATTGTGTAGGAATTGGTATGCAGTGTAATGATTAGTATGTAATAAACTGAGGATTATAGAAAGAATTTTACCATTAAACCACTTTTATTATTAATAAACTGCTTGTAAATACCTCTCTTCCATAAAAACACTTTAGCTGCTTGTAAAAGTGAGTTTGCCCTTTCCAGATTTTTCTAATGAAATTAGTATTAATAAGGACAGTTTAAAAAATTCCTGACTTTTTGTTTTCAAATGACATTTGTTACTTTAGATTTACCATTCCCTGTACCCAATAACTATGAAAGTAACCCATTAAAAATTCCAAATCTTATTCTAAGTAGATTATTAAAAATTATTAACAAGTATTTTGTTGCCATTTCACTGTAACTTCTAAAAGTAATGATTTTCTTTTAATGTGTATGGTAGTATTTGGATATAGTATTGCAAAAATTATTAAATCTAAGAAATTAAAAACCCATTGCATTATTTGCTGACCCTGAGAACCTAAGAACTAGTCCTTTTTTTTTTTTTTTCCAGATTGGACATTTAGTCTAAGGAATTAAATATTAATGTCTGTTGCCTTTTGAGTGTTTGCATTTTGCCAAGCTCTTTGGGTGATGAAAGCAAATATGAGAAATAATGACCTCAAAGACTTTATGCTCTATTGCCTAGGGTCTTGGTAACTTACTCACTTAGATATATTGACACATTTCAACTTCATGTCTTACATTCATTGTTACATAGGTATGTTTATATGTTTTATGTATGTATATGTTTATATGCACATATATATACATTAGTGTTCCTTGTTTAAAAAGCTTAGCTTAGAATTACTGTAAACTCTCATCACATAAATATCTCTTGTTTATTAGAAGCATAACAGTCTTTAAGAGGTAAATTTTGTCAGTCTTCAGATGATATGCTTTTTCTTTTAATATGTAAAGTTTTAACATAGAATCATAATGGTGATAGGGTTAATCTCAAAGTAATTTTTATCACAAGTAGACTGTTTTTAAAAACAAAGCTAAATGTAAATCCTTCCTCTTCATAAAATGGCAAATACTTGAGGGCATGTTTATTTGTATTTTGGAGTCTCAAAAATTTTTTTTTGTAGTCTCGCTGGCTGAGATTTTAACAAACAGTTCTTTCATTGGCCTGCAGCGAACACAGCCAAAGACTCAACATTTTTGTTTCATACATATCCTGTAAAATTCCTTCTTAAAGTTTCTATGTCAAATTTTTATGAGGACTGGAGGCTAAAACAAAAAAATTATATGAGTGATACTGTTCTAGAATTTATTATTTTTGTTTTGCTACCTACTCTTCCTCTTTACAATTTCTGTAGAAGCTTTAAAAAAGAACTTTATAGATTATTATGGAAGTGTAGTTTATGGGGCTCTGTTGTACTCTACACGTGAGTTAGGTATCCTTTTTTGGCACTTTTGTTGAGCACTCGTAATACCTTTGGTGTACTTCCATCCAAAATACTTCTTACCCTCCACTGTGCTTAATTTTCTTATCTGTCTTCCCCACTAGACTTTGAGCTTCTTAAAGATTTATGTCAAATTAACTTCTGTATCCCCATGACGTAACACTGCTTGGCCCGTAATAAATGTTTATTGAATGTATGGAAATTATTTATTTTCTATCATGTAAAAAATGATGATTCATTTGTTTAGCAAACTATCAATGAATATATACTGTTTCAGGTACTGTACTTGTCACTGGGAATGATAAATTAATTATGACATTTTCCGTGGGATTTCTAAACAAATAATTGAAACCTAGTTCATCCACTGAACAGTAATTTATTGCTTCCCTACTGCGTACTCGGTATTGCTCTAGGTACTAGGTAAATGGATATTGGTGCTTAAGGATGTCAGGAACACCTTTCTACTTAGAGAAGGTTTCATTTGAGCTGAGTTTTGAAAGATAAGTGTTTCTTTAGATGATATTTTAAGGAAAGAAAATAGCATTTTCAGAGGAATGAAGGCATGGAAAGTAGCCATCAAGTCTCAGTTTGCCTATGCTGCAGCCATTTTAGTGGGAGCAGCTTTCTAATGATGGCATTTAACATGTGCACTAGGCTTTCCATATATTCCAGAAAAAGTTAATTTGATGAAAGCATTTCAGTGAAATTTCAGTTTACCAGCACTTGAAAGGGCTGTGAAATGAATAAATGGGAAAGTGGGTGAACATTACAGATGTAGGCATTTATTTCAGGCCTTAGCATTAAAATATTACAAGCAGGTTTTATTTATATGTGAATTCCAAGATTGTTTTAAATTATTTTACATCCTGGCTTGGCTAGTAATGACTGCCTATTAGCATTACGAAGTTCGGTTAATGAAAGCATAATTATTTTCTTAAAAAATGTTTTTTCCAAGCCGAGTATGGTGGCTCATACCTGTAATTCCAGCACTTTGGAAGGCTGAGGTGCATAGATTACCTGAGGTCAGAAGTTGAAGACCAGCCTGGCCAAAATGGCAAAACCCCACTTCTACTAAAAATACAAAAATTAGCTGGGTGTGGTGGCATGCATCTGTAGTCCCAGCTACTCAGGAGGCTGTGGTGGGAGAATTGCTTGAACCCAGGAGGCAGAGGTTGCAGTGAGCCAAGATTGTGCCACTGCACTCCAGCCTGGGTGACACAGTGAGACTCCGACTCAAAAAAAAAAAAAAAAAAAAAAAAAAAAAAAAAAAAAACAAAAAAAAAAAAAAAAAAAAAAAATTCCAATAACCTTTCTTTTCTTTCTATTTTTTTTTCTTTCAAATATTGAATAGTTGAAAAGGGCATAGAGGGCTTTCATCTTGGCCGTGTTCTTTTCCTAAAACATTCTATCTATTAAAATTTTGTTTTGCTTTTCCTAGAAGCTTAGTCTGGATGGAATGAATCTTAATAAAGATCCAGCAAAATATATATAGATAGGATTATCTACCTATATGAATTTGCTGAAATTACCACCTTACTGATTCAAAAGAACACATTTTTCAGATATATTTGTCTTTTTTGTAGTAACTGAGAATTTATATATGGTTTTATTATAAAAACCTATATAGATGATAAAAGTAAAAATAATAGCAACCATGTCTAATACTTCTTAATCCTTAGAGTGTCAGTCTGCTCTAGTAGTTAAGAGCAGTTTCTGGAGCCAGATTACCAGATTTGTGTCCAGCTCTGCTGCTTTCTAGCTGTGTGATACGGGCAAATTCACATGCCTCAGTTTCTGTATCTGCTAAATTGGGATAATAATACCTACCTTATAGGGCAGTTGTGAATTAATATATGTTATGTATTTAGAACACTGCCTGTCATATATTTTAAAAATTCAGTAAATACTGCCTTTTAAATTGTTACTAAGCATTTACTCTATGCCAGTCACTGTGCTATGCTTTATATTTGTTATCTCTCTTAAACTTTAAAACAGGTCTGTAGGGTTGGCATTGTTAGTGTCCTCAACTTACAGTAAGTAATCTGAGGTTCACAGAGAACAAATAATTTATTCAAGGCCACGGAATTAGCAAGTGCCTGTCATTTGAATCCAAGAAGTCTGACTCTTACCTTGAACCACTAACATTGTAATTTTGAAGTAATCAGGCTAATGATAAACTCTTGTGAGTATCTGGGATCTATCAAAAAGAAAGGAACATGAGTGTAATTTATAATTGTAGATAAACATTGGTTGGAAGAATATTTTATATACTTAGGAAAAAATAATATTTTATTAGAAAGCAGTTAAGGTATACCTATGTAACAAACCTGCATGTTCTTCACATGTACCCCAGAACTTAAAGCATAATAATAAAAAAGCAGTTAAGATTTGCAAACTTGCTTCAAATCACATTAAGGGCGTAATAGTTACCAAAATTACAGTATCTATGGTGGAATTTACTAAACATTTAACAAATATCTTAAGATTTAGTGAAGACCAGGTTAGGGAAAGAAGAGCGAAGCCTGACCTGGCAGGAGCGCACCCTGGAGGCTGTGCTGTCATTCTCCATGCCTGGCTTTCAGCGAAGTGTTCCTTCCAAGAAAGGCTTTGAGCTCCCTCCAGAGGTTGATAATAGTACACATTTTGAATGAAAAAATCTTGATGGTTACAGTGGAAAAAGTAAAAACAAAAATTGCTCAGTTGGACTGAGTTATTTAGCATATAAAAATTATTGAATTTGAATCCCCGAGTTATTAACACACTTAATTAACATCATACCGTCAGACTAGTTTCTAATTCTCCGTTAGTTTCTAAGTCTCTTATTGCCTCAAATCTCCTCTGCACTATGGCAAGAACTCTATAAATGATACCTCCTAATAACGTTATTTGTTTATTCTGGCCATATTAATGATTACACTGCATAGTATTTTTTTTTTTTTTTTTGAGACGGAGTTTCACTCATGTTACCCAGGCTGGAGTGCAATGGCACGATCTCGGCTCACCGCAACCTCCGCCTCCTGGGTTCAGGCAATTCTCCTGCCTCAGCCTCCTGAGTAGCTGGGATTACAGGCACGCGCCACCATGCCCAGCTAATTTTTTGTATTTTTAGTAGAGACGGGGTTTCACCGTTTGACCGGGATGGTCTCGATCTCTTGACCTCGTGATCCACCCGCCTTGGCCTCCCAGAGTGCTGGGATTACAGGCTTGAGCCGCCGCGCCCGGCCTTGCATAGTATTTATAATAGAAAAATTAAGTTTTACACTGTTTTGTTTGTTCATAAATTTAGAAAACAGGTAGTATAATCTGTTTATGAAGGATTTTTTTTGCTTTTATGTATTTTGTATGAATGTTTAATTTTATGTTGTTTATTTTGAGTTTTTTGACCTTGGGCAAGTTGTTTTACTTTTTTAAACCTCTGTTTATTTATCCATAAGATGGATTCGATGAGACTCTACTTCATAAAAGGATATACAGTACAGTAGGAGCTCAATTAAATGTTCTCTAAGAAATGGGACGGATAAAAATAATTATTTGTTTAGGAGAATATATTTCCAATGCATATTAGAAATAATAAAAAGTATTTGTTTAGAAGAACATATTCTTTAGGGAGGGACTTGGGAGGTTTTTCTTTTCTAAATTGGAGTAGAAATATAAGATGTGAGATGAGAAGAAAGGATAAAGGCCTGAACCAAGTAATAATTGGTAGTGAACATGGGAAAGAGAAAGAAGTGGGATTTTGTTTTTCCATTTTTCAATTAATGTATGTTTGGGTTCTTTCTACTTTTGATTATGATAAATAATGTTGTTATAAACATCAACATTGGAGTTTTTGTGTGGACATGTTTTTATTTCTCTTGGGCATATACCTAGGAGTGGAATTGCTGAGGCATATGGTAACTATATTTAACATTTTGAGGAGTTGCTGAAATGTTTTACAAGGTGGACACAGCATGTTATATTCCCAGATTTCTCCAAATCCTTGTCAACACTTGTTATTGTCTGACTGTTTGATTCTAGCCATCCTAGTGGGGGTAAGGTGGCATCTCATTGTGGTTTTGATTTGCACTTACCTGATAACTAATGATATCGACCATCTTTTTCATATGCTTATTGGCCATTTGTATATCTTCATTGTAGAAATGTCTATTCATATCCATTGCTGACTTTTAAATTGGGCTATTAGTCATTATTATTGAGTTGTAAGAGTTCTTTATATTTTCTAGATATAATTTTTTTTCAGATACATGATTTGCAGATATTTTATCCCATCCTGTGGGTTATCTTTTTACTTTCTTGATAGTGTCCTTTGAATCACAAATGTTTTTAATTTTGATGAAGTCCAACTTACCCAATTTTTCTTTTGTCATCTGTGTTTTTGATGTCATATCTAAAAAGGCAATTATTGCCTGACCAAAGGTCAAAAAGATATACTCCCAAGTTTTCTTTTAAGTGTTTATGGTTTTAGCCCTTGAATTTGAGTCTTTGATCCATTTCGAGTTAGTATTTTTGTATGATTCTACAAGCTTTTGATTCTTTTCTGATTTCAGAGACAGCATGTGGGTATTTTGAGACTACATGGGGGTTTAGTGTCTGTAAAATGAGGGGTTGAACTCAGTGATTACCAAAGTCCTTTGCAGCACAAACATTTTGTGATTCTGTATAACTATAAATTATCTTAATGTTATTTTTAACAGTACCACTATTTGTTGCAATGACCAAAACCCATGTGATAGCAGCCTCGAAAGAAGCATTTTATACTTGGCAATATCATGTGGCAAAGAAGCTCACGGCAGTGGAAATTAATCAGATCACACGGTCTCGAAAAGAAGGGAGAGAAAGGTATGTCCTTTGAAACATACTTTTTAGTAACTCAACCATATCATATTTAAGTCAAACATAGTAATCGTAAATTGTCGTGCTTGGTAACTGTAAAGTGTCTTGATTAGTAGAAAGGCTGTTTTCAATTAATTTATCTTTAAAATTTATCCGTTTAAATTTATTAAAATAAAAGAGAGGTAGCATGGTGTAATTTAAAAAACCCTTAGAGATAAAGATTGGGAGGCTGTGTTTTTATTAGGAAATGGCTGTCCTCACTCAGCCTTCCCACTAGATTAGGGTTAATATGCTATACTAAAATATGATTATTCCCTTGAGAGCCAAGGATCTAACTAAGGCTTTATTCCTATACCTTAGTGGTATAGGTCTTCCCAAGAGGGTGGGTGTGATTCTAATATCACTGACTAGAAGAAAGGCAGGCCTTCAGGCACACATATGGAAGAAGTCTTTAGGTGGGATGAACTGGGGACTTAGCTGCTGCTTCTTGCTCTGGATTCCAAGGAGTCTGGAGTTGGAATTACTTTACCTCTAGTAAGTGGGGTAAAAAGGGCTCTGCCATATAGAGAGGTTAGGAGCCAGAATAGAGGGATTCCCCACAGTAAGTCTCAAAGAGATGCTGTAAGTTATGTTGTCTCCATTAGTGATAGCCCATGTTTGCTGTTCTTCTGTTGTTACTCTAAGCCTGTAAGTAAAGCCTTTTGTTGAATGTTTTAACCTAAGGATTCTTAATGGGGACATAGCTGTGTTGGCAGAAGTGAGTGGAAGAGTCATGACAGAAATGCTAGGTTACTTTTTCAAATCTTTATCCTCCCTCACACCCTTGAGATCTTAATGCAGACTCCCCTTGCCTTCCCTTTAAGGTTCACTCATATACTAAGATAGGACATGGTTCCCCAGTAAAAGTATTTTGGGTGGAGGCAGGAAAAAAACATTGAAAAATGTTATATCTTGTGTTCTCAGTGGTGCTGGAAGACCAAATGTAAAGAATCTTTGGCCTCTTTGAGGACAGCATGTGGTAGTTCTCATGCTAGTAGAACTTACCATGGCAGCAATAATGAGCAGAGGCCTGCAATCTTGTGGGAGAAGGTAGATCTTAGGACAAAGTAGGGGCAAAAAGTTTAGCCTCTCCAGAGTGTCTTCTTGTAGCTGCTTAAGAGATTCTGACTTTTGTTTAAATCAACAAGGCAGCATTTCCTTGTATTTCTATCTGGAATATGTGTACTAGTTTGAATAACTTTGGGCAGGTTCCCCCCTAGAATTCAGTTTCCTCATCTCTAAAGTACAGTTGATGATGGTGATAACAGCTAACATTTACTGGGTACTTCTTATGTACCAGACACTTTGATAAATCTAATCAGTGCTCATTATTCTTGTTTTGCAAAGAAGAAACAGACACATGAGCTTAAATTATTTGCCAAAGGTTACCAGTGAAAGGTAACTAATGTGTACACATAAACATACAGTGTGAAATAATAGACACTGGAGACTCAGAAGGGTGGGAAGGAAGTGAGGAGTAAGGAATGAGAAATTAATGTGTACGCTTGGGTCATGGTTGCACTAAAAGCGCAGATATCACCACTACTCAATATATCCATATAACAGAACTGTACTTTTGTACTCCTTAAATTTATTTTAAAAATAATAATACAGGGACAGGTACTAGAGAGATATTGGATGTCCAAAAGTGATACCTCTTCCCAATACAGGAAAGGGCAGGAAAGACTTCTTTACTTTAGAGCAGAAGTCCCATTAATTAAAACCTCCTAAATCCACGTGTTTTACTTTTATTGAACACATGATAGAAGAGAAATTACAGAGAAACAACAGAGAAAGTTAGTGAATTAGATGTTATTCTTCGCTGACGTTTAGATGGAGAGTAAGGTAAAATACCTCTCTGGGCTTAAAGAAATTCATCAGGAACATATGATTCGATGTTCAGATATGTTTTTGGTTCAGCTTTCAGGAACATATCATTCATATAACTAGTAAATACCTGGTAGATAGTTTTTATCTTCATTAAGATTTAACTATGTTGAGAACTCTAAAATAATCAGAATTTTTATAGTAAATAATAGTATTAATTGATGTCATCCAATCATTTATTCTAGGGATTTTGAAATAGTATAAACTATACTGAAGCTTTCTTTGAAATTTGAATCTTTTTTGCAGAATTTATCATGTTGATGATACCCCTTCTGGATCAATGGATGGTGTGCTTGATTACAGTAAGGCCATTCAAGTAGGTGATTTTAATTTTTTCAGAAAATATTAACATCTGTAGATTTGAAAAGACTATAATTTTGTTTTGAAACCTGAAAAATAATTTGTTTCCAGTGAATAGGATATTATTTTAGCAATTCTTTAAAAAATTTCTCTTCTGAAAACCTTTTCCTATATCTTAAAAACTCTTAAACTAAAATAAAGGTGGTAGGTGGTGATAAGTAGCTAATACTACTTAGAAAAGCAAAATATCTAAAAATATTAGAAAACATAACTCCTCCTCTCCTCCTCACACCTTCCCATCTGACTGTCCCTTTATCTATCAGTTGACCATGAATTGGTCTGTCACCCCTGGCGTATTAGTGAGTGCCCATATTTTTCAGATAATATAGTTAATTGTTCCTTTATGAAAATGTGCTTTTGTTTACAAACTAATATAATTTTATATTGCTGTAGTTTTGGACATGATTTTCTCAGAGTATTTAAAGCAGTGCCTATTGTTTATAAAACTGTTGTCTGATTTCTTATCTGATGCTCAAAACTCTGTAAGTCAAGCAGCATGTCACCTTCTCTCTTATAGGTTAGAAAACTGGTAGAGAAGTTCACTGATTTACTCAGGATCATAAAATAATTAAGTAACAAAGCAAAGGTTCAAGCTTAATATTTTTGACAGCAGATCTAGTGATGTAGCTACTGGAACATGCCAGAGTTCGTCTAGTCATCTACATATCCATCCATTTTTTTCAATAAGTATTTTTTGAATTTCTGTTATGTGTGAGACATTGGAATAGATTCTGGGAATCTACTGGTGAATAAGAAACAGTTGCTTTTATTAGGGAACTTGTAGGAAATTGATTCATCATCAACCAGCTTTTTCCCTGTACCCTCACATAAATTAAATTAGATGCCATCTTAAAAATGACAGAAGTTTCCATTGTCAGCCACATGTCTTCTTCCAACTACTGTCTTCTCTCTTTGTCCTTTCATAGCTGAGTTTTTGAAAGACTATTCTGTATTCATCTTTCTCCTACTGCTCATTCCATCTGCATTTCATTGCATTCTGGTTTCCAGAGGACTTTAAATTGCCAAGTCTGATAGGTCTTTTTCTGTCTTTATATTATTTGATCTAAACGTTACATTTAATATTTTTAATGACCACCTTTTTCTTCTTGGCTTTCATGAAACCACACTCCTGGCTTTATCTCTAGCTGACTTTCCATCTCAGTCTTCTTTGTCAAGTGTTCATCTATGCATCTCTTTTTGTGGTATTCCCTAATGTCTAACCCTAAATTATCTACTTTTTTTTTAAACCTATTAATACATTCTTCTTAGTGTTCTTATTGAAATCCAACTCTTTAACCATATACCATTGACTTTAATATGTATAGTTTCAATGTTGAGTTTTTTTGATTTCTGAATAAATATTTCTTGCCATCTGGATAGCAAGACATTGAGCAGCTCAAAAGCACCCCAAGTTTAATCTGTCTGAGGCTGAATTCAGCTTCCCTCCCAATTCATTTCTCCATATATATTCTGTGTATCAGTGGATGGCTTCACCACCTATGCAAGAATCATGAGAACTCATTTTGTCTTGCTTCCCATGTCTAATAAATCACCAAGTCCTCTTGATTCTGTCTCCTAAATTTATCTCAAACTGGCTTTCCTCTTTCCATCCCTGTATTGGTTATTAGTTTCTGCCTAGATCACTTTAATAATTTTCATCCAGCACTGCCCAATAGAACTTCATGTGATAATGGAAATACTGTATATCTTTCTTATCCAGTGTGGTAGACACTAGCCATATGTGACTACTGAGTACTTAAAATGTGGCTATTTCAACTGAAGAACTGAATTTTAAATTGTATTTCACTTTCATTAATTGAAGTTTACATTTAAATGGTGACATGAAGCTACTGGCTACCATATTGAACGTACAGAATAGTCTCTTTACTTTCATTTTTCTGCACTATGGCAATCTATTTATCATACTTCTGGTCACTGGAACCTTTCTAAAATATAAAGCTAATCATATTACATATAGTTCCTCCCCTCCCCAATTATAAACTTTCTGTAAGTTCCCATATTTTTCAGAATAAAGTAGAAATAGCCACAACCACTCCGCCTTCCTGGCCCTCTTCTCTTCCCCAGCACATTCCTCAGACACCAGCTGTGGCAAACAACTTGAAATTTCCTGAATGTATCATGCTGGCTTAAAAAAAAGTTTATTAAAAAACATTTTATCTTGAAATGGTTGTAGGCTAACAGAAAATTGCAAAAAGAGTCCCTTCACTCAGCTTTCTTCAGTGGTAACGTCTTATATAAGTGTAGTAGAGTATCAAAACCAGGAAAATGACATTCGTGCAGTACTGTAACTAGACTATGAGCTTAGTCAGTTTTCAGCAGTTTTTACATGTGCTAATAGATGTGTGTGTAGGTTTACCTAATTTTATCACCATAAGGGATCTTATCTCATTCTTAATTTTCTCACCCACCCTCCAGCCCCATCCTTGCTCCATGGCAACCACTAATGTGTTCTCCGTCTCTGTAGTGTTGTCACTTTGAGAATATTTTATGAATAGAATCATATAGTATGCCTCCTTTTGAGATTGCCTTTTTCTCACTAAGTGTAATGCCCTAGAGAATTGTCCAGGTTGTTGCGGTGCCATGCCTTCTTACATTTCCTCAATTTAGTATGTGCTGGGCCTTCTGCTGTCTGTTTCTCTTATAGGCCTGAGCTCAGGTTTTTGCCTATCTTGGTGTAAGTGCTCTTACAACCTCTGTTTCTACCTCTTCTTTTATCATACTGTCCTGAAATGAGGTGTTTAGTTCACTGTCTTCTCCAGTAGACTTTTGAGTAATCTCTGAGGGTAAAGTTTTCATCTGAGTATGTCTAGTGCTTAGTTCATTGGTTGGCACATAGTAAGTGCTCAGTAAATAAATGTTGGCTAAGTTAATAAATATTGACTGCTTAGTGAATTACATACTACTTTGTACCAGATTATTCAATAAATGTTTGTTGAATAGTAATGATTGATTAATTTATTTTAGGGTACAAGGGATCCAATTTGTGCCATAACTGCATCAGATAAGATATTGATTGTGGTAAGTTTTTCAAAAACTTATTTTATGAATAATAATTGTTTAAATTATAAAAATATGATAGGAGCCAGATGTGGTGCCCCGTGTCTGTAATCACAGTTCCTTGGAGGCTGAAGCAGGAGGATCACTTTAGGCCAGAAGTTGGAGACTAGACTGGGAACATAACAAGACCCTGTCTCTGAAAGAAAAAAAAAAAATTACAGTAAAGCAATGGGTGGGTTCTGGATTTGAGTATCATCTTGTGGGCACCCCAAGTTTTACTATACCCTGAATATAAGTTCAGTGAAAGAAATAAGAAAGTTATAAAGCTTTCCTCACAGATTATTAACCGTTTGCAAAAAACAGCTATTTATGAAAGCAGTAGAGTGATGACCAGCCGAGAAAACAGAGTACCCTTACAGTTTCTAATGCTGGCTGGAATGAGCCCTATGGAAGACTGGTGGATGTGGGGGAGATTGCATGGTGGTAGTTGGTCTTAGAAAGTTTCCTCCTTTGTGTAGCCTGATATTTTATGTTGGAGAAAGTGCTTTGGCTCAGCTACTTTCATAACACTTAGAATGATGAGGTAGTATGTTTGCCAGCCACTAAAACATAGAGAAGCCTATGGCAAATTTCAGTTGAATTTTTCAAAAAGAATCAATGGCATAGTGTCTTTTCTTGAGCTCTGAGATGTGAAAATATTAATTTTAGAAATAAATGTTTACTTTAATACAGTAATCCTGCTGAGGTTATTGCATTTGAATTATGTAAACAAAACCTTAATAATACATATTCCAGTTCTAGTTACATTCCTCAGCTATAAGCTAATTTTATGGGGCAGGGGAATGTCAAGAGCATAGTATTTCTATAGTATTCCCTCCTTTCTGATAAGCCCTCATGAGACTCATGCTGCAAAAGCAGTGGTTCTCTGATTAAAAAGGGGAGAGTTAAAGATCAGCCGTGTGGAGACTTCTACTTTGTCCCACTGCCATGGCCTGAGGCAGCCAAGGGTTTGAAACCCACAGTTCTCTCATGGCATTGTACTTACTGTTGATCTGTCAACCTTAGGATTTGCCCTGAGTTGTGAAGAAAATTATATGCTGCTTTATTTTTTAAACATATTTAAATTAATACTCATGGTATCACTGCATTCAGATCATCTTTTCTTTGCTAAAAAGTAGTATGAGATGGATGGCTACAGCTATTTCATATGATCTTCTGTTGATTTTTCATATGCATATGTAATTTAACTCAACAAGTACTTTATGTTTTAACTTTTAATGTGCCCTGAATATTAACCTAGACAACAGATACAAATAACTTGAGATTTTTTTCCTTGTGATGTCAGGATTCGTGTATTACCAAAGTGCTAGGTTTCTGACTCCTTTTTTGAACATTACATGAAAAAAAATTAGAATACTTTCAGCTGTTTGAAAAAGGTTTAATTAGTAAGAACATGATTCATTATCAGAATTGAGAATTTGCTGTGGTATTAAATGTATAGACATATAGAGAGATAGTTGTAGTTTAATATTATTATGATAAGCATATGCTTAAGTAATCAAAAGTAATTTCCATAGGGTCGTGAATCTGGCACCATTCAGAGATACAGTCTACCTAATGTTGGTTTGATTCAAAAATATTCCCTTAATTGTCGGTCCTACCAGTTATCCTTGAATTGCAACTCTAGGTAAGTCTGAAAACTCTGCTCATGTAGATGTTAGACTTAGAAATTATCAGTTGGGATTGTTAGACTTGTATGTAATAAATGTAAAGATGGGTGTGTCTATTATGAACTTGCCTTAAAATTTAGTATGGTTTTATTTTATACTGCATTTGGCTTAAATGTCTTTAATTGGGCATATGAAAGTCCTAGTACAATTTTTTACTCTTAAAGCTTAAAAGTTAAAAGCATTGAGGCTATGTTATGTTTCATACTAGTTGGTTTCATCTCTTTGGATACATTTTCCTCAGAAGAGGGCAAAATGGACAGTAGTCCATATCTTGTATCAAATTTATTTAAAAAAATTAAAGCCATTTCTACTATATTCCAGGTTTCTGGTAATCGGATTTTGAAGAAGAATGGCCATAGGTAATTATTCTCGTGATTGCTGATAGTAATTTTACAGTTTTTTCCTTTTCTCTAACTGCATTATTTTCAGCCGTCTTGCTATCATAGACATCTCAGGAGTTCTAACTTTCTTTGACTTGGACGCTCGAGTAATGGACAGTACAGGACAGCAAGTAGTCGGCGAGCTGTTAAAACTGGAACGAAAAGATGTCTGGGATATGAAGTGGGCCAAAGATAATCCTGATTTGTTTGCAATGATGGAGAAGACAAGAATGTATGTTTTCAGAAACTTGGATCCTGAGGTAAAAACAAGAAATGAGTGTTAGCAGTCTGTAAATAATGAGCCAAATATAAAAACCTGTATGATTCCCCCCCTTTTTTTTTAAGAGGTTTGTTGAACAGCAGTGCCAACATAGCTGCATGAATTTCTGAAAATAAATAGAAACATTTCTGTGGATTTAAAAAATATTTGGTCTTACATGAGAAAAGATTTACCTTTTAAATATTCTCTACTTTCTCTGAAAGGTACTTCCTAGGCATTTATTTATCTGTTCTTTTTAAAAGGTGGAACCGGCCGGGCGCGGTGGCTCACGCCTGTAATCCCAGCACTTTGGGAGGCCAAGGCGGGTGGATCACGAGGTCAAGAGATCGAGACCATCCTGGTCAACATGGTGAAACCCCGTCTCTACTAAAACTACAAAAAAATCAGCTGGGCATGGTGGTGCGTGCCTGTAATCCCAGCTACTCAGGAGGCTGAGGCAGGAGAATTGCCTGAACCCAGGAGGCGGAGGTTGCAGTGAGCCGAGGTCGCGCCATTGCACTCCAGCCTGGGTAACAAAGGTGAACTCTGTCTCAAAAAAAAAAAAAAAAAAAAAAAAGGTGGAACCATGGTCACTCGTCTTTTTTTTTCCTTGTCAAACTTAAGAAAATCAGTAGTCTTATTTACCAGAATTTCTTAAAACAACCTAATAAAAAAAAATACAGTTTTCAAATTGCCTTACCCATTCATTCTTTTCTGTCTCTTTGTTCACTTTATTCTGTGCTTACTTTGTCTTATTTCTATTTATGTTTACCATACCACTCACAAATCTGTGTTCTTTCTTAACCCAGCGATACTTACAAATATGCAGGTACAGGCAGTGGTCAGTCTCTCTTTTGGGTATGAGGAAGCCACCTTTGTATGCTCTGGATTTTCCTGTCACTTAATGTACTCCAGCCACCTGTCAGCTGTTGTATTTAGGAAATACAAAATAAGCTGAATGGTAACCTAATCAAAACATCATTAAGAAGATAAACCTTTTAAATGACTTTTGAATTAGTAATGCATTTTCAATTTGGAATTTTCTGTACTCCTCCTGTACTCTAATCTTGTAAATAATAAGGAATAAGTTAATAAATGCTTTGTATCATTCATTTCCATTTGTTTGCATGTATAGCTTCCTTCTTGGGAAGGAATTGCATGCTTGGGCCCCTGAGCTGCCAAAGGGCTTCTGGAGTAATTTACGTATTTAATGGTAAGCTGTTTGCCCCTTTAATATCCTAAGTTATTTTTACATTTCCTCATTTGAGCCCTACTCAGGAATTTTAGATTGGCAAATGCCCTGATGTAAAGTGCCCTCAAAGGCTCTGTTAAAGGTTTTACAAGTCTTAGGATCTTTGTGATTCTTTGACCCTGAGAAATGGTTCAAAGGAAAGGCGTTCAGATTCAGGGCTGCTGCATTTGACCTGTAAGCATGGGCTTCTTTCAAGGGTCCAAGGGAAATTTAATTTTTGCCACAAAACAATTGTGAGAATTTGACAGGTAATCACAGGATAACCTTGAGGATGGGAGTAGAATACTTTTTGAATGTTAGAGCCTTTTTCTATGCTTAGCCCCGCTCATACTAACTCACAAATCATATGCTTGGAGAAGTGAGAATGTTTGTTATATTTGGCTGCTCGTAATGTGATTATAGCACACATGATCAGCCTGGTACCAAATGAAATCTTTGCCTGGTGAAAAGAGTTTCTTAAGTAGTTTTAATAGAACAGCCTTTTAAAAAACAGACTATTTTTTAATTTGAATTTGTTTTCTGGTTTGGCATGTAGTTCAATTTCTGTTAGATTTAGAGCTAGATGGATTTCTTACAACCTTCCAGCTGTCTGGATTTCTTTATAAATGATGCTGTTCTGTTCTTTTCATTCACGAGGACACTGGCTCGGTGTGGTCACAGCTGGTTTAGCTACTCTGCTCATTTGCTCTTCTAGCTGCTTATTGATCATGTAAGAACATGATCTCTTCAAAACAGAGAAGATCTGTCTGTTTTACTGGATCTTCTGAGCTGTATTTAACAGTATGTTCCTTCAGGACATAGTATTCTATATTGTTATTTAGGAGATAATTTAGTGTTTGACAGCTAATAACATAATATATTTTTCTCTATTTGAGTGTTGTTAAGAAGTCTAGATTCATACCTTTATTTAAGTTGTAAGTCTTCAGATTATTTGAGAGAAAAAGATGCCATCTGTGTGCAAAGTTTTAATTAACTGATAAAGCACATTTCCTTCGAGAATTAGGAGATGAATATTTTATGTTGATATTTCCTGCTTGATCATTTTCATCTCCAGTGACCCTCTGAAGGTACTGATTGCACTCTTTTGTTCTTTTTCTTGGCTCTTCCTTCTCATTGGCACTGCAATTTCATATTCATGTTTCTTTCATATCTCATAATTTCATCAACCAGACTCTCATTTTTGTGTATTGGCTTGTTTTCCAAACAAGGGGCTTCCAAATTTTTGAATATACCTGTATGCTCTTATATATACATATTTATTTATAAATTATTTACACGACCAGCCATATTAATATATTATGAATCATGCCCCAAAATAGAAATTTTAAAAGAATGAGAAAAATAAATTTTACCAGATGACATAACTTTATTTTTATATGTCATGCTAATTGCTATGGTTCATAACTACCGTTAGCTAGTATATCAGCATAATGCACATTTTAGATCAAGGTTTTGTTAACTTAGTGGATAAAAGTCTCATGTTTCAAATATACTTCTTGATGATTTTGACCTTTTAGCTGACTTTTGGTCAGACTTGATAGGATTGTCATTGTTTTCACACTGTAATGTGACTGATACAAGGTTTGGTGGTGGGGTAAGAGAGGTGTCAGTTCTGCCTTTCCTTGTTTGCTTGTGCTTGCATTATCAATATTACTTTCCATCTACAAGTTCTTCGCAAGAAGCTTTTGAAGCCACTTGTCCAATTTGTGAGGGTTAGCTAAAATTAGGTACTAGAATCCCTAAATTCACTTAGTTAGGTATATGCAAACGTCAGTATGTCACAATATGCTAAAATTGTAGGACAAATACGTGTACTTCAGGATACTCATTATATTGTAAATGTTATGAGGCCTTCTGACTTGTGTGCTGAATAAGGGTGCCAATATTTCTTGGTATAGTGTAGATTATTAAAGCTTTGGATATTTTTTTGATAAAAAGAAGTGTCTTGCATACTGCTTAGGTGAGAGTACCCTGCTCGTCTGAAACTTCATATTTAAATGAAGTGTGTAGATGGATAGCTAATGAATTTTGGAAACTAAAGAAAATTGGTTAATCCAAGCAGAAGTTGAATATTAAAAAGACGAATTACATAAATGTGTATATTTACCTATGTACTAATAATCAGATTTTTAAAAAAACTCTTAGTTTTTTGATATCTCTCTCCATCTTTCTCCCTTTCATTTTGGTAGTATTTCTTTTTCCATAGATCATCTTTTATGAATTTATCTTTTGATTATCTTGTTTTGTTGCACTGTCTAGCCAAAAATAAAAAAAAATTTTAATGATACGTGTGTTTATACAAATATATTTGGTTTACATATAGTATTGAAATAATCAAGGTATACAAAAGGTCCCTATACTCTATAAGAAATATCTTACTACATACGCTTTCTTTTTGAATTAAATTTTGTTTTGATTCTTTGTTTTTTGCTCTTAAACATATTATTTACCTTTATGTAATACAACCCTTTTTAAAGGTAATAAAAGGGTTTTATGAAATTTCCTTATATGACTTGACTATTTTATTCAACAATTTGCACTTTTTAAAAGAAAAACCACTTTTTTATTGTAACTTTTTTTTACAGATGGGGTTTCACTGTGTTGGCCAGGCTGGTCGCAAACTCTAGGCCTCAAATGATCCTCTTGCCTCAGCCTCCAAAAGTGCTGGGATTAAAGGCATGAGCCATCAGGCCTGCCCTGAAAAACATTTACCCTCTAAACTCTCGTAGATATACTAGAGCCACATGCTTAAACATACTAAAGTCAAACTAAATACGATTGTTTTTAACCTCTTGTTTTAATCTTTTTGGTATCTTCTTTTCATTATAATTTCTGAATTATATGTGAAGGACCAACTTTCAGAATTATAAATCTGAAATGTTACTTCATTTGGATTTTGGTTACTTTCTACTTTATGATATATATACACACACATAGTTTTAAAAATTGCAATCTGATACTATTTCTATTACCAGACATTATTCTAATCTTTATAGTATTCTTACACGTATTAAGTATATCGGCAGTTTATTTATTTTTGTCTATATAATATTGATACCATTTTTTTCTACTGAAGATCTAGGGCAGCTACTTTACTTTATAATATGCATATCCTATTCTTTATTTCAAGAAGCCTGTATGACACTAGGATAAGAGACAGACATATAACAGTCTCATGCACTTTCATATTGGCAAATAAATCTTCTTATGTAGGAAATATATCAGGAATGCATTCTGGCTCATGTTACAGAGGAGAGACTGTTCAGTATGGTATGGGATTTCTTTGACAGATGGGCTTACATACAAATATAGTGTTTATCAGTTTTATGAAGAATTAATTTTAATATTGAATTGCATGAATTAGAATTTTCAAGCTATATGACTTTTTTATTGAGAAAATTCAACTGAATATTAGATGCTATTAGATAATTAATATTAATTATGTAAGGTGTGATAATAGTAATGTAGCCATGTAAGAGAAAATTATTATGTTTTAAAGATATGTACTGAAGTATTTAGGGGTGAAATATCATGGTGTTCATAATTTACTATGTTTACTTTACAATACTTCAGCTAAGAAATTAAATGAAGCATATTTACCAAAATGTTAATTATTTAGGTTATGGGTATATGGGTGTTAATGACATTCTCTCTTCTGTTTACCTGAAAACTCTGATAATAAAATTTAAAAGCATGATTTGTTAAAAGAGAGGAAATTTTGCATAATGTAACATAACATTTGCTTTTGTCTTTAAAGGAACCCATTCAGACCTCTGGATATATTTGTAATTTTGAGGATTTAGAAATTAAATCTGTTCTTTTGGATGAGCTATTAAAGGTAATTCCTAAAAAGTTACATTTCTGTTGCTAGCATGACTGGGCATTATGTATTTCTGGACCAGGCTGTGTAAAAATCCTTTAAAAAAGGATTTTTTAAATAATCCTTTTTTTAAAAAATGGGGTTTCGCCCCAGTGTATGGCCTGATTAACAGTGTGGAGCCAGGGGTTCCTTTCCTGTAAAATGATGATAAAAACGTATGAGTCTCAGTTATTGCCTTTATAAGATATGGATAATAATAATACTTATAGGATTGTTGTTATGTAAGACAATATATGAAAAGCAATTCACACAATGCTATAATATAGTCAAGTGAGAGCTAAAAAAAAATGATTGCTAATTGTTGTAATTGTTTTTGCAGTAATAACAAAGAGATACTAAAGAAATATTTAAGAGTTTACCCGTTTTCTGGTTCTAACTTGAGTAACTTTTTTTTTTTTGAGATGGAATTTCCTCTTGTTGCCCAGGCTGGAGTGCAATGGTGCGATCTTGGCTCACTGCAACCTCTGCCTCCTGGGCTAAAGTGATTCTCCTGTCTCAGCCTCCCGAGTAGCTGGGATTACAGGCATGCGCCACCATGCCCAGATAATTTTATATTTTTAGTAGAGACAGGTTTTCTCCATGTTGGTCAGGCTGGTCTCGAACACCCGACCTCAGGTGATCTGCCTGTCTCAGTCTCCCAGTGTGCTGGGATTATAGGTGTGAGCCACTGCGCCCGGCCAGTAACATATTTTTAGAGACCTACCTTTCCATTTTTTTCCAGGTTTTGTAAATAATGCTTTTTTTAAAAAAAAAAATTCAAGACATGATTTTGAACCCCTGCATTGGCCTTCGTTGACCATCCTCTGAGAATTTTTTTTCTTTAAGAATATACTGAGAAAGTTTTAACTTCATTTTAGCCAAAGCATTAACTTTTTCTATGTAATATAGATAGTTTTTGAATTGAGACCGTAGATTTAAAATTTCTAGCAGTTAGTTGCAATTTGGAATAGGTTTTCATATTCGGGTTTGATATGTAAATTATGGCTCTTTTATTGTGAACCAGTTTCATTTTTCTGTATTATAATCACCATGTGACAACAGGTGGGCCCCCACCCAAAATTTGGTTTGGATGTAAAGCTTGGTGATACCATAGACACACCAAGAATGTATCTTCCATAATGAGGCTTTTAGGAGAGAGAAGGGCGGGCTTCCCAAGCTGTCTGAAATAGCTGCAGAGCATTTCAGAGGAAAAGGAGACTGGCCTGAGGGTGTTGTTGTTTAGTAGTTAGAGCGTGGGTCTGGGGTGAGGATTTTAATGGGTAGGGGCTTATGTGGTTTGAAACTCACTGGCGACAAAGGAAGGAGCATCTGGGCTTTTTCATCAGCTTGCCCATGTGAGGCAGAGGGGAAGAGGGAGGGGTGAAGTTTAAAAGCTGTCAGCAGCCAACCATCAAAAATGGAATCTGGGCTGTTATTACCTAGGATTATGTAACCTCCAGATTTGACTATTTGACTTTTTTCTATGTAGATAGCACTTTTATTGTCCCTGTTTAAGGTATACGACTTGTAAAACTAATGAACTTATTTCATTGCCTGTTTAACTTGAATACAGTACCACCAGATAATATTTTTTCCTTTTTCTTACATGTGAAGAAAGATGTCTTTTTTGTTTGTTTGTTTTTTTTTTTTGTTTTGTTTTTTTAGCAAGGTCTCTCTTTATTGCCCAGGCTGGAGTGCAGTGGTGCCATTGTGGCTCACTGTAGCCTCTGCCTCCCAGGCTCAAGTGATCCTCCCACCTCAGCCTCCTGAGTAGCTGGGATCCCAGGTGCAGGTCACCATGCTTAGCTAATTTTTTGTATTTTTTTGTAGAGATGGGCTGGTCTTGAACACTCAGGCTGAAGCGAAACTCTTTCCTTACCCTCCCAAAATGCTTGGATTACAGGTGTGAGCCACCATGCCCAGCCAGAAGATGTTTTTCTACTTGTCTTCTTTCCCAAAAAATTTAGGGAAAGAAGACATTGTTATTATTTATTTTTGAAGATTTGGTTTTTCCAGTGCCCTTTAAAAAAACGGTCATAAGTCAGTCATAAGTGGGTAGAATCAAACAGGTAATTGAAATATCTTGTCTGTTTTTATATATTTAGTGGTTTAATAGACAGTGAGCTTCTTGAATCTCTAACATCTAGCAAGGGTCTGATACAGAGTTGGTTTTCAGAAAGTGTTGGTTAAATCAGTTTTTTAAAGTGGCTACTTTATTGCTTTAAAAAAGTGGCAGAATTATATAGAATTCTAGCAGTACAGGAAAGTACTGAAAAAAGTTAAAAAGAAAAACCCTAAATTCCACCACTCAGATATTTTAGTCACTACGGTTAAACATCGGAACATTATTCCTTATAGCTGTAAGTTATATTTGGAAATACGGATTTGATAGAGTTAGATAGATGAACAGAAGGAATTTTATAAAAATGGCACCATTGTACAATCCACTTTTTTGGTGTTAATTTAATTAGATAACCTGAAAGTGAGTTTAAAGGAATTCTAGAGTTTTAGATAATATTTTTCCACTACAAACAATACTATTTTCCTGAGTTGAGAAGAATTATGAAAAACCAAGAAGTTATTAGTTTAAACTATATTTTAATTTTTAAAAGTATTGTCTTTCCACTCTAAAAGATAACATTCTTACATTTCTCTTTCTCCTTTTGTAACTATGTTATTTTTACATTGTCAAGATTTAGAACATTTTAATTTTGTCTAGTAATCCTTATTTTCAGTTGTTTAGTCTTAATATATTTAAAGACTTAACATATTTAAATATTAAGACTAAACAACTGAAAATAAGAATTCAAAGTTATTACCAGGCTTTTTACTACATTTTCTCTGTACATAGTTCTTTATTTTGATTAATCTTTTAGTTGGCTGGATTTCATCATTAGTAGTGTTTTTCAAGAAAGACCCATAATTTCCGATTGCCAGAAGCTCTAGAATGTCTGAAAATGCCTGTGGTGTTGTTGCTCTAACTAATGATTATATTGAATTCTATGAAGTTTTTTTAGGTAAAGAAGACTCTCAATGGTAAAATGATTTAATCAAAGTTCATCTATTCATTAATTCAGCAACTGTTAATTAAGAGCCAATAAGACACAGTTCTTGGCCTCAGGTAGAGGAGTTGAAGAGATAAATAAGTAATTCAGCAGCCAGAAAAGAGTTGGGAGTGCTCTGTTTCAGTCAGGATGGCATACCTGTTCAAAATTTTGCAGGAGGGCATTAGGTCATTTCTGAGATGATGACTTGAATACTGTGAATAGTACAGCTAGGCATTGTGCTGAACGTTTGAGATATATTATCCCATTTAAGGAGAAAACCCAATTTGAGCAGAGGGAAACAGGGATGCGTAACTGTGAGGGACCCCTTCCGCCATTTTCCTCTGTCCCCCTTTCCTTATAGGCCGCCTGATTGCCTCAGGAGGGACTTTACTTGTGGGTTTTGGGTGTTTTCCAAATAACTAAAAAGACCCAAACATGAGGATTTATCTTCCTTATTTTGCTCATACTACGATGCAGTTTTTTTTCTTGTTTTGTATTGTTTTGGTTTTAATTATAAAAAAGAAACACATACTCTAAAGGCAAGTATTTGAATTTTTTGTTGTTGCTTTCATCTTTACTTTTAGGATCCAGAACGTCCAAACAAGGATTACCTAGTTAACTTTGAGATTCGGTCTTTGCGAGATAGCCGAGCACTGATTGAGAAGGTTGGAATTGAAGATGCATCTCAATTCATAGAGGACAATCCACACCCCCGACTTTGGTATTTATAAAAAGCAAACTCTCCCAAGATGTCAGGTGTAGGTTTTTAAAGTCCCAGCTCTGTGTCTCTGCTCCCCTGCTACCCTCCTAATGGGAATAGACTTCCATTCTTGCTCTTCTTTTTAAAATATAGAAATTCATTTCAGATTTGGAAGTCCTCAAAATAAGCTGAATATTATTTGAAAAATGTTTGCATGAGTTACTTTTCACCGTGTTTCTCTAGAAACAAAAGACATCATAATTGAATTGTGATTCAAGACTAGTTTATCAGTAATTTGCAACATATATTTATGTTTTTGTTTCTTTTAAAATAAAGGCGCCTACTGGCTGAAGCAGCTCTTCAGAAACTGGACCTACACACTGCAGAGCAAGCATTTGTGCACTGCAAAGATTACCAAGGCATTAAGTTTGTGAAGCGCTTGGGCAAACTATTGAGTGAGTCAATGAAACAGACTGAGGTTGTTGGCTACTTTGGCAGGTTTGAAGAGGCTGAAAGAATGTATCTTGAGATGGACAGAAGGTAAGTTACGAAGGTACAGGCATCCCTGAGTACTCAATCGGTTCATAATTTTATTTTTTACAAATGGGGAATATAAATAAATTGGGTGTATTAACAGTTTCTTTTAGAAATTAATTTTAAGTTTGGATTACAACCTAGATATTCTACATGCCCCTCATTAGTTTGTGTTTCATAGTCTAGAGGCAGTTTTCTTCTCTGTTTTTACATCTAATAATGGCTATGGGAGATTTTTTTTTTTTTTTCATTTGGTGGGAAAAAATGATAGAACAACAGAGACTGGGAGCTTTTATATTTGTGACATAGCTCATCATTCCAGTTCTTTCTTTCTTTCTTTGTTTAGGACATTATTTAATTTTCTGTTGTCAAGAGGCATAAAATAAAAATCAGAAGTAGTTAGGGATTGAGTTTAGTTCTTTATATTTCATTTTTAATTTATATAAAATAATGTATGAATATCATAAATATTTCTTCTTTTAAATTAAAGAACTGTAAGTCCTGTCTCCCTGGCCAGGAATCAAACCCAGGCAGCAGCTATGAAAGCAGAGAATCTTAGCCACTGAACCACAAGGTGGAGAGTCTGTCTGAACTTCATTTCAGCTGTAAACATTGTATCTCATTTTTATTAATGTTATTTATACTTCCAGGAGATCTCTAACAACTTAAGTTCTGAAAAGAAATATAAAACCACATGTGGCCGGGCGCGGTGGCTCAAGCCTGTAATCCCAGCAGTTTGGGAGGCCGAGGCGGGTGGATCACGAGGTCAAGAGATCGAGACCATCCTGGTCAACATGGTGAAACCCCGTCTCTACTAAAAATACAAAAAATTAGCTGGGCATGGTGGCGCGTGCCTGTAATCCCAGCTACTGAGGAGGCTGAGGCAGGAGAATTGCCTGAACCCAGGAGGCGGAGGTTGCGGTGAGCCGAGATCGCGCCATTGCACTCCAGCCTGGGTAACAAGATGCGAAACTCCATCCAAAAAAAAAAAAAAAAAAACACATGTATTTACGCTATGTTTTGTTTTGAAATAAACCTGATCATGTCTAAGAAATTGCTGAAAAGAAATGATTGTTATTTAAATCGTAATTTTGCTAAATAAGTTGGAAGCCTAGGAAAATAAAGGCACAACATTGTTTGCGTTTCCCTATTCTGGTATCTTAGTCCATTTGGGCGGCTATAACAAGATACCTGAAACTGGATAATTTATAAAGAACAGAGATATTTTTCTCACTGTTCTAGAGACTAGGAAGTCTAAGATTAAGGCGTCAGCAGGTTTTAGTGTCTGTTGAGGCCCTGTTTCACTTCTAAGATGGTGCTTTGAATGCTATGCCTTTATAAGGTGGAAAGTGAAAGGGCAAAGAGGGCAAACTCCCTGAGACCCTTTTATAAGGGCATTAATCAGCCCATAAGGGCAGACATAATACTTCCCCAAAACCCTACCTCTTAATACTACCACAATGGAGATTAAGTCTTAACATGAATTTTGGAGGGGAAACACATTCAAGCCATAACCTCCAGGTGCTCCTCATTTCCTCTTATCTAGTCAGGCTAAGTTTCTAAAATGTTTGGAGAGTCACATTGTCCACTGCTCTGTAGTCTGAGCACCTAGAACTGTATCTAGCACATGGTAGGCTCTTGGTAAATATTTGTCAAAGAGATGAATGAATGAATGACTTTGTTTGTAGGGATCTTGCTCTTGGCCTCCGGCTGAAACTAGGGGATTGGTTTAGAGTATTCCACCTCCTGAAAACTGGATCTGGTGATGCGGATGACAGTCTCCTGGAACAAGCCAACAATGCCATTGGAGACTACTTTGCCGATCGACAGAAGTGGTATGTAACTCACCTGGGGCACCTCCAGCATTCATGCAACGCTTTGTAGCCGCCTGAGTACTGCTTAATGCTGGGGAAATAGAGACCATCTTCTTGAATTCTAAAATTCAGATAGCTCTAGAGTCATCTTGGAAAGCCAGAGGTCTTGTGAAGTTGTGAGATGAGCACTATAAAAATCTGGAGTGTATAAACACAAAACTTGTACTTAGCTCCAGGCAGCTTTCTACTGTTGGAGACTATAGTCTATAATTCTAAGATGTTTTATGATTTATTTCTGAACAAAGTTTCAAAAGTATTTTTATTTATTGTATGTTATTTTCAGAAATCATTGGCTTTCATTCTTTTCATTTTGAAATATACTTATGTCAGTTTTAAAAGTTTTTCCTTTTTTCTTTCTGCAGGTTGAATGCTGTACAATATTATGTACAAGGGCGGAACCAGGAACGCTTAGCTGAATGTTACTATATGTTAGAGGATTATGACGGATTAGAGAACCTTGCCATTTCACTTCCGGAAAACCACAAGTTACTTCCAGTAGGTATTGTAAAGTTTAGCTTTTGGAATTGTTAGGTTATTTTATAAAATTTTATGTTATAGTCAGGAAACACATTCCACAATAAAGAAAATTTAAAATCTGTAATTTTATAATTTCTTAGACATGGAATGATGCTTTTATTTTAATTATAAAGCAATATATAAATAATATAGAACACTTGAAAATGGAGGGGAAAAGTCAGTCACATTCCTACTACTTTAACATGATCACAATCTTGTGTCGTCTGTTATGATTTATAAAATTGCTTTTTAAATGTTAGCTGAATATGTGAAATATTTACAGATGAAATGATATGTTGTAGGGATTTGCCTCAAAATAATCTGAAATTGTTTGGAATTTGCTATAACTTAAGTTTAAAAAGATAGCTCAGTTTTTATTGTTATATTAACAATAAAGTATTTAAAGTTAAAAGAGAAATCAAAAGAGTTCCCTTGCTTTCTAATGTTCTTCTAGAACCTCTTAATTAATTGTTGAATACCATAAATATGTTTGTATTTTATTTGTTTACCATATAAATCACTGAGCTGTGCAATATTTGTAGAGCTAGCAGCTCTCAACTGCAGAGTCTGGACATGTATCAGTTGTGAGTTCCACTTCAAAAATGTTGCCTATTAGTTAGTAAATAAGTATAGAATTATGGTAATTCAGTTTTCCCTATTGTGAATTTGAGCAGTTATCTCTGTAATAATGGTATTTTCACTCACCTTTATTTTCAATCCTGTGGATTTTCTTGAGTAGGAAAGAAAATTATTTAGGACCCTGGGTATAGGGAAGAATGTGTATGCTCCGTTTGTTCTGTCTGTTAGATGTGTCTGATGAAGCCGAAAAACATTTTGCTGTAGGATATCCAGAAAAGTAATATTCCTGAGTGAATACTAAGTAATTTTAACTATAATAACAAATAATAAAATGATAAATTTTAGATTGAGTTATAGAGGAATGTTTAATAATATGAGAAGGTGTACATAATATTTAAGTAGGAAATACAGGATACAAAATTATGTATTGTATGACTGTGTACAACACAAACATATACATATATATTCATAGGACAAAGATGTTAAGAAATTACCCCAGAGTATTGATAGAGGTTTCTTATGAATGGTAAGATTATGAGTAATTTCACTTTTTTGTGTTTTGTAATTCTTTTTTACCATTAAAATGTATTCCCTTTTTTTTTTTTTTTTTTTTTTTTTTTTTTGAGACAGAGTTTCGCTCTTGTTACCCAGGCTGGAGTGCAATGGCGCAATCTCGGCTCACAGCAACCTCCGCCTCCTGGGTTCAGGCAATTCTCCTGCCTCAGCCTCCTCAGTAGCTGGGATTACAGGCACGCGCCACCACACCCAGCTAATTTTTTGTAGTTTTAGTAGAGATGGGGTTTCACCATGTTGACCAGGATGGTCGCGATCTCTTGACCTCGTGATCCACCCGCCTCGGCCTCCCAAAGTGCTGGAATTATAGGCGTGAGCCACCGCGCCCGGCCTGTATTCCCTTATAATCAGAAAAATATAAGCATTGTTTTAAAAAAGATAGTTGAATATAAAATATGCTTTCATACTTCTAAAAATATTGTAGAAGGGTTAGGGATGGAAAACCTCTGGCTAATTAGGTATTCTGAAAGGAAAAGAATGACCTTCTGAAAATGGATAGTGCCCCTGAACAAGTAAGATTTGTTGTTGTTGTGGTGGCGGTGGTGGTGGTTCTTCCTCATTGCCACCACTTTCCAGGGAAGCTCTGTTTTGGGTCTAGCTTCCTAAACTGATTAATGGCAGACTTCTCTCGGACATTTCTTTATAGAGGTATTTGACAGCTCTGTGAGATTTCCCTTAAGTCTCTAGTTAATGGTTAGCACTGAGTATACCACCAATTGACGTGAAGGTTTTTTTCACCCACTATTGGGGGATTTATTTTGGAGCTTGACATTTCTGTGTACTAGCTACTGAACTGAGAGAAGAAAGGAGTGCAGTGTTTTCAGGACCTGGTTAAAAATCAGATCCACAGCCTGAGCCAATGAAGCTCTGGTTTTATAGAAGGTGATGCCTTAGTATCCGTTCAGATTTGTATCCTCTGCTCTTGCGTCTGTTTACAGAAAACTCTGTAACTAACAGTAACGTTTAATACTCATATGTCCCTATGGATTTTTATTAAATTAAAATATAAGTAATTTCCTTGGTCTGTGAAATCTGATAGTATTGTTTTGTTTGTACAGGAAATAGCACAAATGTTTGTCAGAGTTGGAATGTGTGAACAAGCAGTGACTGCATTTTTGAAATGTGGTCAACCAAAGGCAGCGGTAGATACCTGCGTACATCTAAACCAAGTAGGAACTGAAACTTACTGTCTGTGCGGCTTGTTGTCTTAGGAATTTTTAAGTCAAAGCAAAATTAAAGTCATCATAGTGATCTTTTAAAGATTATTGCCAATGTAAGGGTGGGAGAGCTTGACATGAATTTTATGAAAGAAGCTAGGCAGGTATTCTCTTAGTTGAGGACCAAGAAAGTTGCAGTTACCTCTTAAAGTGCTACTATGAGGGATGACCTACTCGTAACCAGCTCAGTCTGGGAGCATGAACAAAACCAGTGCTTTTAGTCTGGTAAGTTTTTATCTGGAAGTAATTTCATAATTTTCTGTGTTTTATTAGGGTTGGGTTTTGTTTCCAAAGAAGGACCAGTTAATGGTCGGTCATTGCCTGAGGAAGGAACTGAGTTACTTTATCAATATTTATTTTGGCAAATCTATTTTCCTTTTCCTTTATAGAAAGCATACATTTGATATTTTTAAGAGCTGAAATTAAACAAAAAATACAGAGTTACTATAGAAACTATTGACTATCAATGTATTCTTTTATTATTTTCCTTAAAGTATTTTTTAAAACCCCATTTGCTTTATAAAAATAATTTTTAAATGTTAAATCTGATAGGACATTTTCACAACTGAAGTTGCATATCTTGTTTTACTATAAAATGTAAACAAGTGTATCTTTTTCTCGCTTGAAGTTTTGCAAAATTAGAATTACAAGATTAGTATGATTATAAACTTTCAAACTTTCATTTTCACATGCGTTTCTTAAGCAAATCAGAGTCTTAGAGATCATTTCATCATTTTGACATATGCTTAGCTTATAGAACTTATGTTGCTGTGATTTTAAATGCAATTTTTAAAACAAACCAGTTTTTAATTTTGAAGCAGTGTTTTTTATAAACTTAAAGCTTTATTGTGTGAATTTTATGATATATGTGACTGTAAATACTTGGGTGACTGAATAGCGTAATTTTTCTCCTAGTGGAACAAAGCTGTTGAATTGGCTAAAAATCATAGTATGAAAGAAATTGGATCTTTGTTAGCTAGGTATGCATCTCATTTACTGGAAAAGAATAAAATGCTTGATGCCATAGAGCTCTATCGGAAAGCCAATTACTTTTTTGATGCCGCTAAACTGATGTTTAAGGTAATGTAAAAATCTTGGTGAGTATTTGATTTGTTCCAGTCACAATTTTTTAATATATGAAAGAGCACATTCTCCATTTCCTTACAGCAAAACCACTCTGGTTTTATTACTACTGTATATGTTATTTTAGTATTATTTATTGCCTTTACAAAGCTGTTTATTAATATTAGCAACTTACTAATACCTACACAATTGTTTGTTGAATAATGGGGTTAACAAAGAGTTAAAGAAATTGCTGAGACTAAGTACAAATTTCTACAATAGGGAATTAAATTTTGTTGATAATAGGGTTTTGAGTCTTTTTAAATGTACAAATTTTAAATATTACACTTTATATAATATTTATTTGGAGGGAAGATAATTAGTACAGTATTAATGTATATACATTTTACATTCTATTTTATTCCCATTTGGTTTAATGAAAAAGGAAAAATTTATCTCAAAATTATTTAAATAAATTTCAGCTTCTGAATGATACATCGTGTTAACACCATTGTATCTTTGTGTATTTGGAACATTATTTTAAAAATCTCTGTGTTGGCCGGGCGCGGTGGCTCAAGCCTGTAATCCCAGCACTTTGGGAGGCCGAGGCGGGTGGATCATGAGGTCAAGAGATCGAGACCATCCTGGTCAACATGGTGAAACCCCATCTCTACTAAAAATACAAAACATTAGCTGGGCGTGGTGGCGCGTGCCTGTAATCCCAGCTACTGAGGCAGGAGAATTGCCTGAACCCAGGAGGCGGAGGTTGCGGTGAGCCGAGATCCCGCCATTGCACTCCAGCCTGGGTAACAAGAGTGAAACTCCGTCTCAAAAAAAAAAAAAAAAAAAATCTCTGTGTTATGGAATATAACAGCTATTTCATCAGCACTTTCTTTATTCGAATTTAGTTATTTAATGGCACCTCTATTTTCTAAGATGGATCTAAGTTCCAACTCCTAGGGCTAAATATTAAGGAAAGAACTAAATACTTGTAAGTACTAATGAAAAGAATATGAGTTTTAAAATATTTATCTTAAATAGGTGGTATTTATATTCCTTCTTACTGATTTTCCTCCCTTTTTAGGGAATCAAATTTGTTAGTTTTGGAAATGATTCTATTTGTACAAATAAAGATAAGTAACTTCCCTCAATTTAAAAAAATGTTTAAAGATTGCAGATGAAGAGGCAAAGAAAGGAACAAAACCTTTGCGTGTCAAAAAGCTGTATGTACTGTCAGCCTTACTTGTAGAGCAACACCACGAACAGATGAAGAATGCTCAGCGAGGAAAAGCTAGAGGAAAAAATTCAGAGGTAAGGTAGCATGTTCAGTAGCATTAAACCCTCCGAAGTATTTAAGAAAGAAAAAGGAAACTATCAAACTTCTCTTGTGGACAGGTCATTTCATTTGCATGTCTGCATTTGTTTTCTTAAATGAAATGAATAAAAAGAATGACTGATTTAGAATTAGTATTCAATTTTGGAAATTTCTCCTTAGAAATATTGAAACTGTTTTTCTGTAATACGAATCTGTAGTCTTTGCTTTAGTGTCTTATTTTTGTTAAAAAATTTTTCTTACCTGGGAAATCCTTCTTTCTAATCAGTGAGTTTAAAAAACTTTCCTAGATATATTATTTTAATGTGTAAATGAATTTCTTACTAACTTAAAATGTAATCAGTTATATTTTAAAGTTTAATTATACCAGTTTAACAAACTATGAATTACAATAAAAAATTAAGTCTGTCTTGGATGCAGTGGCTTGTGCCTGTAATCTCAGTGACTAGGGAGGCTTAGGTGGGAGAACTTGAGCCCATGAGTTTGAGACTGCAGTGAGCTATGACCATGCCACTGCATTCCAGCTTGGGTGGCAGAGTAATACGTCATCTTTTAAAAAGAAAGTCTGTAGTCATAGTTTTGTAATGATAAAATCTGCTCGTTTAGATACTTTAATGACTGTTGTTATTTGGGAGTTGGTACTGCGCGTGTGTTTGTGCTGACGGAAAGTGTGGGCTGACTTTACTTGTAGGCCACGTCTGCCTTGGCTGGTTTGCTGGAAGAAGAAGTTCTGTCTACAACAGATCGTTTCACAGATAATGCATGGAGAGGGGCTGAGGCTTACCACTTCTTCATACTTGCACAGAGGCAGCTCTATGAGGGATATGTGGACACTGCACTGAAGACAGGTGGGCCTGTCCTGATGTGTATAGTATGTTTGAAAATTATAAATCAAGTATGAAGGGCCAGCTTCTTCAATTTGCCTTTACATGGCCTTCAGTAACATTTTTTCGTATGGATTTTTTTTTCATATGTTTGAGATTATGCTATATATAATTTGTCTTATGCATTCCCATTTTGAAGTTTTTGTTTGTTTGTTTTTTGAGACGGAGTCTCACTCTGTTGCCAAACTGAAGTGCAGTGGTGGGATCTCCACTCGCTGTAGCCTCCACCTCCCCGGTTTAAGCGACTCTCCTGCTTCAGCCTCCTGAGCAGCTGGGACTATAGGCACCAGTCACCACACCCAGCTAATTTTTGAATTTTTAGTAGAGGCAGGATTTCACCATGTTGGCCAGGATGGTCTCAATCTCTTGACCTCGTCATCCACCCACCTCTGTCTCCCAAAGTGCTGGGATTACAGGCCTGAGCCACTGCACCTGGCTGAAGTTTTTTTTTTTTTTTAAATTCAGAAAAAAACCCATAGTTCACAGAAATGTCAGAAATTTGAGATAAGCAAAAAGAATGTGTATAGCATTCATATGGCTAGCCATTCAAAGTTAAACACTTGATAGTCACATTCATATTTTTTGGAGAAAAATATATGTACATGTATATATTTAATACACATATTAAGATAATTTTGTTTTTTACAGTTTTGGGCATATAACACAGCATAGTTTTATGTACTTTTTGAAAACCATGTTTTAAAATATTTCCATATTTTACATATAGATGTCTATAGCTTTCATCTTGCATTTCATAAAAGTGATACTTATAATTTCAACCAAAACAGAAAAATATGGAAAAAAAAGTAAAAGAATCTAATAATGTATAAAATAATCCTATCACCCAGAGATAATCATTGCTAAGGTTTAGGTAAACTTCCTTTTAGATGTTTCTACGTGCTGGCGCATGCTTTTCCCCCTTAGCAGTATATTGTAGTTCTTTCCTCATCCTTAAACACAGATCTGTGTAAACATTCTACCTAATACTCCATGGTATTTGTGTACTGTTACTGATAGAAGATTATTTACATGTAGTATCAGGATCTCAATTTCTTAACAATAACAATATTCTGGAGTTTAGATATATGAACTCCAGAGAGCATAATTCTGATAATTATGTTATAAGCCAAAGCATATGGATTACTAAGTCATTACTGGTCTTTCAGCTTGGCCATGGCAAGCACTGTCATGATCACCTCACCCTTCCTCTGTTACATTGGTGACATCATTCATTTGCTGCTCAGATCATCACCAAATGCATATCACACTCTAATCCTAATATATCATGAATCTGTTTTCCAATGGCATGATCTTAAAAAAAAAAAAAAACTTTTAGAGAAATCCTTTTATTTGAATATTTCTGGAATTCTATAGGGATGATTTTGATTTTTAATTATTTTTATAAGAGCTCTTTAGAGACCATATGTAATAATCCTCTTTCATATATATTGATTTTCCCTAGCATTTATAAGTTATAATTACTTAACCTTTCTAAGCTTCAGTTACTCTTTGTGTAAAGAGAGGATAATAGTATCTTCCTCATGTAGTTATTTTAATGATTGAGAAGTTCACGAAAAGAAAACTCACTTATTACGCTGCCTGCTGCCTGGACTTTGTGAGCTCTCAATAAGTGGTAGCTATGATGATGATATTAATATTTTTATATCGCCATATCAGTCTTTAACTTTATATTTTTCTCTCAGGAGCCATGCTTAGGATTTCCTTTACGTTTGTTAAATATTGTTTATTATAACAGTTAAGTTATCCTGACACCATGTATTGAGTTTATTCTTTCTTAACAGATTTGAAATTCTACCTTCATGAAACTAAATTTATACATATTCTTAATCTCTTCCTATTTTCTATTCATGTATTTCTGTGCCACTACTAGCTTCTTTACTTTTACATTTTAATATCTGGTATTTAAATGCACCTTCATTATTCCTTTTTAAAAAATATTTTTTGAATGTTGTCTTGTATTTGTTCATCTAGATCAACTTTACAGTCTTTTTGAGGGTTGGGGAGGTTTTAATGAAGTCCTATTGGATCAGATTAGAATTGCATTAATATTAATATTGGACTTTTTTTTTTTTTTTTTTTTGGAAGGGGTCTTGCTCTGTCGCCCAGGCTGGAGTGCAATGGTGCAATCTTGGCTCACTGCAACCTCCGCCTCCTGGGTTCAAGCAATTCTCCTGCCTCAGCCTCCCAAGTAGCTGGGATTATAGGCATCTGCCACCATCCCAGCTAATTTTTGTATTTTTAGTATAGATTGGGTTTCACTGTGTTGGTCAGGCTGGTCTCAAACTCTTGACTTCAGATGATCCACCCACCTAGGCCTCCCAAACTGCTGGGATTACAGGCATGAACCATTGCACCTGGCCTATTGGACTTGTTTCTGTGTTTGTAAGTTTTCTCATTCAGAAGCATCGTTGAAAATTTTTTGTTTTTTATTGATACATAATTGTACATATTTGTGGGGTACATGTGATAGTTTCCTACATATAACGTGTAATGCTCATATTAGGGTAATTAGGATATCTGCCATCTCTATCACCTCAAGCATTTATGATTTCTTTGCTTTGGGAACATTATAAATCTTCTCTTCTAGCTAGTTAGAAATATTCAGTAAATTAATGTTAAATATAGTTAGCCTACTGTGCTATTGAACCCTAGAGCTTATTTCATTACGCAACCTTGAAAAAGATTCAAATTGGTTACAAATCTAATATTGTCTATAGTACATTTTAAAGAAAGATTGTATTTCCAGTATAATTGCAAAGAAGATGCTGTAACTTGAATTATCCGAACTGACAACTTGGAGACTCATTTTCACTTTTTCTCAAAATCCCTGTTTCAGTGAGACAAACAACGAAAACAATAATACAAAAGCAATATAATCTGTCCAAAGAAACACGAAGAAAAAAACATACGATTTTATACTGTTTTGCTTTTTTTTTTTTTAACAAAAGGAAACACAGTATTATCTTACAGTTTATGACTAACATAATATTTGCTTTTTCTGAAGTGCCATAGAACTTTGTAACAGAATCGAAGAAAAGGTGGGTGTTTTGACACCAAAATTATTCGTGTGTGTGTGTGTGTGTGTGTGTGTGTGTGTGTGTATTTCTGAGTTGGCACAGCCACGTGCAGCATTTGGTGGTGGCTCTTTTCACAGGATGAGCTGTTAGCCAGCTTCGCAGAACCTTGGATGTCATGTAGCTTAGTTCCTCCTCCTAGTGCTCCCATCTCTCAGCACTGTTTGCTTTCAGTCCCTTAGTTAATGCAAGTTCAATGAAAACACTTTAACTTAGATTCTTCCTTATGCATGTTCATAATTATTTAAAAAAACCCAAATTGCCCTCTTTTTCTTAGCTCTTCACCTGAAAGACTATGAAGACATCATCCCTGCTGTGGAGATCTACTCTCTGCTAGCACTCTGCGCATGCGCCAGCAGAGCCTTCGGGACTTGTTCAAAAGCTTTCATTAAACTTACTTCTTTAGAGACTCTCAGTTCAGAACAGAAACAACAGTATGAAGACCTCGCTTTAGAAATCTTCACCAAGTATACTTCAACAGACAACAGAAAATCTGAATTGGACGACAGCCTTATGGAAGGGTAGGTTAATTTTAATTAGTGATGTCATTCTGCCTTATTAGAAGCTTGGATTTCTAGATGTACAATGTTTAATGTAGGAATTAAAGCAGTAAATTTTGAAGCAACATACATTAACATTATACCCTATTTTATTCTTACAGCTGTATTTATGCTTTATTTTTTCATTGTAAGAAAGGTTTTTTCTTGAGAACACTTTTTGAAATGACAGTATTTGATGTTAATCTTGAATTGTTTTATTCATTATTTTTTAAAGTGTATTAAATAAGTTAGATTAATTAGAAGTTTTAAAGTGTAATGAATTGATTCTTGTCCTATTTTACAGTGGAGAAGGGAAACTGCCAACATGTGTTGCCACGGGAAGCCCGATCACTGAGTATCAGTTCTGGATGTGTGGTGTATGCAAGCACTGTGTCCTTGCTCAGGAAATAAGCCACTATAGCTTCTGCCCCTTATGCCACAGTCCAGTGGGATAAAGGAATGATGACCTGTATATAACTGTAAAATATATGTAGCAAACATACATAGCAAGAACTGTGTATGTAATAAGGTTTATTTCAATGAGTTTTGTATGAAAATTAGCCTCATTATTTATAGTTGAATTTTTGCACAAAATATATGTTAATATAATAATTTTTTTTACAGAAATATACCTGTGAAATAAGAAGGCTGATTTTCGTATAAAATGTATGAAAAATCAACCATATTTTCTCTCTCCCTCTCTGTCTTGTATTTGATTATATGATACCATGGGAATATTCCAAATAAATATTTTTCTCACAGTGTCAAGATAACTTAATTCATTAAAAAATCTTAAAGGGAGTGGGGAATGGGGGAAGCATGGGAATGGGACAAAGTTGAATTTAGAGAATTTTTGTAACACATATGACTAGGAAGTTAATTGTAATAGTGAAATGAGCTCTCTCTGTAGCTGTATTTAATTAAATAAGCATCGAATGTCTTCTTTGTTATATTTTCAGAAGTGATGGCATTTGAAGACTTTTTTTTTTTTACAGTTTAAATTGCTTCTAGTAGTCCTATTCTTCTATTTTAAAATCTATCCTAAAAGTCTCATTCAAGAGATGGCATTTGGAATTTATACTTTCATACCATTGTGCAGAAAATTTTGCTCTATTTATAATGAAAATAAACAAAAATATCAATTTTGTAGTTATAGCTTCTGTTGAAACATTGTTACTAAGCTGGACCCTTCATTTATACAAATATTGCTGAGGGAGTGATTCTTTCTTGATATGCATCTGTTTTCATTATTAATTTAAAAGATAAACAGCTGTGATCTGAAATGGATCATTTTTTATGTTTTTTATATAGTCAATAATGTTCTCTATTTGTGATGAATTTCGTTTTGTGCCTAAACACCAGACCTTTGCACTATTTCATCAAGATTACTTTATTGAGGTTTGGCTTACATTTAGTAGAGGCAATACATACAGAGAGATATGCAGCTTTGTTATTGTAGCTACAGTACACTTCTCAATCTGATTTGTTTTTGTCTTGTAGAGACAGAGACAAGTTCAGCATGTTGCAGATTGGGAACAGTGAGCTATGAGAAGAGATTTAGAGCCTAGATGAGCTTAGGATAGATAGTGGGCTCATGGGCCTAAGTAAAAAGAGAAGACCAGAAGTCTTTGAGGTCTCTGTCTGTATTCATGCACCTTGTGGAAAATTACCTTGGTACATTGGTAGCCTCCAAATAAACTACTTAGCAAGCTATACCAGAGGTCATGGAAGAGAAAGCCTTACATACCAAATAAAAATTCTCAAAATACATTGGTTTGTTGAACCAATTTGCAATACACCATGAAGAACAAGGAGAAAGCAATGATAGATTAACACTGTTAGCGTAGGGTGCCAGTAGGTGGAAAGACTGTAAGACCTGAATCCTGGGTTATGTAATGTTTGTATGTCCTGACACGCACTCTGTCATACGAGCTTTCCCGTAATAGTGGGGTTACAAAGAGGATCAGAGTGGCCGTTTGAGCCAGAGGACTCAATCAGAGGAAATGTGCCTGAGGCCAGCAGCGTACACTTGCTGTATAGAAGAGTCTCGGGTCAAGTACAGTTGGCCGCAGCAATAGCTTGCCTGTTATGCTTCTGAGCAGTTGTGAATTTTATTGTATTTCTTGGGTAAGGTCAGGCCAGAATGAGTGTCACCAGTGGGTAATTGAATCAACTTCCCACACATACTGAGGCCTTTATGTGTCTCGTGTATACTTTGTATGTCATGAATATGTGGTACCTTTGTGGCTTTTCATATTTTTAGTGCTTCATGAATATTTGGTATCTCTTGCTCCTTTCCTCTCTATCTGTAGTCACACATACATGCTCTATTAACTTTGTCTAATATGTCTCCTAAGTTACTAACTTACCTAAATTTAACCCAGTGAATTCCATCTTTCTCATTTGTTCTCTTCTATACCAGAAGGGGAAATTTCCCCAAATCACATCCTAACAAAGAAGTCTGTCTAAGACAATATATCTCCTGTTGAAATTACTTCTTTCCACAGGATTTTGTTTTTAGGGATGAGACTATTTTCTACTTCATCGAGGAAAGAGAAATGTTCAGGGTTGTAGGGATGGTCACTTACTAGCTTTGCCTGTCTGAAAGGTTTGTGCAGGATGGCTTGGTCAAAGCTGCCAAAGCCGCAATTCTTGGTCCATGGTCTAATGCTTGAGTATCTCTTCTTTCCCTTTCCTATTTCAGGAATCAGCTGAGAATTCATTTGATTGTCATGTCTCTTGCCCCTTAAGGTGATGCGTTGGTTACACTTTCATTTGCTTTAATTCTAGAATCACCTGTTGACGCCTCAGACTTCACCTAACTTATCTTTTGGAAAGTGTCTTTTGGAGCCTTCCCCTAATTTTCCTTTAATTCCGTGCTGCCTGAGCCCTAGAATTTTCCCCCGAACTACTTATTCCAGATAGATCCTGAGTTGCTGGATCTCGCTGATATTTCAACAATATCTAGTTGGTATTTCTAGTTCAGTTGGATCCAGAAACCAGTATCTCTAAAAACAACCTCTTATACCTTGTGGACCTAATTATCATATATGTATATGTGTGTGTGTGTGCATATGTACACAGAAAAACACATCTTTTTTACTTTTGTAAAAGCTTATGCCTCTTTGGGATCTGTATCTGTGAAAGTTTTAATGATCTGCCATGATGTTTTGGGGACCTTTGTCTTGTATGTAAATGGTACTAAAGAAAGAACCTGTATTATGAGTCGATCCAGGTGGTTTTATTTGACATGAAGGAAATGTCAAGGTAAGAAAAAATGCTGACAAACTCTCCCTTGATTAGGAGGACAAAGAAAAGCAAAATTGACCGTAAAAAACAATTACCTGGTGAGAAGTTGCATAAACAGAATTAGGTGGTGTATTGAAGATAGCATCATGAAATAGTTATATTGTTCTTGCAAAAAACATGTACTGACTCCCTTTGAGTAATGCCAAGTTGTTTTTATTATAAAACTTGCCCTGAATTACACGTTTCAAAATGGTGTGGTGGGTCAAAGTACTGAAATGATGGAACTGACTGATGAAGCTGTACAAATAGCAGTGTGCCTAACAAGCAACACAGCAACGTTAGCGTGCTATAATTCACAAATGCCAATTTCATATAAAGTGTATTTTGCTAAAATATACTTTGAAATTACTTTTCTGTATTCCAAGAGCTGAGATCTTAGATTTTATGTAGTATTAAATGAAAAAGTATGAAAATAATAAAAACTGAAGAAAAATAACTTGTGTTTATCCCATGTTTTCTTTATAACTTATGGAGAACATGGTGTTTGCTTTGTCTTCATTTAAGTATTCTGATGGGGGTTGGTTAGGAGGGTATTGGGTTTCAGGGTGCAGAAGGGGAAAAGGGAGCAGGAGGTACAATAGATATACAATACCACTTTCACAACCAAAACAAGGGGGAAAAACCCCAGCAGTCTTCCAGAGGCACTAGGCAAATGTCAGACAATTGGAGCCTGCGGTGAACTGCTCCTTAATGGTCATGCTGAGTTCTCATTTAGGAATGAAGGAAATTATGTCTTACTAGACCTATAAGAGAAAATAAAGAATACTAAATTTGATAATGTTGTAGGTCCAAGGTTTTCTATAGAGTTTCAAAATAAAAATAGCAATACTATGTTGCCTCTACTGTCTATTTTAAAGACCATTTTTCAATTCATTTTTTTTTAATATTTATTTTTTTAGTATAAAACCAACAAATGTTCATAGTAGAAATTTCTAAAAATACATAATAGTATAGATGAGAAAGTAAAATTAGTCTTAATAATCTTTATAAATAAAAAACATTTTAGTTGAATTTAAGAGAAGAAAAAAAACTGAAGTGACACTGAAGAAATTTGTATAATTGTTTCTTCATACCAAGAGCTATATTTGTTCTTAAGAGATTTCTTTAAAAGAAAAACATTAAAAGGCTTAGGGCTATTATTTAAGTACTCATTTATTGTTTGGCATAGTTTAAATTTCTAGTTAGTAACATTGAGAGAGATTTAGAAAAAATGAGATGCTTCTACACACTACGATGGGTAAAATTGACAAGAAAAATGTTGGTGGGGGTATAGAGCAGTTGAAACCCTCATATATTGCTGATGGAAATGCAGAACAGTACACTCACTTGGGAAAAGTTTGGACATTTCTTCTAAATTTAAATATACACTTAACATGGAACCCAGAAATCTCACTCTTAGGAATTTACCCAGAAGAAATCAAAACACATTTATACAAAGACTTGAATGCAAATGTACATAAGTTTTATTTATGGTAGACAAAAACTGGAAAGAAGCCAAATATCCATTAATATGTAAATATATAATATAAACAAATTGTGGATTATCCGCCCAGTGAAATGCAACTCAGCAATAAAAAGGAATGAATTACCGACACAAGTAACAACATAGATGAACCTCAAAAGCACTGTGCTACGTACAAAAAGCCAGACATAAAAGACAGCATATTGCATGATGTTATTTATATGAAATTTTAGAAAAGACAAAATCATAGTTATAGAAAGTAGTACCTGAGATCAGGGAGCGGGGAGGTGACTGACTTCAAAGGTGTACGAAGGAGCTTGGTGGGATGATAGAAATGTTCTTTACCTTGGTTTTGGTGCTGATTACATGACTCCACGTTTGTTAAAACTCATCAAATTTTTCACTTAACATTTGTAGTTTTGTTTTTTAATAAGATTTCTATTTTATTTGAATTTAACAGAAGAAAAACACGTAAGACAGAATAAATTACTGTATTAGGTCATTATACTGAGAGTTATCAGCTCCTAAGATATTTCTCTAACGTTAAGAAAATTAATGTAAATTATACCTTAAGCTGATTGAAGTCCACCCTTTCCACGCTGATGTGCAATTTATATGAAAAAAAAAATCAAGTCCATATATGTAAGTAACAATTTCTCATTTCTTTTTCTATTCTATTGATCTGTTTGTCTTTCTTTGGTTCAAAGCAGAATGTCTCTATTATTACAGTTTTTAAAATAGGTCCTGCTATCTGGTACAAATCCTGCTTTGTTTTACTTCTTCAAAAATGTTTTGTCACTCAGTCCGTTGCACTTCTTTCTACATATACAACCATATAACCGGTGTTTAATGACTGCCTTTTTTTATATACTTCTCAATCTTCATATCTTTTATTTCTTTTAAGCATTTTATTGCACTGGCTAGGATACCCAATACAATGGTGAAAAATTAAAGAGATGATATTGGATATCCTTGTCTTAATCTCAAAGGAAATTCTTCCATATTTTAATAAATCATTGCTTATTATATTTTCTGTAGATATTTTGTCAGGTTTTAATAAGTGTGTCTTCTTGTCCTAGTTTGCTAAGGAGTTGAATTTTATTAACTGCCTTTTCTACATCTGTTGAGATTTTTCTTCAATTTGCTGATGTGGTGAGTTAAATACTACAAGCAAGAATGCTTTATAATGCTAAAAGCTGGTATTCACAATGAAAATGTAATATGTACAAGTATCTGTAGACATAGATATAACACCTAATATCTATGCTCATAGCAACTACCCTTATAAAGCAGAAACCACAGTGGATGCAACAAAACCAATGAATAGAAACACGGTAATAATGACTTCAATGCAATGTTGATGTGACGATCTCTTATAGAAAACACACTTGGCACTTGATTTTTCCTTATTTTTTATATTATGAAATAACACATAAAATTTACTATCTTAACCATTTATAAATTTTTTTAAAAATTTAATGTTTTACAAGACATGGTCTAGCTCTGTTGCCCAGGCTGGAGTGCAGTGGCACAATCATAGCTTACTGCAGCCTCAAACTCTTGAGCACAGTAATCCTCCCACCTCAGCCTCCCAAAGGGCTGGGATTACAGACATGAGCCCCTGCACCTTGCCTATCTTAATCATTCTTAAGTGTATGGTTAAAGTGGTATTAACTACATTTATTAAGTACATTCATATTGTACGCATTCCACCGCTACCACCTCCACCACCATCTATCCATCCATTAATCTCCAGAATTCTTTATCTTGCAAAACTGAAACTGTATGCTCATTGAACAATAACTTCCTATCCCCCTACGGCTGTCCCTGGCAACCACATTCTACTTTCTGTCTCTATGAATTTGGCTACTCTAGGTACCTCGTAAAAATGGTCAAAACTCCCGTGCTGATCAGTAGTGGGATCGCGCCTGTGAATAGCTACTGCACTCCAGCCTGGGCAACATATTGAGACCCCGTCTCTTAAAAAAAAAAAAGGAATCGTTTAGTCTTTTTGTGACTGGCTTAGTTCACTTCATGTAATGTCCTCAAGGTTCATCCATGTTGTAGCACATGTCAGAATTTCTGTTCAAGACTGAATAATATTCCATTGTATGAATATACCACATTTTGCTTATCCACTCATCTGTTAATGGACACTTGGGTTGCTTCCACCTTTTACTTATTGCAAACAATACTGCTATGAACCTGGATGTGTAAATATCTCTTTAAGACTATGTTGTCAGTTATTTTGGGTATATACTTAGAAGTGGAATTGCTGAACCATATAGTAATTTTATTATTAGTATTCTGAAGAAGTGTCATGCCATGTGGTTGCACCATTTTACATTCTCAACAGTAGTGCACGAAGATTCCAACTTCTTCACATCCTCACCAACACTTACTTCTTCTTAATAGTTTCCATCCTACTGGAATGGTGTGAAGTGGTATTTGATTGTAGTTTTGATTTGCATTTCCCTAATTATTAGTGACGTTGAGCATTTTTTCACGTTCTTATTGGCCATATATGTATCTTCTTTCAAGAAAATTCTATTCAAATCCTTTGCCTGTTTCTGCATTAGATTGTTTCGCTTTGTTGTTGTTGTTTTTAGAAGTTCTTTATATATTCTGGGTATTAGTCACTTATCAGATATGTGTCTTGTAAATATTTTGTTTTATTCTGTGGGTTGCTTTTTTACTCTAAGGGTGTCTTTTGATGCAGAAAGGTTTTTAAATTCTCATCAAGCTCAATTTGTTTTTTCTTCTGTTACCTATGCCAGTGGTGTCATATCCACAACATCATTGTCAAGTTCAGTGTTGTTAAGCTTTTGTTGTATATTTTTTTCTAAGAGTTTAAAATTTTAGTTCTTACATTTAGGTCATGCTTATTTTGAGTTAATTTTTATATATGGTGTAAGAGTTCAGCTTCATGCTTTTTTTTTTTTTTTTTTTTTT
>NW_016107316.1:11371807-11424918 GCF_001604975.1 Cebus imitator | reverse complement strand
TTGACCAGGATGGTCTTGATCTCTTGACCTCGTGATCCACCCGCCTCGGCCTCCCAAAGTACTGGGATTACAGGCGTGAGCCACTGCGCCTGGCCCAGCTTCATTCTTTTGCATGTGGATATCCAGCTTTCCTAGCATCATTTGTTTATAAAACCGTCTTTATGCCAATAACACACTTGTAGTAAGTTTTGAAATCAGGAAGTGAGTTCTTCAACTTGGTTCTTTTTCCAAAATTGTTGTGGCTATTTGAGAGCCCTTGTCATTCCACATAAATTTTAGGAGGGAGTTTTCTATTTCTGCAGAAACATCACTGGGATTCTGATAAGGATTCCATAGAATCTGAAGATTGATTTATATAACACTAACATCTAAACAATATTAAGTCTTCTAATCCAGGAACATGAGATGTCTTTCTATTTATTTATGTCTTCTTTAATTTCTTTTAGCAATGTTTTATAGTTTTTTTTTTTTTCCAGTATGTTAACTTTAATAGGCTGGCGGTCTCAAAAATCATTGTCGTCATCAGATGTTTGCAAACCTTTTGGCCTTTGAGCTTGAACCTGGAGCTTTACTCCAACTAGAATATGATTTTCCTGTTCTAGTGCATTCTGAAGTTCTTATTCTGAAAACCGAACCCAACCCAAACCTCTGTGAAAGCCAGTCTCCTTGTCAAAAGGTACAATACAATTTCATATATGTCCAAACTGTGCAAAGTGCTCTCAGCTGACTGGACGCTTCAGTCTAAGAATTTTTTTTCACAAAAGCAACCGGCTGACTGATATTTCCACACAGCACCACAGCACCTCTTGCTGCTAAGGCCGCCATCTTTAGACTCTCTTTTATAGTTTAAATTGTACAAATCTTTTACTTTCTTGGTTAATTCCTAAATATATATATTTTTGATGCTACTGTAGGTAGAATTGTTTTCTTTCTTTTCCCTCTCCTTCCTTCCTTGCTTTCTCTCCTTCTCCTCACCTTCCCTTCCCTGCCCCCCCCCCCCCCCCCCCCCGCATCCCCCCTTCCCTCCCCTCTCCTTTCCTTTGACTGAGTCTCTCTCTCTCACCTAGCCTGGAGTGCAGTGGTATCAGGTGTGATCTTGGCTCCCTGCAACTTTCATCTCCCAGGCTCAAGTGAGTCTCCTACCTCAGTTTCCTGAGTAGCTGGGATTACAGGTGCCTGCCACCACACCTGGCTAATTTTTCTATTTTTAGTAGATATGGGGTTTTGCCATGTTGGCCAGGCAGGTCTTGAACTCCTGACCTCAAGAGATCCACCCAACTTGGCCTCCCAAAGTGCTGAGATTACAGGTGTGAGCCACCGTGCCTGGCTGGAATTGTTTTCTTGCTTTTGGGATAGCTTCATTGTTAGTATATAAAAATGCGACTAATTTTTGTGTGATTTCATATCCCCCTACCTTGCCAACTTCATTAGTTATAACTGTTTTTAAAATGGAATTTTTAGTGTTATCTGTAAGAGCATATCATTTATGAACAGAGATAATTTTACCTCTTCCTTTCCAATGTGGATAACTTTTTAAAGATTATTTTCTTGCTTAATTACTCTGGCTAACTTCCAGTGCTATGCTGAATAGGAGTACAAAAGTGAGCATCCTTGCCTTGTTCCCGATTTTGTAGGATAAGCTTTCAGTTTTTCACTGTTCAGTATGATGTTCACTATGTGTTTTTTATATATGTTTTTTATTATGTTGAGGTAGACTCCTTCTATTCCCTGCTTGAGTGTTTTTGACATGAAAGGCTTTTGAATTTTTGTCAAATGCTTTCTCTAACTAAATGGCAGTGATCATACAGTTTTTTTCCTCCATTCTGTTACTGTGCTGTATTACATTGATTTTTTTTTCCTCATCTGCCATTGGTTGATTTTCATGTGTGGAATTATCCTTGCATTCTAGGAATAAATTCCACTAGGTCATGGTGTATAATCCTTTTAATATGCTGCTGAATTCAATTTGCTACTATTTTGTTGAAGTTTTTGCATTAATGTCATAAACTATATTGATCTGCAGTTTTCTTCTAGTTTCTATTTGGCTTTGGTGTCATAGCAGTGCTGACTTTATAGACTGACTTAGCATTTTCTTTTTAAATGTTTTGGAAGAGTTTAAGAAAGACTGGTGTTAGTTCTTTCTTAAATATTTAGTAGAATTCATCAGTGAAGCCAGGGTCCAGGGCTTTTGTCAAGAGGTTATTTTTAAATTACTCGTTGAATCTCCTTACAAGTTACAGGTTGATATAGTTTGTCTGTGTCCTCACCTAAATCTCATCTTGAATTGTAGCTCCCATAATTTCCACATGTTGTGGGAGGGAGCTGGTGCAAGATAACTGAATCATGGGGCAGTTTCCCCCATACTGTTCTCGTGGTAGTGAATAAGTCTCACAAGATCTGATAGTTTTATAAGGGATTTCCCCTTTCACTTGGCTCTCATTCTCTTTCCTGCTGCCATGTAAGATGTGCCTTTTGCCTTCTGCCATGATTGATTGTGAGGCCTCCCCAGCCACATGGAACTGTGAGTCCATTAAACCTTTTTTTTTTTTTTTTTTTTTTAAATAAATCTCCCAGTCTCAGGTATGTCTTTATAAGCAGTATGAGAGCACAATAATACACAAGTCTATTCAGATTTTCTATTTCTTCATGATACAATCTTGGTATGTTTTTGGTTTCTAGGCATTTGTTCCTTTCATCTAGTTTGTCCCATTTTTTGGTATACAGTTGTTCATAGTACTCTCTTAAATCCTCTTTATTTCTGTAGAATTGATAGTAATGTTCCCATTTTCATTTCTGATCTTAGTAATCTGAGTCTTTTATCTTAGTCAATTTAGCTCAAGTTTTATTAATTTTTGTTAATCTTTTTGAAGAATCAACTTTAGGTTTTGTTTCTGTTTTTCTATTCTGTTTTATCTATGTTTTAATCTTCTATTATTTTCTTCCTCTGCTAGCTTTTTGTTTGCCACTTGTTTTTGATAATGTTAATAAAAGTATATATTTTTTCTAAATTTGTTAATATTCTGTTTTTTAAATATAATTTCCTTTGTAGTCGTGTTTTAAATACACCTCAAAACACTGAAACGGTTTCATCACACTTGCAAAGGTGCCGTAGCACAAAAAAGATTAAGAATCTTACTCCTGTCTAGAACCCCCCCTTCCCAAATCCCCAACTTCCATTACATATTCTGCTATTTTCCTCTTAGATCACTGGTTTTTAGACACACAAATATCCCTGTTATTCCTTGAACAGAACAAAGCAAAACTTCTAGCCAGGTGCGGTGGCTCATGCCTGTAATCCTAGCACTTTGGGAGACTGAGGTGGGCAGATGTCTTGAACCCAAGAGTTGGAGATTAGCCTGGGCAACATGGGGAAACCCATCTCTACAAAAAATACAAAAATTAGCACGGAGTGATTAATCTCAGGGGGCGGAGGTGGAAGAATCACTGAGCCCCAGAGGGAGGTTGAGGCTGCAGTGAGCCTGCGCCACTGCTCTCCAGTCCAGGTGACAGAGTGAGACCCCGTCTCAAAAAACTTCCACTCAGGGCTTTTACACTTGCTGTTTCCTCTGCCCGTTATTAGTATGGTTTGCTCCCTTACTTGCTTCAGGTTTTTACTAGGATGTCACTTTTCCTTTGAAGTCTCCATCCATCCGTTATGAATTAGAAACCACCTTTTCTCTATTCCCTGTACTGTTTTTTTCTCCATAGCACTACTCACCATCTGGTGTGTGTGTGTGTTTTGTGTGTATCTTTCTACTAGGCTAAGTTCAGAGATGGCAGGGACTCCTTTTTGTTCACTGTCATACTTAAAGATTTCAAAATTGTGTGGCATATAGTATATGCTCAACAAATATTTGAGAAGAAAGTTCACATATGTTAAAGATGGCAACTGTTTTTGCAAGTTGCAAATTTCTTTCTGCCTTTTTATAGTCAATTCTATCAGATGCTTTATAATTTTCTTTTCCAGGCTTAACAAAGCCAGCCTCTGGTTTTTTTTTTTTTTGAGACGGAGTTTCACTCTTGTTACCCAGGCTGGAGTGCAATGGTGGGATCTCACCTCACCGCAACCTCCGCCTCCTGGGTTCAAGCAGTTCTCCTGCCTCAGCCGCCCGAGTAGCTGGGACTACAGGCGCGTGCCACCATGCCCAGCTAACTTTTGTATTTTTAGTAGAGACAGGGTTTCACCATGTTGACCAGGATGGTCTCGATCTCTTGACCTCGTGATCCACCTGCCTCCGCCTCCCGAAGTGCTGGGATTATAGGCGTGAGCCACCGCGCCCGGCCGCCAGCCTCTATTTAAGACTTTTCTTCTACTTTTTTTTTTTCCCCTTGGAGTCCATTTTTTCCCTCCATTTAGGAGAAATACCCTCCTAACGACCACCTTTTCTTTTTCTTTTGTTTATTGAGACGGAGTCTTGCTCTGTATCCCAGGCTGGGGTATAGTGGAGCAATCTCGGCTCACTGTCAACCTCTGCTGCCCAAGTTCAAGTGATTTTCGTGTCTTAGCCTCCTGAATAGCTGTGATTACAGGCACCAGCCACCACACCCAGCTAATTTTTTGTATTTTTAGTAGAGACAGGGTTTCGCCATGTTGGCCAGGCTGTTCTCGAACTCCTGACCTCAGGTGATCCGCCCGCCTCGGCCTCCCCAAGTTCTGGAATTATAGGCATGTGCCACTATGCTTGGCCATCCCCATCTTATCTGCCAAAATGATGAACATCCCTGGCTTTATGTGGGACGGTGCATACTGCCACATCAGTGTTTTGAGTCCTTCCTCTGAGGAGAGGGGAACCCTCCTCCATCTTTTTTGCAACATCTCTTGTCTTTGTTTTTCTGTTGCTTCCCCCCAGAACACACAGTTGGTTTTGTTATATCCTATACTTCAATTTGTGTGTGTGTGTTTTTTTTTTTTTTCATATGGAAAAGATGACATTGCCCCAAGAGGCAAAATGGGAACTGAAAAAACTTTTTATTTAATCTTTTCATTCACCTAGAATGAATATGTCAATTGGGAGCTGAAATGCTTAAATGTATTTTTCTCCAAATGGTTAACTAATCCTCCCAATAGCACTCATTTGAATAATCTGTTTTTTTTCCAAACGTTACATGTCTTTTACAAAATACAGCCTATTTGGGGCATGTTTCTGGGCTTTTGTTATGCTAAGGTATCCGTTTGCCTACACCAGTATTCATGCAATCTTTTACTTTCTACTACTGTGTTTTTATTTAACATTTATCCACTGTATTTGTATTTTTTCAGTGGTGGTAAATGGAAAACATTAAAAATCGAATGAAAGCAGCAAAAAAGCACATAATTTATGTCCTGTTAAGACTTCCGCATGCAAGTATCATGCTCCAAATGTATTTTTTTCATCTTTAGTTTTCCTGCGGAAAGGGGCTCAAGTACTTTGGGAAGTTAAAACAGAATTGAGGGACGCCGAAAAGGCGCACGGCAGACATGTAGGGTAGCGTGGCTAGCAACTGTTCTTAATTTTAATTTAAATTAAACGTAATGTACCTAATTACTATTTGGATTTCCCTTTGGCATAAATAGCCAGGGAACATAACATCAAAAATCCCAGACTTTCGACACAATATACTACTGATCCTAACACAATTCTAGAGGGTCAAAATGGTAGAGAAGTTTGGACCTTGGGACAAAGACCTCGTGCAACGTCGACTCAGCGTCTCAGGGCAGCCAAAGCCTACTCAGAACTCCCTAAACGCGGAGTTTAAAGTGGGGACGCTGAAAGGCTTGGGAAGAGACAGGAAGTCCTCAGGCGAACTCGCCATTCAGAAGCAGAACTGTGGCTTCTTCCGCCTCCAGCGTCATCGGCCCCCAATCCGCTGTAACAAACGGCTAGCGCCTCCTAGCATCAAACAATGAACTTGGAAATCAGTTTGCGACCACGCATCTACGCCTCTTCTGGTAAACGAGGCAGTGGGGTCCAACGGTAACAACGTCAGAATCGTATCTCTCGGTGGGTCACTGCAAACGCCTACCTGCAACGGAACAGTTATCTCGCGAGACGACGGGTCCCCAAAAGGCACAAACCTAGCGCAAAGGTTGGTTGTGAAGGTAGATTCAGGGTGCGGAAGGGGCTTTGTGGTGCCACCTCTAACCGCTCAGAGGTTAACCCCGATTCTACACCGAAAACTAGGCCTTGGCTGCTATGGAAGGGCAGCAGGAGCAAGAGAGCCACGCAACCCTAGCACTCGCCCAGGCTCATTTCAACAGGGGCGAGTACGCGGAGGCCGAAGCGCTATACTCCGCTTACATTCGCCAGTGCGCCTGCATGTCCTCCAGCGGCTTGAGTCCCGGGAGGTAACTATCGCGAGACCTGGGGCCGCGGCGACCCCGGGGTTGGGGCGGCGTTGCGGCCGTGTGGGCTACTAGCTATGGTGCTGGAGCTCACCGGCGACGTTTATATTAAGCCAACACTAGGACTGAACAGGCTGACGTTCATTTTTCTAGAAAGGCCGAGGCAAGGCCTAGGACGAGGGCAGCGGAGAACACGGGGAGGGAGCCCACCCGCAAGGAGCCATCTGCCGGGACGGTGCGGAGAGCTTCCGGGAACCTAGCCCCCTACGCGGTCCTCTGGCGCGGGCCGCCCCGTCTCACCCAGCGGTCTCTTCCACGATATGTACTGCCACCCAGAGACTTAGGACAGATCGGGATTTTTCATTTGAGATTTTAGCTGGCGGGAAATCTGCGACCTGGGAAGGGAAGAGGTCACGGCGGGTAGGGCCACCACAGTGTCACAACCCGGGCTTTTGGTGGTGGTCTTCACTTTTATGAAAAACAAATATAGAGAAGAGAGCATAACGAAGGAGTTTATGTAGGTGTTTATCACTTGGTTTAAGCATTATTCAGTTTACCCATAATACTCATCCATGGATGCTTCAGAACGAACCACCACGTCATCATCACATAGCTACTTAATATGTGTTAATAGTCAGTGTTGGAACATTTCTGATTGACTAATAAGGTGATTTTTTTTCTTTGGTTCACTTTTCCCAGTTGGTTCAAGTCAGTATACACATCACGTCTTTTTAAGTCTCTTCTCCACTTTGCCCCCGCAACACACAGTTTTTCCTTTATTTGTTGAGGAAACAGATTCTTGTGTCCTTTGAATTTCCGTGTTTTGGACTTGCTGACTGAATATATTCTGTCATTTAATATGGTTATCTGTCTCATTGCTTGTGAGTTGGTAGTTAAACCCTGAGGTTTGATCCAATTGAATTCAGATTCAATACCATGGCAAGAATACTTTTTAGGTAGGGATGTGTACTTTCATAAGGAAGCACATAATGACTGGCTGGTTTTCTTTTTGTGATGTTAGCAGCTTCACCTGCTACTATCTGCTTACCCAAAGCATCTTTTTGGCTTGTGCCTAGATGTGTAGCATTTGCTTTTACTCCCAAGTCTTGCCTTGATTGGGATTGTTGTTGGTATGGAGTGGACCAGGATGAGAAAAGAACAGAGGGGTTGGTTGAACAGCTTTTTGAACAGTTGTGAGTTGTCTGTTGCGTATTTGAGTTTTCTGGACAGGATGCCCGCTTGTCTTTTGTATGAGGCTTAACTAAACACTAAGGACTTGATTCTTAACCTGTTTGTTACACTCATATGGAATTAAACTAGAAAAATAAAATTGCCTTCTCATTTCAATAACACCAGAATAATGAAGTTTCTGAACAGGCAATAAGATGATACCATCATCCTTTCCTCAGTGCACCTCCCCCATAAAAAAGATAGTAAACATAGAAAACGAAACTATTCATGTTTCAAGCTTTAAGAATAGACTTACCTAGTAGATTTCAGAAAATATTCATCCTCACCAGGTATGCTGATGCTGTCTAGTCTTGTTATTCTTCCTTCTTTGCACATCTCAGCCTAAGAACACAAGTGTCTGTAGCAAATATAATAGCTATACCTTACCAGCACAGGAAAGACAGTTTGTCATAGCGCAGAAGGGAGTGCATCATACCTGAATTCCAATCTTGGCACTGCCGCATGGCTAATGTCTCGGCCTCAGTTTCTCATCTGTAAAATAAACTTTCAATTTCCTGATAGCTCTAAAATTCTAGGAACTCATGGATTGAAACTGAATTATTTCATTTCAGCTTTTTCCCCTTCAATTTATCTTTTGGAGCTTACATTTATTTTTAAAGTATTGGGTCACTGAATCATTTTGAAACAATATTTGCAATTTTTGAATGCCTTTCACTCTGAATGGTTTGTGACATTTTCTTTTAATAAGTATAGCTTTAGTCATAAATCTAATTTCCAAAATATTATTTCTTTGTGAAAGTTAGCAAATCCTAAAAGTCCACATTTGGATTAGATAACTTGAATGAATTCCATTATGAGAAATACTATCATTACAAAACTTTTAATATTACAAAAAAAGTCAGCTTTCACTGTTAGTCCATTTTTTTATGATATGAAACAAGAGTTCCACATGAAAAATAGTCTTTTAGAATTTGATTTAATGAGATCTAATTCTAAATCTAACATTCTATGATTCTCTGAATATATTAATATATAATTATTAAAACTTATAACAATAATTTTGAAGCTTGATTTAATGACCTAATGACTAAAACCTTACTGGCATTCTGAGATTTCGTTTTGTGTTTTTCTTCAAACTCTCTGTTGGGAGCAGTTCAACTAGGGTCATGTCAGACATAGATGAAGGAGAGTGGTGCCCTCTTGTAATCTAGCTTTTAACAAGGGTACTTAGTGGCATCCAGAAGTATCCTTACACCCAGTCTCTATCACGTCTTGTAGAATAGACATTTTCTAAAATTCCAGCAGTTCCTCCCCATCATTAGCAAACTTGGTTTGAAGGAGGCCCTTGGGCTGTGAGTGCCTCTCAGGGTAGCAGTCGTTACAATCTCTGTCTGAAACCTCAAGTATCAAGATATTAAGAAAAGTAGCTTTTATTTACACTAACTGCAGTTACAGGTATTTTTGAAGGACTATACTTTTTACTACAGGGTATTACAAAGAAGTGACAGATGAGTTCTGTTTGGTTCTAATTTGAGAACTGCTTTGGGAAAAAAGAAGGGGAAACAGAATCATTTCTGATTCAGCAGAGCCACTAATGTTCTCTGTGCAGACTATTTGTCCTGTGCAGAGAAAGGTTCAGGGCAGCCAGGGTTTGTGACCTGTTGAGCTGGTGGTTGGTCAAGAGCTACAGCCAGCCTGGCATTGGGGAGGATGCCAGCCGAGGCTGGAGGGAGGGCAACTCTGTCCCCAGAGATCACTTCCTGGGGATCATAGCATGTTGAATTTTACCTAGCATTAACTTTAGTTCTTTATTGGTGGAAAATGATTTCAAATCTCATTGTTTTAAGATCACTTAAAATTTTGAGAATGAAATTGATTCACATAGTGACTTGGCCATAGGAAACTTGGGCTTTGGGCTGGCTTTTCCTCTTTGTTCAGCATTTATCTTACTCGTGTTCTTTGCCTTGCTGGTGAGTGCTTAGAAAATGAACAGCCATTTTAATGTTATATTCAGCAGAACAAGTTGGCAGTAAACACACTATAAAGTTAGTATGATTTTCAGGTTGACATTGTAGTGGTTTAACCCTACAAAAGTAGATAACAGGGTTAAATAAAATTGGTTTCATTTCTTTATTTGTACGTTTTTTCTTCAGCTTGGTTTTTCAGTGTTTGATGCTGCATGTTATAGGCTGTGAAGTTTGACAGTACTCAAAAGAGAATGAAAGCGGAAATGAGAGGAATTTGGTAACACGTTGTTTTTAATGTGAACTTTTTGTTTAAAGCAAATGCAGCCCTGAGGATTTGGCTACTGCATATAACAACAGGGGGCAAATCAAGTACTTCAGGGTTGATTTTTATGAAGCCATGGATGACTACACATCTGCCATAGAAGTCCAACCCAATTTTGAAGTTCCATATTACAACAGAGGGTTGATACTGTATAGGCTGGGTAAGAATTTTTTTTCTTTTTGGCTTTTGTCGTTGATTGTATTCTGTTATTTCAGAGCTCTCAAATGTAAAACTAACATGGTAATCAAGTGTTAAAGTTATGTGAAATTTAGGTTTAGAGCTTGGAACAAAGGAAGCCTCCCTGAGTTTATTTTAGGCTTTTGATAGGCGTTATAGATCACAGCAGAGCACTGGGGTGGGAATTGGACCTGGGCACGGGAGTCGGGGTGACCCCATGATTTTGTGCTTGTGCATTCCCAGCTGCGAAATAAGGGCAATTCAGATGATCACCTGTGAAACTTTTCTGAGTTAAAATCTTCAAAGACATACAAGACAATAGAAAGTGAAGTTTAGATTCTTGGATTAAAGGGACCATAGGTACTCTTTCTCATTTAAAGTGTCAAAAGAAAATTGGTTTCCTGTTTCTTAATTTTACTGCAATTATGTGAAACAGGCTATACAGTTTTGTTAAAATTTTAAGATGATTGCTAATATTTACCTGTTAAATCTCAATAAATAAATCCATAGCTAATTTTAGGTATATTATTCCCTAAGAGCACACAAAACACATCTCTATATTATCATTAAGATAAAAAAAATTCCTTTACTAGAAGTGATTGAAGGCTCATAAATAAATATAAAAGCAAAAAAGTATGTGTATCAAAGCTTTGCCATGAATAATATATAGAAATACTCAGTTTATTTTCTCTTTTCCATTTTTTGGGTTCTGGTACAGGATATTTTGATAATGCTTTGGAAGATTTCAAGAAGGTATTAGACTTAAATCCTGGATTTCAAGATGCTACTTTGAGCTTAAAACAGACTATTGTAGACAAAGAAGAAAAACAAAGAAGAAATTTTGAAAAACATTGAAATTTGTAACTTAATTCCTTACATCTGCATCTAGTTATCAGTAATTTAAAATAGATATTGAGCTATTTTGATTTATATTTAAGAAATTTATACATTAGCATTGAAAGTTAATGTGTTTAAGGTAGTTAATTTCAGGTTTAATGTTTTTTTTATGAAGTGTAAATATCAATGTATATGTGTATATTATTAAATATTACAGTAAAAAGGAATGTGTGGTGTTTTCTTCAGTAAAACTATTTTTGTAATTTTTTTTTATTCTCAACTTTTTATTTTAAAAATGTTATATCTACAGAAAAGTTGAAAGTATAATGAAATACAAATTCTTCAATTAGATTCATTAGTTGTTAACATTGTGCCACATTTGCTTTTTCTCTATATTTAAATATATAACTTTTTGCTGAACCCTTTGAAAATAAGGTGCAGAGATCACAGTACTTCACCTTTAAATATTTCAGCCTACGTTTTCTGAAATTGAAGACATCCTCCTTTATAACCACACCACCATTATAATACCTAATAAAATAAGTAATTCTGTAATGTCAGCCATTCTAGCCTGTATTCTGAGGTGTGTAGATTTTTATTTGGATCTAGAACCAATGAGTTTCATTGCATTTTTTTTTTTTTTTATGTCTCTCTCAGTTCTTTTAATCTAGTTAGTCCCTGTCCATTTTCTCCCCCTAGTATTGGCTTTGAGAATAAGGCTATTTTATATGCTAGGCTACAGAGACGTAACATTTAGGCTTAAAAATAAACATGTCCTACAAGAGAATAATTTGAAAGAATTACACTTGATTTTCTCAAGTAATCATTGATAAAATGCTTTATGATTTAAATATTGAACGTAGTTTTCTGTCTCTGGATAATGACAATTATCATCAACATTTACTGAATACTATAAGCCAAGCACCGTTCAAATTTTTCTGTAATAATTTGGTGATTGGGTAGGAATGTATAGAGAGGTGAGGAAATTACAAAAAACACTTAGTAAATATAAAGCTTAAACAAAAATCTCTTTTATTTGGGTGCTGCCAACAAACAATTAGGCCCTGATGAGGCTGTCAAAAACCGGGAAGAACTTGAAGGGAAAGCAAGCCAGAGCTAGCCATATGCCATCTAAATGTTTTGTTTTTTATTGTTTGGTTTCCAAAGATTTAGACCCTGCATCTCAGATCTCCCAAACTAGTTTTTTTTTTTTTTTAAACTCTGCCTCCCAGGTTCAAGCAATTCTCCTGCCTCACTCCCAAACTAGTTTTTTACTGCTATCAAAAAGCTGTTCTGTGGTAGAAATTACCCTAATCAGGAGAAAGGAAAGTGTCTTTGCTTCGTGTCTCCAGAGTCACTTCTGTGGCCTCAGATGTAATCAGCAGCAGCAGCCTTAAAATATTTTTTATGTGTTTGAGTGATCTCATGAAGCAGAAAAGTAATTGCCTTGTTTGAAGCTCATAAATAATATCTGGCAAAATACATGGAGAATTTGGGCTGTAGGTAAGTGAATATTAAGAGGAAATTAGGTTTGATGGCCTAGAAGCAAAGTCTCTTTCTAGAATTATTCACATTTTCCAAAATGTTTTATCTTTCTATTTGTTGGAAATCTAAATATATATATATATATATATATATATATATACATATACATATATATATATAAACTTGCATGAGAATGTAGAAAAATCCCTTTTAGGAAAACTTTTTTTAAAAAAGCAAGTTCCCTAGGTCTTGGGAGGGAGATCTTTAAGCCATGACACCCAGAGTAGCAAGTGCTTAATGCATAACTTTATTTTCTCTTGACTCATATTCTCTTTACTCTTGACTGGGATCAGATGGAATACGAAAAGGAAAAATTGTTTAAAGTTTTCATGTGGTTTGTTAGATTTTATTCAAAATTTCTTCATCCTTTATCAGTAAAAAAAAAAAGTTACTGAAGTTCCAAATCAGCACTTGCTGACTGGAGACCCAGGCACTCATTTTGTCTTGTTACTGGAAATAACTAAAGAATAATTCATTTACCTTGTCGAGCTTTGAAACTTTTGGCATTATTTGGATTCTTAGTTTCTGACTGACCAAATAATACTTTTGATATTTACTTTGAAAGATATTCATTATCATTCATAATTCCCCATCTCAGTATTTATTTCTTTTTTCTTCTAGAAAAATATGTTTTCCAATTTTTTTCTCTATAAAAACAGAATTGTTGTTATTTCTGTTTCACAAAGTGAGGTAAGATAGGATAAAATGGATTTAAGTTACTTTTAAGTTTAGAAAAATGACTCCTAACAGTAGTTGAAAAGTGTGGAGCTATTTGTTTTTTTCTGAAACCTGGAACTGAATGAAATCCATAGATTTACTTTATGATAGCAAAGCAAATACCCGAGTCAGCTTTTAGTCATTATCTTTTTGCTCTTTTGCTCTGTCTTTTTGGTTTTCTGTTTTTCACTGGCTTCTCATTGCTGTAAATCCTAAATGTAGTCTTGGCTCCCTGCCATTTTGCAGGCCTTAACTCTCTCTGGATGGGCATGATAGTTCAACCCTACCTACCACTCAGCGTTTACACTGATTCTCGTCTCAATGTCTCCCTTTCTGCCAAGTCTAGCTCCCTTAAAAATTTAACTCGAAAGTAAAGTTTGTGTATAAACCGTAATTGCATGGATTTTTTTTTTCTTTTTTGAGACAGGGTCTAACTCTGTTGACCAGGCTGGATTGCAGTGGCATGATGACAGCTCACTGCAGCCTTGACCTCCCTGATCTCAGGTGACCCTCCCACCACAGTCTCCTAAGTAGCTTGGACTATAGGCATGCGCCATCATGCCCAGCTAATTTTTGTATATTTTGTAGAGATGGGGTTTCATCACATTGCCTAGGCTGAGCATGAATGTTTACTCTGCTAGTTTTTTGTTTTATTAAGATATAATTCATATATCATGTAGTTCACCCATTTAAACTGTACAGTTCAATGGTGTGAAGGTATATTCAGAGTTTCTGCACCATTTTTCAAGGTTTTTGGATATTCTGGTCTTGCATGCAAACTGCACTTAATAAAGTTATAACACAGAAAAACTTGTATGCAAATTAATGACTAAACATGAGAGTGCTTCAAAAACATAACAGCTCAGCCGGGCATAGTGGCTCATGCCTGTAATCCCAGCACTGGGAGGCTGAGGCAGGTGGATCACTAGGTCAGGAGATCGAGACCATCCTGGCTAACGTGGTGAAACCCCGTCTTTACTAAAAATACGAAAAATTAGCCGGGCATGGTGGCACACACCTGTAGTCCCAGCTACTTGGGAGGCTGAGGCAGGAGAATTGCTTGAACCTGAGAGGCAGAGGTTGCAGTGAGCCAAGATTGCACCACTGCACTCCAGGCTGGGTGGCAGAGTGAGACTCCATCTCAGAAAACAAACAAAAAACACAACAGAACAGCTCATGCACAAAACAGGTCTAAGAGTTTTAAAAGGTGCTGCTTCTGGATTCATCCAAATATGTGGCACAATTCCAGATTGTCTCATGCGATGTTCTCTAACTACAAATGTGTTGAGTAAATCAGAGAGCTCATCTCTGCCTGAAACTGATGCTGAATTTATTTAGTGTTTAGTGTCAACAGTTTGTTAAGCTCAGCAATATGTTTAGGTTAACGAACTAATACTCTGGTTTAGGTTAACATATCGCTGTGCTGAACAAATTGTTGACAAACGTGGTATAGCTTTTCAAGAGCATAGAGAAAAGCTGCCTATTTGCTGTGTAAGCTAGGTGTGTCATTTTTAACAATTTCTGCATCAATTCACATTGGTGTTTTCTGTATTTCTCAAAAATGTGACAGTAAATTGTGAGAATAGAACGCCCATAATTTAAAATGGCGATTGGTAAGAGAGGGAGAGGGAGATTTGTTAAATTTCACATCTAATGTTAGGGGACCTCAAAGGACACCATTTCACTCTGCAGAAAGGAAAGAAGGATGGTAAGTATAGTTATTTCTGTTTTTGGAAAAACAAATCGATGCAATTAAAACACATAGTTTATCCTTTTTAAAATCACAGGAAGGTAATAAAACACATGTAGCAAGACAAATTATAAAACGAGCAACCTATAAGGAAGCACTGAAACAGATTATGAATATGCATGTAATAGTAAAATAGGAACACAACAGTGTAATCGCAGGTTTATATGTGTAATCGCAAAATCACACATATGGCAGTTCAGTGAAGGTCTCATTTTGCATAGAGGATGAAGCTAAGAAATTCAGTAACTTGTGCAAGGTTATGTCCAAAATCCACATAAATATTTAAAACTGCAATGGGTATCAATGCTTGTGCTGCTGGCATCAACTCACAGCAGATATGTAGACCTTTTTTTTCTTCTTTTTTTGGTCCTGATACAAAATTTAAATTGTTCATAAAATGTTTTAGTACCCAGCAGAGTATAAGTATCAAAACAATGTTAAAGTACATTTTAATATAATGGAATATTATTACAATGCCCACATTGCTTGGTGGTCATTTTTCTCATTAAAAACAGGCACAAAAGATTATGAAAAGCAGATTAATTTTAAGAGCAAACTCCATTTGGAAACTAGAAAGCTATAGCTGCCAATATGTAAATTTTTATCTTTTGTCAAAAAAAAGCATCCAATACTTAGAAATAAGGCAAAAGGGTTTGCATATCATTTCAGTATCATGCCAGCAGACCCACTCAGCGACTGTTTAATTCTCTCAGGGGGCAGTGTGTGTACCTTTCTTTGATTTTCTATTTACCCTTGATTAGGGCCCAGCCTCTGTGAGGTTGCATGTAACTTGTAGATTTTTGTCCAGAGGAGATGCAATGAATTCTGTCTGGTAGAAAAGATTACCCCAAAGGTTTTGACTTTATTGCCCTGAAGAACATAAACCAGTTTTGTATTTAACCTAGCAACTTGATTCCCAAATTCTTTCTTCATGGGTCATAAGTACTCAGTTATTCTAACGCTCTTTTACCACTCTGGCGTTCTCTATTAATGAGTTAAACATTTCTCACGTTTTCATTCCATATTCTTATAAGAACCATGCTTAACTTTAAAAAGCATTTTGGCACTACTACTGAAGAAACAACAAAAAACGCTTGGTATGGTTTGGCTCTGTTCCCACCCAAAATCTCATCTTGAATTGTAATCCCCATAATCCCCACGTGTCCAGGGAGCCACCAGGTGGAGGTAATTGAATCACGGGGCTGTTTCTCCCATTCTGTTCTCGTGATAGTGAGTGCGTGCGTGCTCACGAGATCTGATGGTTTTCAAGTGTTTGGCAAGTTCCTCCTTCTGTCATTCTTCCTACTGCCTTGTGAAGAAGGTGCCTTGCTTCCCCCTCCACCATGAATGTAAGTTCCCTTAGGCCTTCCCAGCCATGCTGAACTGAGTCAATTAAACCTCTTTCCTTTATAAATGACCCAATCTCGGGCAGTTCTTTATAGCAGTGTGAAAACGGACTAATACAACCCTTAAGTAGAATTTATTATTACATAGTCACATTATTTCTAGCAGAAATAAGAGCAAAGAAGGACTGAAAAGTTTCAATTTTTTTCTATTGCCTATTTTTTTCTTTTTTGGAGACAGGGTCTCGCTCTGTCAGCCAGGCTGGACTGCAGCGGAGTGATCTTGGCTCACTGCAACCTCTGCCTCCCAGGTTCAAGGGATTCTCCTGCTTCAGCCTCCTGAGTAGCTGGGATTATAGGTGCACGAAACTATATCTGGCTAATGTTTATATTTTCTTTTCTTTTTTTTTTCTGAGACAGAGTTTTGCTCTATGGCCTGGCTGGAGTGCAGTGGCGTGATCCCAGCTCACTGCAACTTCCGTTTTCCGGTTTCAAGCAATTCTCCTGCCTCAGCCTCCCGAGTAGCTGGGACTACAGGCACGCACCACCACGCCTGGCTAATTTTTTTGTATTTTTAGTAGAGACAGAGTTTCACCATGTTGGTCAGGCTGGTCTCCAACTCCTGACCTCATGATCCTCCCGCCTCCAAAGTGCTGGGATTACAGGCGTGAGCCACTGCGCTCGGCCTGCCTATTTCTTTAAGCTATTCAACAATTCTTGTTTGGATGTGTGGAGGCTTAATTGAGCTCTAGCTGAAGCAAAGTATAAGGAAGGCCATCACATTCAATTTAAACACGTAAAAAATACTCCTTTTAAATGTGGCAAAACCTGCAGAATATAAGGTAAAGAGCATTTCCTATCTATCCTTCTAGACCTTTTTCTTTGTGCAAATACATGGGCACATGTATGCAGATACATGTACAGAATTATGGTATACATATCATTATTCAGTAACAACTTACTTTTTAAACTTTTTTTGTGTGTAATAACTTAGAAGTCAGCTTCATTCTGCTTTGACACATAATTTTTAAAGCTGCATGAAAAATTCTTGTCAATTTCTTGTTATAAAATTAATACATGGCTGTGGTAATGAAACAGTACAGGAGGTCTAAATAAAAAGTAGGACCGCCCCACCTTTCATGTTTTTCTCTAGAGCTAACCATTTTTAACCAGAATAACTAGAAACAAAGGGTTAAAAGGCTCCCTTTCCTATTGCTGCTAGTCACATCTTGAAAGAGTTACTGTTAGTTCTGTTCATCACCTGAGTGGTTCCTTTCCCTCTAGGCAATTTTGACTCCTGTGTACCAAGAATACCTTTGAATATATTCTTTTGCCACCACATTTATTTGAACCTATTTCCACTTCATTGGAAAGCTCTTTTTAAGATCACAGAGCTGATGTTGTGCAAACTTACAGCATCCCAAATGGACCTTCTGGTTCTCTCCCATCGCAGCTATGGTGTCTGTAACTGTCCTGCATCTCAGGCCAGACTTGGTCCCAGTGCTCCCCAGCAGCAAACACCGTGGGTTCCTACGTTGAAATGGATCCCAATTCCAGCAGCTTTCATCTCATCCGCTACCACCCAAGGTGAAGACATCAGCCCCTCTGTATTGTAAGTCTCTTGCTTTGTCAGTTTTAGCTGCAAAGTCAGTTTCAACACAGCCACCAGAGTGAAGGTTTGAGAGTGTGCAGTGGCGTCGCAGTGAGAAGCAGAGTCCTCATGAAGGCTAACGCTGAGGAACGCTGAGGAACTTTCACGTGCTGTTTTCTCCCTGCCTTACCACGTGGCCTTATCCTGGCCCTTCTCTGACCACTCTTTTTAAAATGGCAAATCCTCATCATACTCATCTCATGTTTTTTGTTTGTTTGTTTGTTTGTTTTGTTTTGTTTTCCTATTTACTCACACCATGTTCTTATTTTATCCGTCTTTCCCCCACTGGAAGGCAAGCTCTGGGAGGGTAGGGATTTTTGTCTGTTTAATTTACGGTTGCATCCTCAGCACCGTGGCCTGGCTTGCAGAAGGACCTTACATGTGTTGAATGGATAAATGAATTCGTTATCATAGTCTGCTCAGTAACATGCTATTTAGAGCTTGCAGATTCATCACTGGCTAATAGGTATGGGGTGGATAAGTGTTTGACCCCTTCTCAGCTGACCTTGAGAATAGGGCCTGATTCAGCATTGATTTTATTTAAAATGGGTCACTATTCTAGTTTAATTTAGAGGAAAAAGTCCCCCTAAAAAACAAGGTCAAATTCAGCAGAGAATATAGCTTTATAAACTATAAAGGTATCTGTTAGGAGTTGAATTGGGTCCCCCAAAAAGATATGTTGGAGTTTCAACAACCAGTACCTCAGAATGTCACCTTATTTGGGAATAAAGTTATGACAGATCTAATTAGTTAAGAAGATGGAGTAGGTGGAGTAGGGTGGGTCCTTATAGATAGCTCATGTGACTGATGTCCTTACAAGAAAAAGGAAATTTGGACACAGACACTGGGGAGAACGGCTTCCGAAGACAGAGGTTGAGACTGGAGTGGTTCTGCCAAAAGCCAAGGAACACCCAGGGATGCCAGAGCCTGGAAAAAGAAAGCAAGGAAGGGTTTCCAGCTCCCCAGGGGCGAGGTCCATCCCCTAGAGGCTTCGGAGGGAGCATGGCCAACACCTTGATTTTGGACTTAGTCTTCAGGACTGTGAGAGAATAAATTTCTGTTGTTATAAGCCACTCAGTTTGTAGTACCTTGTTACAGCACTGCGGGGGAACCCAACAAATATGAATTTCATTTTCAAATGACAGGCCTTTTGCACATGAACGCTCATGTTCCTGCACCTACAAATGCAGCTCTATTGAAGAAAAGGTGAGCCTTTTGTTAGAACAAACCTGAAAACAAAAGACTTCCAAGGCAGGGGAGGCGAAAGAGGGGGCTATTATTTCTTTATCTGATCATGACCCTCACTGGATCAGGAGAGGAACCCGTGACTAAACACCGTATAGAGCATGCTGGTTTGCTCTGGCCGCCCGCTGAGAAATTCATAACCACCCCATGTGGCTTCGAGACAATCGGCGCTTGGAGAACTGAGGCTTCTCTGACTTGAGATTGGAAATGAGAAGTGGGAGTCACTTCATGCTGCCAAATAACAAACCATTACTAACAAGCCAGGTGAAAAAATAACCCAGTTGGCTGAGCAGGCAGGATTGGGAGCTGTCAGTCTGGGACTCGCAGAACGAGAACTATTTCCATTATGAAGACTGGCTGCCAGTAGACTTCCTGGAACTGCACTAGCCTCTTGCCTGGGGAGGGTGGAGTGGAGGCAGATGGAGCCAGGCGCCTGCATGCAAGGCCCCAAGCCTCGGTCTGTCACCCATCATTTGTGGCAATGGCCAGTGTCCACTCCTCTATCCTTGCTATTCTCAGTCCCACCACTCTGCCTGTGCTCAAGTTTCTCTCCCAGAATACAGCCTTTTCCTCACTGATTTAAATCCTGCTCATTCTTCAGGGACCAGCCCAAGTCCTAATAACTACCATTAAACCTTCCCTACCAATATCAACCCAGTCTCATCTCATTCTCTAAGTTCCATTGCACTCTGGTCTAGATGGAGCACACTTGCTACTGAACGGGGACCTCAGATTGGTAGCATTGGCATCCCTGGGGAGCTTGTTAGAAATGCAGACCCCCAGCCCTGTATGGGACGGGCTGAATCAGAGCTTACACTTTATTGAGGCCCCCAGGTAGTCCGTGTGCACATTAAGGTATGAGGAGCACTGTCTGCAGCGTTGGTTCTCAGAATATGGTCTATGTACCAGCAGCACCGAGGACCATGTTAGAAATGCAAAATTTGGGCCTTACCACAAACCAAGTGAATCTAGCTCCCTGGCGGTGGGTCCCACCATCTGTGTTTTAACAAGGCCCCTGGGGAGTCTGAGGCACACTCAATTTTGAGAACCACTTCCATATCATCTGGCCCAGCATCTAATTCCAGAATGCTCTTCCATTTCATGTGCGTGTCTCCCTCTTCAAGACGTGGACCCTGAAGGCAGGAGCCATGTTGGTTGCTTGTCTCTCTGGCACTCAGAGCAGTTTCAACAGGGTGATTGACATCCCAGGGTAACTGATCAGTTTCCCTTCCCCTCTCTGCTCTATACAAGAACAATGGAGGCTGAAGAGAAGGAAAGAGGAGGAAAGGGCCAGTGGAAGATGACCTTTTTTGTTTTCCCGAGTCTCTGAAGGGTTTGAGTTTTCATGGGAGGTTGGGGCGCATTATGCTGCTTCTCTCAAATTGGAGACCATTGTTACCATGTAATTTTATGTGGTGTCCTGATTTGATCCAGAACTCTGTCTCCAATAGTTTTATGTGGGTTTTCTCACTGGAAAAAGTTTTTATTGAGATTGAGCAAATAAAGCAATGCTGGCTAACTGTTCCCTTTTCTGGATCGACATGTCTTTCATCTGGGCAAGCGGTGGTGGTCGGCTTTCCTGGCTTGCAGGACCAGCAAGGAAGATTTTCAGACGTGACTAATGTATAGGCTCTTTGGACTTTCTACTCATGAACTCTCATTAAATGCGCTTTGTTCCATCATTGTCAATGCAGCAGCAAGCAGTCCTGGGCTGGGGAGCAGCTGGTCCTCACCTTTCGTGCACTTCCTCCTCAGGCTGGCTGTGAGCTTTCAGATAGCCAGACATAATTCCTTTTGAATTGCTTAATGGACATACAATTTTAATCAGTCAGAGGACACTTGAGTTAGAAGGAACTGGGGAGATCATCTACTCCTTTGTTTTACAGGTAAAGGTTCTGGCTTAAAGGTTATGCAGTTGGTTAACAGAATTATCACCCAATCCTGCCCTTCCAGTTCTCCATTTAAGAATAACAGTGACTTCCAGTTAGTGAAACATTCCCCAGTGTACACTTAATTTCATTAATCCTGATGGCAGATCTTAGACTTATCTCAAGATTCAATTCTTTGCCCACGACCATCCTCCCAGATTGGAGTCCCACCGGCCCAGCCCTGTGATGAAATGTGCAAAGTCCCAGAAACCTGATTCAGAGAAGAATGCTGCGGACACTGAAGTCATGCCCCTGAGGCAGACAGGACACCCCATGGCACAGCTAAGTTGCAGGGCACATGTCTCAAGCTGGCGCTGTGGGAATGAAAGCTGCCATAAAGAATTTTGGGAGAAGGGGCACAGACCTAATCACATTTCCATCTACTCAAATGCTGCTTATAATCTGACTTACGATTATGGGAAGGAGAATGGTGATTTCACATAAAACCTCGGGTACCGAGGACAGCAACCTACCTGGAACAGGGGTGGAGAAACTGGAGAACCTTCCAGCAAGGCGCCTGCCATTTCCATGTGTCCTCATTTAAGCCTCATGATTATTCTTTCAAGACTGACATTATTTCTATTTTACTAAAGGGACAATAAGGGAGTTAAGTTAGACTGGAGTCAAAGCTAGAGGGCTCCAGATTCTTTTTCTTGCATCTAAGCTCCTTCTAGGGTGAACAACTTGCTGCAGTTGCCCAGGACTCAGTTTTGAAGCTGAAAGTCTGGCATCCTGGGAAGCCCCTCTGCTCAGGGCAAGCCTCGGTCCTCCCTCTTCTTGCCCTGGAGGGAACAGGAGTTCTTGACAGGCGCCATCCTGGCCTTGCAGGACCTCAGTTCAGCCTGTTTTGCTCAGCTGATTGGCGCCTGGCACCAGGGCAGGGCTGGCTGCTTGGTTGGGGTGGAGGGGGGATGTGGCCCTCAGCCCCAGGCAGGCTGCTGATCTGCCAGCTGCTGTCACACCCCATTTTACTGTGAAACGCTGGTCGCCAACAGGAGAGTGCTGTCTGCCTGGCTCTACTCTGATTCACACCTACAAGAAGTGGAACATGAGGGAGAAGACAGGAAGACAAGTGACTCAGCCATCAGGGCAGCCAGTCCCCGCTGTTTCAGCCTGGGGCCAAATTTAGGTGCAAGGGTCAAAAACTTACTCAGAATTAGCTGAAGCCAAAGGGACATTAAGGATACAAGTCTCATGGAAACAGGAATGCTCTTCATGTGCAGGCAGTAGGAGAGTGTAGAGGGGCAGCTCGCCCACCAGTCCTCCCCAGCCAGCCTCCCTGGTTCCTGAGAGGCCTAGTAACTGGCACTGGGTTTTGAAACCAAACAGTAATGCAGACAGGCAGATCCAGAGGGGATGTTGGGCTTCTTTGAGAATAGGACTGGGTTGCAGGATGCAGCCTAGAGGGGACACTCCAACAATAGAGCCTCAGAATTCGGACATGATCCTGGATGTGGCAGGTACTGCCATGGGGGCAGGGGAGGGTGTGGGCGGTGGCTGCTGCTGCCCAGGTAAGGTTTATGGTAAGAAGGAGACAGAGCTGCACATACTCTGAAAGCCGGCACTCCCAGTTGTGTGAGGGGAGTGACCAAGGGTCTGAGCTATGCAGTTTTTTTTTTAACTAACTTACAACCTCCCCTCCTCCAAGCAATCAGGAAAGTCACTGTCTCAGGGTGGGGCAAAGAGAGAGAGGGAAGAGGCAGAGAGATGGCAGGAATGTCATAGCTAGTAGAGGTCCACCCACATGGCAGGAGATAGGAGTTGGGGGAACAAGCATTTCTCCTTCTCCCCCTGTAGTTCTTGGCCTGGGACTCCAGCTGTCATAGCCTTGGTTCCTGGCTAACACCTGTACTACTGTGTGTTATGCCCTCGGCTTCTCTTGCTTATAGAGCTCTGACCTGCCCAGGTAGCTCCAGATTACAACTTCCTTACTGAAGTCTCACTCTCCTCAGAGGTGTTTTCTCTTCTCTGTATACTTATAACCATCAGATTGTACCAAGGGCCTTTTGCTTTTTAAAGCAGTTCAAGTTCTAGTCCAGTGAGGACATGCAGATTCTATCTTATTGGGGGTCCCTTAAGGGCCTCTTCTGTTCTGCCTTTTGTTTGATGCTCTTGGTATTTCTAAAAACCTGATAATGAACTGGGGCCTGAGGTCCTCAAAGGGGAGAAGCCAGCATATTGAAGCCTTTATGGCCCAGCAGGAGTCCCAGCTGGGACTCGGAGCCCTGGCTGTCTTCATCACCAAGGCCAATGGATACATGCCCCCAACCTACTTCCCGGCCCTTACAGCTAACCAGTACCTGATGCTCAGCTAGGTTAGCAAGAGGGACCACCCGCTTTAACAGCAAGAAACATTGCCCTTCTGAGACGGCTGTGTGGGCCAGGAAAGAGTGTGGGCTGAGTTGAGATCTCAGTCCATTACATCATGATCTGGAAAGGAGGCAGGCTCTGTAACTGGGCTCGAGGGAGCCATTCTCACCATCCTCCTTGGTGGCTGCTTCAGGGCCTGGCCTGGAAGGGCCCCAAACAAGAGGCCTCCATCTAAGGCCATCAGCGTGCACCCTGGGGAAGAGTCATGCCAGAGTCTCTAAGTCAGACTGTGTTATTCTGTGGGCTCCCAGCGTGAAGCATTTACCCGGGGGGTAGAGATGGTCACACAGATGTCACTGGAAGACTCGTGTGGAGATTCTTTGGGAATAGGACTGTGTTGCAGGATGCAGCTGAGTTTGACAAGTAGGATGACACATAAGAAAGTGTAGGCTTTCTTATGAAAGGGAGCCTACAGGCAGATGTGTTCCAAGTGCTCACTGAGAGCTCAGAATTCTGGGCAGCACTAAGGACTGTGGTGGTACCAGGGCAATTTTCTCCTCTATTAGATGCCTCTAGGATGCAATAATCATTCTTGCTGCTAGCTTTCTTCCTTGCTAGTAATAGGTCTGCTGGTACTTGAGAAGCCAGGGAACATGGCTTAAGTCAGGCATCTCATTTCACTAAAATTCCAACAGGCTTCAAGGACCTCTGCGGTGGACTGCCAGGAGTTGTCCCGTGTTTTAAGAGGGGCAAGATCAGTGAAATAAAACACTTCCAACAGAACAGTGGGGCTGACATGTGCTGGGTTAAATGTGTTTATTACACTGGGACTGTGTTATCACATGTCATTCATGGAATATTGTACAGGTCATCTTGAACAGGACCAGCACAGTGGCCACCATGACCAGGAAGCAAGATGGCCAGCCAGGGCCACAACCAGGACCTTCAGGCACTGTTCCTTAAGGAGGAGAAAGAGTTTCAGGGGCAGCAGGGGCTCACATGACATGCTTCCCACAGTTCCCACTATGATCTTAATCTTCTGGCTTGTGGGCATATAAGTCCTGGAGTCACTGAAGCCAGACCCAGATATTCAAGTGCTCTTTTCTGGCCTGAGTTCAAGGTGTATATGGGGTGAGGGAGTCACTGAGGCAGGAAGACTAAGATCTGGGTTCATCTGACCTTTATTCTAGGACTGTCTCCTAGAAGGGTAATCAGACTTGTTAAATGTTTCATAAAATGCCTGTAAATTACCATGGCCAGACACTAGGCAAGTGTCATGGGCAAGATCCAGGCGTTTTTGGCCAAAATTGCTTTTAGTACTCACCCAGCTCTGCAGGAAAGGCCTCTTCAAGAGTTCTTCAGGCTGAGATGTGGGCATGATGTGCAGACTGCTATCCAGGGACTTCTGCGGGAGGGTGCCATCTGGTCAGGACTTGGGGCAGCTTTCAGAAGTTTGGTTTGTTTGGAGGGATGGAGGGGGAAAGTGCAGAGGACTTTGTGGGCAGGACCTCTGGGGCAGAGCTTCTCAGTGTTGCTACGGGACACATGGCTAGGGGCCTGCTCTCACATCCTCCTCTCTCCTCTGGACAGCACTGGCCTCCACAGTGCCCATCAGGGTACATGTGCAGGCAGGATTTGGTCAGGTGCTGCAGATATGCCTAAGAACAGAAGCAGGTGAACAGCAGAAGACTGAGCATTAGAGCAGGACAAACTTTAAGGGGCCAAGAATCTGGAAGCTTCCACAGTATCTCGAGCTCTGTGCAGACAGAGGCCATTTTGTTCCAGCAGGAGCAGAAGTTCCCAAGTCAGGGCCTCGGCAAACCAAGAGTGACCCAACACCAATTCCTTCCCGCCTGCACTTTGTCCTAAGACAAAAGCCTTATGGGACCTCATCCTAACTGGGTTTAGTAAGAGGTCATGCTTTCTTCAAGGAGACAAGAGAATAGGAGGTGATAAAGTATGAGAACGGGATTGGGAAGATACAGCTAGTGCTCGACTTACGACCACGATTGGTTCCGACAGACTGGTCATAACACAATTTGGTCGTAAGTTGAGTAGGCTATATGTGCAGTTGAAATGGTGCACGCGGAGATGGTAGTGCTGCCGGAAGCTGGTCTGCACTATCGTACGCCCAGCTGGGCAATGTTTGCGCTGCCAGACGCGGAGCAGTCATGGCTAGCGATTGTGGTCGTAAAGTCGAGTGGTCGTAAGTTGCATAGGTCGTAAGTCGATCAATACCTGTAATGAGCTTCCTCCTGCATCTAGGCATGAAACGGAGTTATTCTGAGGGTGTTGGTCAGGAATGAGTCAGTTTCCTTTCTTATTGGGAAGTCTACATATTGGATGCTTTATTGATACTTCTGAAGTCTTCAGTGACTAACATTAACACCATTTTGCAGAAGGTGGTAAGGTTCAAAAAAAAGATATGACCTGTTCAGGTCACATAGCCCACTGTCTAAGCAGAGGACCAGCTAGGGTCCTGTTCATGCTAGACTGCCCTCCCCCCACCCTCCATGCTTAGTCTGGTTACCAGCTGCCTTCTGTCAGACTTGACTTCTAAACGTTGATGCCAAGTCACCAAGCAGGACATGTCACCCAGATCTCTTTATGGAAGCCTAGAAAGTACTTGGGATCTGGGGCTCCCAGGGACTTTGCTCAGTGTCCCCATACTGGCCAGACAACCGGGAATCTCGGTTTCCATTTGGCTCTTTCTGGTTCTCCGAGATCTCACCTCTTTGACTCTAGATGCCACAAATTTCACCAGCCTCTTGACTAATGAGGAGTATGGGATTCTCTCTCCCTGGGAGACAGGGTAAAAGTCCACCTCCAACAGGTTATGGTCTTTTTTGCAGCTGTCGGGAAGAATTTGGAGACAAACAAGGAGTGAGGCACTCTGGAGAAACCCTGTGTCCTTTTCAGTATTATCCCAGGACTGGTGAGGACTGGCTGGCCCTTTTTTACACATGAGGAAGTATGAGAAGGACTGGGGTGCGGGCTTGAGGCTGTAAGAAGACAGAAGTTCCTAACTGAGAAGCTGCGTGGAAGTGATGGAAGTCTCTTTCAGCAGGCTCAGATGACACTCAGATTTACTGGGAGATTGGGTCCTATATTAGTCCCTTCTCACACTGCTATGAAGAAATATCTGAGACTGGGCAATTTATACAGGGAAGAGGTTTAATGGACTCACAGTTCTGCATGGCTGTAGAGGTCTCAGGAATCATGGTGGAAGACAAAGGAGAAGCAGGTGCCTCCTTCACAGGGTGGCAGGACAGAGTGAGTGCAAGCAGGGGACATGTCAGTGCTTATAAAACCATGAGATCTCATGAGACTCACTATCATCAGAACAGCAGGGGAAAACTGTCCCCAAACCTCCACCCTCGGCCCCGCCCTTGACACACAGGGGTTGTGAGGATTATAATATATAAGATGAGATTTTGGGTGGGGACACAGCCAAACCATATCAGGTCTTCACTTTAGGGATCTTGCTCTGGCACGTGAGATATTCTTACAGAATCTTGAGCTATATCTGGTGGAACTGGGGTTCTCGTTCTGCCCTCTCAGCTGCTAGCTGAGGATACGTACCCATTTTATGATGTTCCACTGGGGGCTGCCATCAAATTCTGGTAACTCTGACACCCAAAACTTGTCCAGGAGTAATTCTGCTGAGGTACCTGCAAAGCTCATCAGTTCAAAGAGTGTTGACTATGGCTGATTCACAATGGTCATCACCCCACGGTGAAACTCAGTGAACAAGTCATCTTAAGAGAGGAAGGGTTTGGTGAACTCATGGACAACTTTCTTCTTCTGCCCTGCTTCCCCCAGAGTATACTTCAGAACACCCTTGCCTTTACCTACTCTTGCCTGGATCTCCAGTGTCTGCCTGCTCCCTCCGAGGCCCTGCTGAATGAGAGAGTGTGAAGCCTAGGGCACCAGGCAGAAGTACTCAAACTTCTCCCTCTGTTCCCTGGTCACCCCGTGACCTCAAACCTGGGACTGCCATACCATCGAGCCATCTTCTGGTGGCAGGACAGCTTTCTTCCTCCACCTGTCCTTGTGCCTGTCTTCTTGGGCCAATGTTTCTTTAACTTAGTAGCAGAGCAGCATCAGCCTAGGACAAGCAGGGAGGCAAGAACAGCCTCACTGGTTTGTAGCCTAGGGCTCAGGCGCTGGTGTCCCATGTAGAGCTCCCAATAGGAGAACAGTCAGTTGCTGGGATCGCTAAGTATAGGTTCTCACTGTCACAGGTGCCAATGGCCTGAGGAAGTTCTGTGAAAAGTACAGAATGGGTAAATGGGACCCAGGTTGGGGCCTGATTCTCCTTATTGTCCAGCTTTCGCATACCAAGACTGAAGAGTCTTGTTGATTCTCTCCATGCATTTATCATCACTCCTCTTTGGCCCTTTTGCTTTTCCACTGGAGCCCTAGTATGAAGGCTGTTAAGTGAGAAGGCTTTTATTTTTGATACATGGTCTCACTCTCACCCAGGCTGGAATGCGGTGGTACGATCATGGCGCCCTGCAGCCTCCATCTCCTGGGCTCAAGTGATCCTCCTGCCTTAGCCTCATGAGTAGATGGGGCAACAGGCATGCACCACCATGCCTTGGTAATTTTTAAATTTTTTGTAGAGACAGGGTCCCACTATATTGCCCAGGCTGGTCTTGAACCCCTGGGCTTGAGCAATATTTCTGCCTGGGCCTCACAAAGTGCTGGGATTATAGATGTGAACTACCTTGCTCAGCCCAAGGTGGCTCCTTTTTTTGAGACAGGGTCTCACTGTGTCACCCAGGCTGGAGTGCAGGGGTGCAAACAGGCTCACTGCAACCTCTACCTCCTGGGTTCAAGTGATTCTTGTGCCTTCTGGGTTGCTGGGATTACAGGTGCATGCCACCATGCCCAGCCAATTTTTTTTTTGTGTGTATATTTTTAGTAGAGATGGGGTTTCACCATGTTGGCCAGGCTGATCTCAAACTCCTGGCCGAAGGTGCCACCTTGGCCTCCTAAAGTGCTGAGATTACAGGTGTGAGCCACTGCACCTGGGCAAGAAGGCTCCTTTTTAAACAAAAGTCTTATCCTGTGGGAAGTCAGTAGGAGAGCCAGGGATGGGGAAGTGGTGCTGATGCTGGATCAGCCATGGCAGTTTCTCAGGTCACAGCTGTGTGAGGTGTGTGCTCACAGCCTTGGGTTCTGGAGTGTAAGCTTTTGGCAAGGACGGCTGGGAGATAGGAGACCTGGCCCAGCTCCATACCATACCAGCTGTGTTATGGAGCTCCTCTCAGAGCCTAATGCCACCTTGAGTTCTACCCATCTCGCAGAGCTGTGGGGCTCAGAGGTGAAGGTCTCAATTTTTGGAGAGCATCTTGGTGTTCAACATGCCTTCACTCTTCAGCCTCCTTAGAAGGGGCCAGTCATTGGAGCAAATGGGGACTGGATAATGCTAAGTTCCTTGTTTACAGTGGAACTAGGATTCAGACCCGTTAGATGGCTCCCTGAAAATGCTTTGAGGATAGAACAATGCCATCTGTGTGGTGGCAAGCCTTCAACACTAGAACCCTAGTGACCTGAAGAGGATAACACCCAGTAGAGATATAGGAAGGAAGACAGTAAACCTGTTTTCTTAATTCCTGGAGCTGTAAAACCTATAGGCAGGCCTAGTCAGAGGCAAAAGATGACTCACCTGGAACTTCCCTCTTCTTCTAATATCCTTTCCCTGCTATCTCTACATTGGGCACCGAATGACCCTACTGGCAAGAAGGCCATGTCTGATTTCTACCAAGGTCTTGATAGCACTGGCTACCCTTACCATGGCCTTGATGAGGGAAGTCTACCAAGGTTAACATTTCAGGGGGCGGTGGCACCTGGGAGGGAAGACTGTATGGGGCACCTTGAGTCCTGTTCATGTCATTCTTGGGATGATTTAAGTGAGGTCTCACTGCTGATGGTATGAGCAGCCACCCATTCTCTGTATTACTTCATATCTCTGCCAACAGCTGCTTCTATACTGGGCTTCCAATCCCAGCATGCAGACAAGCCACCCGTGAGGAGTTACTTTTCTGTGGGCCCAGTGGGAGTCCCCCATGGGAGGGGCTTCCACAGCCGTTGTTTGGACAGAGGCAATGCAACTGGTTGGACACCAAGACCGTCTATGAGTCCAGGATCAGCACCTCACTTGATGTAATTACCAACATCCTTGAAAGTCTGTTCTATTTGTGCAGGATAGGAGAATGGTTTCCCATCTGGACCCATGCTCAGTGTATAGTTCACATGGAGGACACAGTGGGTTTCATTCCTGTTCATGTGCTAGAAGACATCACAGGGACAGTCTGTAAGTGATGGATAGTGTAAAAATAAGTAATTCAAAGTCTAAGCTGTTAGAACCTTAACCTGGTTCTAACATAAAACATTTGGGGTCTTCAGGGAATGTGATGATAGGAACTGAGTCACATAAACAGGCAGCTGTAACCTTTGTTTCTGATTACAGATTGGTCACTTTTCTTACCTGCAGTTATGCAGAATGTTATAAATGGCTAAAGGGTGTCAGGGAAGACCCCTTCCCTCTTAACTGTTGATCTTCATTATAGATTAACTTCTCTGTTTCCTCTTCCACTCGCAGACTTCATGACTAGCAGATTGTCTAAGATGGAATGTTAAATACTCTTAAATTGGAGAGGAAATGAAAACAAGCTGTAAAGAAAACAAGCTGTATAAAAAAAACAAACTAAATTGTTGTAACTCATAAAGCAGCTTTGTATAGAAAATGATAAAATTCTACTAAATTTCTTTGTTTTCTGCCTATATAAGCAAGACCTTAACTTTTAACTTCAGAGCACTTACTCCGTCTCTCTGAAGTTTGTTTCCTGAATGGTCATTCCCAGCTTTTTGCTTGCATTAACTCTTTCAAACTGGATTCTGATCCTTTCAATTATTTTAGGTTTACAATAGCTTAGAGCCATGCTGAGCAAAAGGCTGCCTGAATTTACAAAGCCACTTCTGGATAATGACCCTAGCACAGTCTCCTGCCCCTCACAGCATCTGCTTGGGCTGGACAGCATAGCAGAGCAGGCCCTGTCCTTGTTTGCCCATCACCTGACGGGGTCTTGAGACCTCGATCCAATGAGGATGTGCACTCCGGTCATGCACTTGAGTGACTACTGGTCTCTCCTTCATGGTCCTTCAAACTACTCCAGCCTGCCAGGCTAGATTAGATAAGACATGCTCCTGTAATTTAATGACCTGTGAGGGTGGGGTGGGCAAGAGCCCTGCCTATGAAGTGTGTTACCTGCCCAGCAGGTAACACTACCTGGTAAACTATCTGCTAGGCAGAGGCTCTCTCCAAACTTACAGCTTCTTACATGGACATCAGCCACTAGCTTACCTCTTTAATCACATTTGGGTCATTAAGGACACCTCAAGCACAAACCCTTGTATTCCATCTGGGAGGGGAATTTCCCAAATCTTATACCCAGGTTCGTTCACATCTGAAATAGGATAGAGCACAGTTCTGATCCCTATTGCCACCAACTGGTCACCAGGGAAGACAGCTCCAAGGTGATGTTGAAGAGTCTTGTCCCAGGAACCATGTCTGTTGGAAGTTCTCACCTGTTGCAGGCCTGTGGTTTACTGGCAACAGACTCTCCCAGTCTCCTTTAATTAAGTCTTCAGAGTTAAGATCATCCTGTTTTCTCTTTCCTGTGAGGGGACTAGAAAGGACTAGGGGTGTCTGTGTTCTTCAATAATCTTCTCCCTTTTCCCTCCAAATATGCTCTTGTCTCTTAAAGAGTCAATCCTTATTTAGCCAGTAACTCAAGAACAAGGCCAAGTGGGGAGCCACGGAAAGGATGGGTCAGTGAGGGCCATTTTGAGAACATAAGCCCACTCATAAACCTGAGGGCAACTCAGTAGCATGGGTCAAGAATTGCCAGCCATTCCTTATGCAAATAACCACTAACATACTAGCCTTCCTATCCAGGTAAGAGCGCAATTGACCCAGCTTTGTCTCTTTGTATATTGACTTAAGTAGTAGCTGAACATTAAAAAAAAGCTTGTATGTGAGGACCAACCACTGTCTTCTTTGTGTAGATTACAGGCCGATGGAGGTCCAAAGAATCCTTACAAGTGTTGTCTCTTCTCAGGACTGAGTTATCCAATCACATGAGTGTCTGAATAATAGCCCCCTCCTTTTTTTTGGAGGTGGAGTCTCACGCTCTGTCGCCCAGGCTGGAGTGCAGTGGCATGATCTTGGCTCACTGCAACGTCCGCCTCCCTGGTTCAAGGGATTCTCTTGCCTCAGCCTCCTGAGTAGCTGGGATTACAGGTACGTGCCACCACACCCAGCTGATTTTTGAGTTTTTAGTATAGACGGAGTTTTACCATGTTGGCCAGGTTGGTCTCGAACTCCTGACCGCAGGTGAATCACCTGTCTCAGCCTCCCAAAGTGCTGGAAATTACAGGCATGAACCACAACACCTGGCCTGAATGGTAGTTCTAAAGGAAGGTCTATATCATCTTTTTAAGCTTTAATTGGATGGTAGGCTAGAAAGTTGATATTCTGAAGCTTTTACTTCTAAATATCAAGATCATGCTTTTGACAGAACTCCAAATCCATGTGCCCAGGCCTTAGTTACAGCCTACAAATGATCAGAACGCAAACTGAATCAGTCTATGGGCCTATTGAGGCCTGAAGTTAGAAGCTGGCCCAGATGGGATAGGCTGTACTTGCAAAAACCTGAGCTCTTATGCCAAGTCAGCATTCCTGCTGTGCACACTAAGATGTACCAGGTGCTCTCCACATGGGCCTCTCTGGGGCTTAGTTCACACCAAAGGATCATCCTAAGCCTGCAAGCCTTCATCTGAAGCAGCAGGGAACATAACTTGATGACACTGAAACTTGTGGGGAAGAAAGGGGTTCTAACTGTTTTGACCACCATAAACTCAGTCACATGCCAATTAGCGTCTGATCACATGTGCTCCAAGAACAGGTGGATGGCATAGCTTGCGCCATAGATACGATGATGTCACTCTAGGAGAAACAAGGAGGCAGCAGATGAGAGGTGCGCTGTGGATGAGGTGCTTTGCCAGCTGCCTTCCCTAGAAAATCATAGCTGGCCACAATCCCATTACTGAATATATACCCGAAGGATTATAAATCACTTCATTAAAAAGACACATGCACATGTATGTTTGTTGCAGTGCTATTTATGATAGCAAAGACCTGGAATCAACCCAAATGCTTATCAATGATAGACTGGACAAAGAAAATGTGGCACATATACACCATGGAATACTATGCAGCCATAAAAAACGATAAGTTCATGTCCTTTGTAGAGACATGGATGAATCTAGAAACCATCTTTCTCAACAAACTGACACAAGAACAGAAAACCAAATACCACATGTTCTCACTCATAGGTGAGTGATGAACAATGAGAACACTTGGGCACAGGGAAGGGAACAACACTCACTGGGCTAGGTGGGGAGGCGGAGGGGAGGGGAGGGGAGGGGAGGGACAGTGGGGGGCAGGGCAGATGGGGAGGGATAACACTGGGAGAAATGCCTGATGTAGGTGACGGTGGCGGGGGGGCAGGCGGGAGCGGGGATGTGGCGTGTATGTACTTATGCAACAATCCAGCAGGATTCAGGATGTGCACATGTACCCCCAGAGCCCAAAGTACAATAAAAGAAATGCAAAAGAAAAAATCATAGCTGGCCACCCAGTTGTGGTTGAGACAAACATCTAGCTGGAGTTACAGCTGTGATGTTATACCACCCCATGAGATCACACCTGGGTCCTACCCAGGGGCACTCGCTAGAGAAATGCAGGTATTATGTCGAAACCTAGAGAGGACAGAACAGTTGTTTGAGATGAAATTAACTTCCTGTAAGTTAGACCAGATGCCTCAATCCTGAAAACGTTAATCTGTTTGCTCCCTGGGACGTGGCCAGTTTTGGTTAGAACTGCTTATAAAGATAAAAGCAGACTTAAGCTATTTGACCAAGCTGAGATTACTTCTGTACCAACCCAATAGTCCTCTGTGCTCAGAGCTCACAAATGTCAGTTAAAGAGCATCCTCCTGACCTGTCCCCTCCCTCGCTGTCCCAAGGATTAGAGTGGGGTAGAGGAAACTCACCCAGGTGACTTTAGCCTCTTGTTTGGAGTAGGGCTAATGCAGGAACATGTGGGCCCCAGAGCTGCTGAAGCCATAGCCCAGCTTGGCCACGTGGCTCACCAGCATAACCTTCTTCCCTGTGGGATGCTGGAACGCCACCTGCCACAGCTTGTAAGTGGTTCCTGAGCCTGGCAGACAGGAGTGGGATTGACAGTGCAATCAAGTTTGAGGTTAAGGAGTTGAATACAAGGCAGTAAAGAGGCATAGGTTTTCCCTCACTTGTTCTTACAAAAGAACAAGAGATACTTGCTTCTCTCACTTCCTCTCAAATGCAAGGCAACCAGGTATTTTACTAAGTTGTTAAGGTAGAACACCAAAAGGCCCAAAGATCAAGGCTGACCAGAATCTCCCCCTCAAACATTCTAGGCACAGGGCCACTGCTTGGAGTCGTGTTGGCTGTCAAAGCAGCGTAGCTACACTCAGCAACCCTCACTGTCCCTCCACCCCCTGGCTTGGTGTGAGCAGGGCTCAGAGGAGAGGACTGGCAGAAGAGGCTCCCAGTTGGAGGCAACTGTCAAAGACAGGGGCACCTTCCCAGGTAGGCAAGGTGAGACAGGCGGGGCTCCTGTCTCCAGGATCTCAATAGGCTGCAGGGAATTTGAAGGCTGTGATGTAGGCTTGCAGACTACCTGCACACTGCATGGGAGAGTGGTGGGCAGGTCCATCTGGGCTGGCCAGGGATTGCTTGGTCAGTCCTCAGTCCTACTGAGGAAGAACCTGCCAACAAGCAGGCTCTTCATGCAGAACGCACAGCAAAGGGGAGCCCCTCCAGCCCTGCCCAGCAGGCTCCCTGCAAGGCTGAGAGGCTTCCCCAGCTCTGTCTCCTGACTCCCCTCCCCTCCCCTCCCCTCCCCTCCCCTCCCCGTTAGGAGTGTCTTAGCCTCTCCTTTGGGTTCCCTCCACCACATGGCTATAAATGCAGATTCCCAGGACCTGGCCCAGCAGATGCCCACACATGCCCAGTCATATCTCCTAGAGCAGGAGTGCAGCTTAAGGGTCATGTCATTCATAAGAATGGCCTTTCTTGTTGGGACCTATGTTCTCTTGAGATGTCCTAAGGACTGAGGGCCTGGTTGAGGCACTGGCTTTGACGCTACTTCTGAGCACAAGGCAACAGCAATGAGCCACGTGCCGGGTGATGACTCTGTGCAGCCCACCTCCCTTTAGGCCTGTGTCTTTCCTGAATTCTCCCCTGCCAACCTAAATCAAGATTTAAAATTTTGTTTTTAATTGACACATAATACCTGTACACATTTATGGGGTGCAGTGTGATGTTTACAATGTGTAATGATCTAATCAGGGTAGTGTGTATCCCTTACCTCAAACCTTTATCTTTCGTAAGAGCATTCAAAATCTTCTTATAAATATGCAATATATTATAAATATATAATACACTATTGTTAACCATAGTCACCCTACTGTACATCAGAACATCAGAACTTATTCCTAACTGTAATTTTGTACCTTTTATCTTTCCAACATTCTCCAGCCTCCTAGAACCACTATTCTATAGTCTCTACTTCTGAGATCAGCTTTTTCAGATTCCACAAATGAGTGGGGTCACATGGTGTTCGTCTTTCTGTGCCCAGCTTGTTTCATTTAACACAATGACCTCCAGGTTTATCCATGTTGCTGCAAGGGACAGGATTTCATTTTTTTTTAATGGCTGAATAGTATTCCTGTGTGTGGGCACCTGTGTGTATCTAATATATCTATCTCACATTTTATCCATTCATCCACTGAGGGGCACTTGGGTGGATTCCATATCATTGTGAATAGTGCTGCAACGTCCACAGGAGTGCAGAGATCTCTTTGACATTCTGATTTCCTTTCAATGTAATCAAATCTTGTTTCCAGAAAAGGGTCTATTTCATGGCTAGGGCTTAAGTACTAAGGGACCTGGTTCCATGAAAATATCAAATGTGGCCTAACTTCATAGAACAAAGGAGGTAGTTTCAGCCCAGTCCCACCTGGCTCAGTGGGACTTCCAGCAGAAGCTGGAAGAGGCCTGAAAAGACTCCCTGAGGCTCTGGAGGCCCTTTCCACATGTCAATGTTAGGTTTCTGGCCTCCGGAGCTCGGAGAGAATACATTTGTGTTGTTTTAAACCGCCAAGTTATGATGCTTTGTTGTAGCAGGCCTAGAATAGGGCCACAGCCACCATTTCGCAGCTGGGAAGGAGATGAGGGGCAGGCTCACTCAGGGTCTTCACTGAGTCCGCAGTTGAGATCCTAACCCAGGGTTGTTTCCTAGGCCATGAGACCCGGTGGAACATTTTCCTCCAGATGCCTCTGTGGTGTGCAACCGGGCCTTCCATGTGGAACCCTGAGGCTGTGGGAAATGGAGTGGACGAAGTGAGCTCACACATGATGAGCTCAAGACTGCGCGTTCAAGGACCTGCGCTCTAGTTCTGGCTCTGCCACTTCCTAGCCTTGTGCTCTCAGATGAGTGAAATGTGGGCCTCCCAGCAGTCAGAGTGGCATCCTGTTGCTGCAGCTCCATGGTCTCTGCTTAGGGCCCTTGAATCGTTGAGATGTGCAGACTGGCTTCACTCTGTCGATGCTTTATAAGTGTTGCCTCTTTAGGGGTTGTGGTTACATGTGCAGAAATTACACCATACTTTCATTTGTTTGGTGGCTACTTCTCTTGATGTTTTAACTGTTACTCAGACCTGTACGTTAGCAGGAGGACTTGGGACACACAGCCCTACAACATGAAGCCTATAGCATCTGAGTTCTTGGACAGGACCAGAAAAGGTATGGACTTCTTTCTATTTTGAGACAGAGTCTCATTCTGTTGCCCAGGCCGGAGTACAGTGGTACAATCTTGGCTCACTGTAGCCTCCGCCTCCCAGGTTCAAGCAATTCTCTTGGCTCAGCCTCCCGAGTAGCTGGTATTACAGGCATGCATCACCATGCCTGGCTGATGTTTGTATTTATAGTAGAGACAGGGTTTCACTGTGTTGTTCAGGGTGGTCTCGAACTCCTGACCTGAGATGATCCACCCAACTTGGCCTCGCAAAGTGATGGAATTACAGGCATGAGCCACTGCGCCTGGTCAAGATTTGGATTTCTAAGTGCTATATATCTGGGTATGATCTCATTTAAGGATTATATGAAAAGATCTAGTGCTAGATTCTCCGCTGATAGACACGAGCACATGCAACTATTGAACACTTGAAGTGTCACTAGTGTTACTGAGGAATTGAATTTCTCATTTGAATTAATTTAAAGTAAAAAATACTGGCTGGGCCCAGTGGCTCACACTTGTAATCTCAGCACTTTGGAAGGCCCAGGCAGGAGGATCACTTGAGCTCAGGAGTTCAAGACCAACCTGGACAACATCGTGAGACCTCATCTCTCTAAAAAATAGAAAAAAAATTAGCTGAGCATGGTGGTGCACGCCTGTGGTCCCAGCTACTCGGGGAGCTGCCAGGTGGGAGGATTGCTTGAGCCTGGAAAGTCAAGGGTGCAGTGAGTGGTGTTCTCACCACTGCATTCCAGCCTGGCGACACAGCAAGACCCTCTCTCCAAAAAACAAACCCCAAACCAACAATTCAGTTACTAAAAAATTTTAAAGTAGGACAGTGGAGTGGGTGACGTGAGCTTACATCTCATATGAGCACTTTCTGTTTGGAACAAAAATTCACATTTAAAGTATGCAAATCTGCCACTGCAAAGCTTATGAAATCTAAATACAGATCAAATATTTTGATGAATATTGAGCACTCACATTGAGATGGGCTGTAAGTGTTAAATATGTACCAGATTTTGAAGAGTTAGTATAAATAAAAGGATGTAAAATACCTCTAACATTTTCATATTGTGTGTGAATATGATAATATTTTGGATATACTGGATCAAATAAAATAATATTAAACATAATGTCACCTGCTTCTACCACTTACTAGCTCAGTGGTTTTGGGCAATTCCCCTAAACCCTCCCGGCCTTATCTAAAGTTGCTGAGTCGAAAGGCCCTTCAGGCTCATCTCAGGCTGTGGCTGAGGGAGGATGACACTTAGTGGGGGTTGGAGTTCTCCAGCCCACTGTAAGGCTGAGTCTTGCGAGTGGAGAGGTCACAGCCCCTAACACAACAGGCATGCCCACCCCACCCCCAGCAGGAGGTTTCATCTTCCCAGGGCTTGAAAGTAAGATTTACTTGACACCCACTGCCTAAGCAGCCCTGAACTTGCTCTGTTGGTTCTGTTGAAGGCTGTAACAACCACACTCTTTTAGCTTCTTGAACCCTTTTTCTCCACTGAGTGCTTCTGAGCTGGGCAGGGCTAGGACTCTCCCTATCCCCTGTCCCTGGGCTCCAGGGATCTGCCTTGGACAGGCGTGCCCTGGCCTCTGGACTTTCCCAGTCTTCTCCAGGCAGCTGGAGGGGTGAGAATGAGGGCAACAGGGGAGAGAAGTCTCTAGGACAGATAATTTGGGTTCCAGACTGGAGAATTGTGCTGGGGGTGGGGGATCACTGTGAACTTGACCCTGAGGCAGTCAGTGAGGGGCCCTGGAAAATTGCGTGTGTATGTGTTGGGGTGGGGGTGTGATCAGGGCTATGTGAGATGAATGGCAGAGACTCTGCAGAACAGCAGAGGCAGGAGCTGTCTCTGATCTTGATCACTTAATTCCACATATGAGCGGCTGCCTGAGATACGGTGCAGCTGTTTGCTGTTGTTCTGACGTGCAGACCAAGCTAAATAAGAGCCCGCCATCACTGGGCACCTGTCATGGGAAAGGTACCACATGGGGAGCTTTACACACCTGCCATCATCGAATCTTCACGGTAACCCAAGAGGGGAAATGCCTCATAGAGAATTGCCCGAGGCTGCAGAGCTGGGAGGGGCAGAGATGGGATTTGAACCCAGCTCTGGTCTTGAAGGCAAGTTGCTCACCCAGGGCCAGGTGCGGTGGCTCATGCCTATAACCCCAGCACTTTGGCAGGCCCCGGCAGGCAGATCACTTGAGGCCAGGAATTTGTGACAGTCTGGCCAACATGGTGAAACCCCCTCTCTACTAAAAATACAAAAATTAGCCTGGTGTGGTAGCACCCACCTGTAATCCCAGCTACTTGGGAGGCTGAAGCAAAAGAATTACTGGAACCCAGGAGGCAGAGGCTGCAGTGAGCCGAGATTGCCTCACTGCACTCTAGACCGGGTGACAGAGTGAGATTCCGTCTCAAAAAATAAAACAAAACAACCCTCCTCCCCCAAACGCAAAAAACAAGTTGCTCACCCTTAGCTGCACATGTCCTCAGAAGTGGTTCACTATAACCCCAGTGCCCCTGGCTTCAGGGATGGGAGTCCTGGCAGGGGTGGGCTTTGTCCTCGTCCTGGAGTGGAACTAGGCCTGCAGTCCAGGTGGCGCTGAATTCCCTCTGCCCCTGACGCAGATCCCTGGACCCTGCGGTGTGTATTCCCAGGGTGGGTAGGAAGGCCCTTAGAGGGTGAGCCAGGAGGTCCACAGGTGCCCAGAGGGTCTGAATGGGAGTGCCAAGCAGCCTAACTCACGCGCGGTTTGCTCTTTAAATAGCTGCGCAGGTCGTCAGATGTCTGTGAAGGTGGAGGAGGCCTTGCTGTCCCTCCTGGGACCGGGAGTCTCAACTTGAAGTCCAGAGGACGTGGGACTCAAATTGGACTCTGCCCCTCCTCCTTGCCTGAGGCTGGCGGATCTGACTGCGGCCACCCGCCTTTGGGCTCGAGCAGGCCATTTTCCACATGGCCACTGGGTGTCGCCCTCGCTCCATGAGAGGACCGCCCCCCCCCCCCCCCCCCCCCCCCCCCCCCCCCCCCCCCCCCCCCCCCCCCCNAGTTCCCGGCTCCTTCACTGCCTACCGTGTGCTGGCCTGTGCCGGGCGGGGAGGTGGCCCCTTGGCCAGGCTCTGTCCTGAAGGCAGGTGGGCCTGACCCAGCCAGAGATGGTGCTGTTGCTCCCTGTAAACGCAAGCTGTTTGCAGACAACAGCAGGATATATCTGGACTGCGTAACAGCATGCCTCTCTGTGGATGATACGGCTTGGCTCTGTGTCCCCACTCAAATCTCATGTTGAATTGTAATCCCCGGGTGTCAGGGGAGGGACTTGGGGGGTGGTGATTGGAATGGGGGGGCGGTTCCCCGCTGCGGTTTGTTCTCGTGATAGTGAGTTCTCGCGAGATCTGATGGTTTAAAAATGTTTGGCGGTTCCCCTTGCTCTCCCGCCTGTCGCCCTGTGGTGTGCTTTGTTTCCCGTTTGCCTTCTGCCATGATTGTAAGTTTCTTGAGGCCTCCCCAGCCATGCAGGAACTGTGAATCAATTAAGCCTATTTTATTTGCAAATTACCCAGTCTCGGGCAGTTCTTCATAGCGGTGTGAAAACACACTAATACAGTGGAGGGCTCGGCTGTATGTCTTGGAGGCTTACCTGTTTAAGAAGTCTCCAGGCCTCTTGGTGTCAGCTGGTAGTTTTGTGCCCTGCAGTGCTCCAGCTGTCCCTCCCCGGGGCTTGGGAGTGCTGGTGCCTTATCCAGCAGGTATGGAAGAGCCTCTGAGGTCTAGTCCTGTGAGCATTGCTGAGAGCCACAGAAAAGCCACTCCCCAGGGGCCCAACCTCACAGACACACCTTGCTGGACCATCTGAATGTGCTGGAGGCAGGTGGAAGGGACTATCAGCCACCATCCCCTGGCCATCTGTGCCACAGGTGAGTCAACTGAGGTCACACAGGACAGTGGCTTGCTCAGGGTTACTCGGCTGGTTGGGACTCAGGTCTCCTCTGCTGCAGTTTCACCCCAGAAAAGGTGCTGGTTACAGGCTAAGTCATGATACCCCCAAATTTACATGTTGGTATTCTAACCCCCAGTACTTTAGAATGTGATGAAACAAGGAAACAAAGAATTTCAAATAAGGAACTACAGTGGTTGAAGATGTAGTTAGTTAAGGTGAGGTCATATTGAAGTCAGGTGGGCTCCTAATCCGATGTGACAGGTGTCCTTGGAAAGTGGGGAAACTGGACACAGATGAGCACGCAGGTAGAATGCCGTGTGATGATCAAAGCAGAGGTTGGGGCGATGATTTTGGGAGAAGCTGGGGGAGAGGCCCAGAGCAGATTCTCCCTCACAGCCCTCGGAAGGAAGCCACACCACTGATGCCTTGGCGGCGGACCTCTGGTCTGCGGGAGGTGAGAGGACGTGCAGGTCTGCTGTTGAAGCTACTCGGTCTGTGTGCATTGTTGCAGCAACCCCAGTAAGCAAATCCAGTGCCCACCAGGGGGGCTGCTGTGGCCCCTGGACTCCACCCTCCCGCTGTGACCCCCAGCCTTTGTCTTCTTGCTTGGCTCTCTGGCTGAACAAATCTTCTTTCTCTCCCCACTGCTTCCAAGGCTCGTATCGTGCTCTGTGTTCTAAAGTGACCCAGCCCGCATCACTCCCCAAACGAACCTATTTTTTTAGAAAGTTGAATTCTAGCAGAAGGCAGCAAGAAAGCACCCTGATCAAGCTGATTCACACTAAAGGGTGAAGGACTAACACCTGGGTAGTGTGATTCCAGGGGACGGACTTGCTTAGCTCTTCCAGGGCACTTCCGGGTTCAAAGAGGAGTTTGTGAATTCCTGAAGAGGCCCTTTTGCCAAATGGAGATTATTTTGTAATGTGAATGTTTGTCCTCATTACAAGTCACCCAGTTAACAGGTTAGCATGCTTTCTTTTTGTGTCTGTGCTGCTGACTCAGGGGCCCAGGACCAACTCTGGCTTCTTCACAGGCAGGTGTCCTCTTTGGAGGCCACCTCCCCACCACCCCCACCACCAGTGCAAGCCTGAGCCCACTTTCCCACTTCCCTCTTTAGTAGGAAGGACCACAACAGGAGACCTGCCCAGCATTCCCTGCCTCTTCTCCCCACGCCCCCACAGCTCCACTCTGACCTTGTAAGAATGGGCTTGCTCGCTGGCTGCGATAGGGCTGCTTTCAGCCTTCCTGACTAGACAGGTTGCCCCTGGGGCTGAATGCGTGGCCTTCGGGGAGTGGGGCTGTGTGGAAGTGGCGATGCTCAGAAGTGTGGCACAGGTCAATGCACGTCTGGCTTTAATAAGCAGTGACCTATGGCCTTCAGCTGTGGAAGGCTGGTGGTATGGAGAACCGAGGAGTTCTGGGAGGAGACTGGGGGCAAGAGGCTGCTTTCCAGGCAGGGCGCAGGAGCCTTGGAGAAGGTGCTAGAAGCTGGGGTTCCTGTGCCAAGGGCTTGGAAGGCAGGCAGAGTCCTGGTTGGTGGAGTCATGGGTAGGGGCTGGGCTGGGTGTGGGGCTGGATGGTTTGCACTCCCATGCCAGCCTCCCTCTGGGTTGGTGGGCCCCTCCTGAAGTCTTGGTGTGCCTGCACCTGGGTGAAGCTGCGCTGCAGGGAGGTTCATATGTACAAAGTGATCTTTCTTCCAGAAGAACAGTCTGCAAAGGTGTCTCTGCAAGTTTGCCAGATGCCTGTGCACACCTTGTGGTGGCCCTGAATTGATGAACTGATGGCTGTGCTGTAGAACTTGGAGCAGGAAGGAAGAAGTTCATTGTCAGTTGAGGAGTTCAGGGAAAGCTTCCTGGAGGAGGTGGAGTTTGAGCAGAGCCGTGAAGGATGGGGGGTTTGTCCTGGAGGAAGGAGAGGCAGCAGGCCCTGCGGGGAAATACCACACCTGGCATCTACTCGTCCTAGGGGCCATGTCCCCACCTCTCAACTCCCCTGCTTGTCTCCAGAGCTTGCATCTGACTGAACTTCCTGCCCTTCCATCTCTACTCTAAGCCTCTCTGGCCTCCACCTTTGCCCATGCCCTTCTCTCCAGCTTGTATGTGTGTCTCACCCCTGCGTCTTGCTAGCTCTGCATGCTGAAACCTGGCTAGCATGTCTGGACACTTCTCGTTGGTTTCACCTTCCTCCATTTCTCTCAGCCTTCCTCTCTGTACCAGAATCCAATCCATCTTCACCTCACTTTGCAGTTATAGTCATTCAACACTCGCCTCCCCCAACCCTTGTTCATTGCTCGGCACACATCGGCAGGGCCTGCAGCTTGCTGGGTGTTGGGGGTGCACATTCTCTGCCTGCGGAAGTCCTGGGACTGGCAAGGCTCATACAGAGATGCCAGCTTGGCATCTGAGGACCTGGGGACTCTGCCAAGGCCTTGGCAAGCCTGCCCCAGCATCTCCCAGGCATTTGCCCATTCCTGCCAGGAACAGGGCAGAGGTGGAGGCACTGGTTTCCTAAGAGCAATGGGCAAATCCATCTTGCTTGGCTCTCATCATTTCCTGAAGTATTAGGTCACCCAGGTTGTTAGCGAGGACCTTATTTGGAGAGCCTGGCTTCCTGGTATGAAGTGGTGAACCTAGGAGGGGCAGGCCCGCTGGTCTCAGTGGCTACGCCATCAGAAACAAAATCGTGTTTCTCTTTCACCACAAGCACTGGGAATTGAAGTATGTACGGAAATACAATTCATAAATGGATGGACTTTGTTTTCACTGTTCCCAGGGTTCAATTTTCAGAAACAAAATGTCAGTGTTATGGCTGAAGTTCTCTTAGTTTTAGGAAACAGATCATAACCCAGAATTGTTTATGCATAGTTCATCTATTATATGACAAGAACAGGTTTGAGAGTCTCTGAAGGGTCAGAGGACTGTGGTTACACAGCAACAAGGCGGTCTGAGTGTGGTGACTGTGGTGATCCAAACCCTGATCTTACATATTCCCACTGCCCCCCCAGGAAAATCCCAGGGAGTGGTGGTTCTTCTGGAAGCCCGCAGCTGCGGGTAACCAGCTGCCAGGGTGGGTCTGTCACTCACGGAGAGCCTGCATGTGTGTGCATGTGAGCATATACTTATGTGTGTAAGCGTGTGAGCCTGTGTGTCCGTGTGCATGCACACTTGTGGTTAGTGTGAGAAAACACTGGCTGAAGTAGGAGAGCTGAGCCACAGTCCCGCCTACCCACTTGTTAGTTACCAGTGTGGCTGCGCCCCTGAGTCTGCAGTGTGGGTGCACGGATCCGTTCCTCAAAGGTCACCCAGCACTTCATGATATCCATGTATTAACAGCAGAGGTGAAGGGGCTCTTGGGCAGCCCGGGGATCTGGAAATGCCCCCGGAGGAGCTGAGGCTTGCTGGACACGGGGTGTGGGGTCCTTGGATCTTTCCAGTGGCACCATGGACCATGGATTCCAGGGTGGCTCAGGATCCAGTGGCTCTCTTATCTCCTCTTCCTTCACACAGGTTGCTGGGCCCTGGCCAGTATGTGCAGTGCAGGCAGGTGGCAAAGGTGAGAGCTGCTGCTCTTGCTGCCCCTGGCCTGCAGGAGAAAAGTCCTCTGGGGTAACTTTTATAGCTTGTGCATGAGCAGAGCATCAGTTGGATCCAATATTTTTATATGATGTCCCCCAAATAAAGATCAGCATTTGGCTCCGTTTATTTCAGCAGAGGGCTCAGCTTTGTTGGCTCCCTGCATAAGGAGGGTCAGACAGGGAGTGTCACCTCTAGAAACAGCTCTGGCTACTGCCTCTCAGGAATCCTGGCCTGGGCAGCCTGGCAGGGCTACCAGCTTCCCTCCCAGAATCTGTTGGTGGCTCACACCAGGTAGGTCTAGGGGTGAGGGCTGGGCGTACCTGGCCAGGGCATCTCCCCAAGTTCAGAGCCCTTGGTCCATCTTGAGCCTGCACTGGGATCCCCACATTTCCGCTTCTGCCCCGTTTCAAACTCCAAACAATATCTTCAGATGGCAGAAACAGAAGCTTCGAGAATAACTTATATCATCTGCACTTAGTGTCTGCTCTCAGCTAACAGAGCCCTGAGGCTGCCTTCCTCAGGGAGCTTCGCCCATGTCTCTGAAGAGTGTGCAGGGCACCTTTCTGGAGGACAGAGCCTGCAGTTCCAGACCCTGGCTTTCAGAGGATGCTCTCGGCTCCTGTGTGTGCCCTGCTTGTGGTTAAGTGTCTTTCTGCTACATAAACAGATCAGGGACTGAACCCTGCAGAGACTGGAGAGGAGCTCTTACAGTAGTAAGAATCCACCTTGCCTCTGGCAAAGCTGTTTTGGACGGGGCTGATTGAGATGCATACCTCTGTTCCTGCCAGAACAATGTGCCACCTCTCCTATATCCATGCCCATCCCTTGGAACCAGGGGTCCACCAGGTGCTGCTTGCTGGGAAAGATAAGGAAAGGGTCAAGCCCCTTCCGAGACCTGCCCCACTAGACTCACATCAGAAGGAACAGAACTTGGAGCCCCCTCATTTGTAGCAGAACTAGAGTGAGAAGGAAGGCCAGGAGGAAGGGAAACTCCAGGGCTGCTCCTCTGCCAGCCCCATCGGCCTTGCTCTTGGAGACGTGGGGATGATTTGCTGCTCTGACAGGCAGGTCACGAGGACAGTCCTCGTATGCACAGCTGATGGGGAAGCTTCTCTGCTCAGGCACTGCTTCCTTCCTTGAGCAGAACAAAGGGCCAGCCTCACAGAGAGGCTTGCTTCACCTGTCTTGTGCGGCCCTGGGACTCTGGAAGCCACTAGTGTTGTGGTGGGGGCCACTCTCCTCATGTGGCAGAGGACACAGGAGGCACGCTCCTCACCTGAGTGAGGAATTGCGGTGTGTTACGTGGCACGGGAGACTCCAGCGCAGTTCTGAAGATGCCAATCCATGCTTGGGTTATTTTGATTCACTGTTAATTTGGGGAGTCTGGCCACCCCGTGAAAGGCATGGAATGTGCAGTTTTTAATAATTGCAGTCCAACCTTGCCATGATATGGGCTTTCTGGTTTCCTGGACACTGGACAGCAGTAGTTTGGGGTTGGGAGATATTTACTCTGCAAAACATTTTTCCAGTGTTCTTTAAGCTGATGCCCCCAGAATTTTGTCAGGAGCCAGAGAGTATTGCCTCCCCTCCCCCGCTTGTTCTCCTGAGATCTGATGGAAGGAGATGGGGTCTGGAGGCCTGCAGGGGCAGGGAGGCTTTTTTACTGCATGGGAATGTTGCTGAGTCTATCTTCCTGATGTTGTTCTTATATTATTTCCTCTGGTTGGAGTGAATAGGGAAGTGGGGGCACATCTGTGTTCTATGAAAACTGACCCAGAGCTCCCCATGCAGCGGGGGCCACCTTAACTTCCCTTTTGCGGTTGGAGTTGATAAAATGGGTTATTGAGTTGTCCCTGTGATGGGGCCCGTGTTGTCGGATCCTGTCCAGGGGCCAGGAGGTGAACTGAGACAGGATGCGTGCTTTACTCTGTTTGATTGATTATGTAAACGAGGGCTATGCAAATTGAGAAGATGTCAATATCAGGGGCTGCAGGTTTTTAGGCAAAATTGTTTGGGGAGTAAAGTGAGCCTGAAGAGCCAATATTTTGAAAAGTTAATGCTAGGAGAAGAGACAGATGAAGAAAAGAATTGTTTTTTCATTTTCCTTCAAAGGTAATTTGAAAAAAAATTCCCCTTTGAAATGTTGCCAGCAGTGAATGAGTGAAAACCAGTAAAAGTTCAAAAGTGAGAGCCCTACTCTAGTTTCAAATAAGGTACTTAACGATCCTTTCCCCTCATTCAGCAGGAATACATATCCCCAAAATTTATCTAAAATTTGATTTTGTTCTCCATTTTAAGGGGGGGAAAAGTATTGGGAACTCTGAACCTGGTTCCCCAGCCATGAAAAATTCTCATGAAAGCAACACAGAAGAATTGGATTTTCAAAGCTGCCTTCAGAGGGGCCTTGGTGTGGGCTTCTGGGAGGAGTGTGGGGAAGAGCTGCCTACAAATGAATGCACATATAAGTGATATTTAAGTCTCTCTCTGGAAATTTCTAGTTTGATAGTTTACAACTCTGCTTAATAACACATTAAATCATTTCATAACCCTTAACAACTGTTTAATCTTTTCATTGTTGAAAAATGAGGTAATTGATCTAAACTGTGTTCGACTATGCCAGGAAAAACTTATTTAGAGGTACCACCCTTCACTGTGGCATTCAGAGGGTTCTAGGGACCCATTTGGGTTTTAGGGTGTTCCACCTCCCCCATGATGGGGTCTCACCCTGTGTGAGGTCAGGAGGCGGGGAGCCTGTAGTTCCAGGAAGTTTGGAGCCTGTCCTTTGACCCTTTTGCTTCGATGTTGCTGCCATCTAAGATTTTGGCTCCTAAATGGGCACTGTTGAAAACACGCTTTTTTGGCCGACAGCACGTTCTATGATTTCTCGCTGTGTTCAGCATGGCTGTTTGTGCACCATCACAATTAGAACGCTCATGATGGGGAGAGGGAGGGAGGGAGGGAGATCAAGTAAAAGCGAGAGAGAGAGAAAGTAAGTGGTCTGCTATTCCAAAAACAAGTATGCCTTCTCCTTGGGAATGACACCAAAGAATACCTTCTAAATGAAGTATGTTTCCCTTCAGAGATTACAGCATCAGATGATCAAAGTCCCCTGAAAATAACTTTTGGCAACCCCGAGTTTCTCCGTAACTCTTCTTTGACTCAAGTGGGGCGGCCCAGTGCTGGGAGCAGCAGCTGTCTTGCCTTTGGAGGCCTGAAGAACCAGGTGTGGGGACCGAGAGGCGTCCTGTATCTCTGCTGACTGCTTTGCAAACCCCGTGGCCTCAGGCTGGTTTGGGGCATTGGAGGTGGTTTTGTTTCTCTGGAAAACTGATTGTGGTACACAGACTGGTGTCCTCTATCTAAGTAATGCAGTGCAAGCATCTTCTCAACTTAAGCAGGGCTTTGGCAATCCTGGTGAAATGTATTGTCGTCAGCTATGTGTCCTGACGTCCTCCATAGAGTTGAGGAATGTTTGGACCTCAGCCCTTGAGCCCTTTCTGGTTTAAGTTTAATGAAAGTCGGGCAATCCAAATGTCTACCTGGCAGCAGGGAAGAGACCCTTCATGTTAATTATTGCTAAGCTAAACCATCTCCTTCCAAGGCCTACACATTTGTATACATTTTATATGGTCTATTTCCATTATAAATTGTCCATAAATTAAATGCAGATTTTCTTGGGAACATCTTAAGAAAAAGGGAAAAGATCTGTATGATACATGTTTCTGGTATTGGAGGTGACATGAATTACAAGCAGGGAGGGCAGCCCAGAGCGCCAGCTCCCCAACATGGAGGTCAGGCGTCTGGGTTAAGGCAACCTGAGTTGTGTGTGAACGGATGTGCGGCGTGCCTTTTCTCCATCGTTCCTGCTGTGGGCTGCACATCATGATTTAGAAACTGATGGAGATGGATGGGTCGACCTAGACAAGCAAGAGTGGGCCGGAGGGGGACAAGGGGGACAGTGCGGGGTGTGAGTGTTTCTCTTCTTCCCCAGAGAACAACTTCTGGCTGGGGCTGGGTGCATTTGTCTCTAGGACAGCCGCTCTCAGTCACTGTGTGGCAACGCACTGGGGACCCTTCTTCATTGTGAGGTGTGTTGCTGGCATCATTTCTTGCTAATGATAAAGAACTAGTGCATTTTAAGAAGTCAGAGCAGTTGCAGGGCCGGGCACAATGGCTCACGCCTGTAATCCCAGCACTTTGGGAGGCCAAGACGGGTGGATCGCTTGAGGTCAGGAGTTCGAGATCAACCTGGTCAACATGGTCTATACTAAAAATACAAAAATTAGCTGGGCATCGTGGCATGTGCCTGTTATCCCAGCTACTCAGGAGGCTGAGGCAGGAGATTCACTTGAACCCGGGAGGCGGAGACTGCAGGGAGCTGAGATTGCGTCATTGCGCTCCAGACTGGTTAACAGAGTGAAATTTCGTCTAAAAAAAGAAATCAGAGCAGGTACAAGGTTTATCTCTGCAATGTCTCCTCATTGCTGTGCATTCCCAGCTCTTTCTAGGGTGGCGAGCTAAGGGTGGAGTTTCAGTTGCACTCCATAGAATTGTGCCCCATCTGAAGCCCATTCCATTTGTGCTCGGCTTTGCTGCCTTGGGACCTTTTCACTCCCTGCTCCCACTGCTTGGCTTGCTCTTCTCCCTGATGTCTGCATGGCTGGCTGTCTCCCTCCCCTTTCAGGCCTTTGAGAACAAGACCTCCTGGCCTCCTCTATAGACACAGGTATCCTAAGTACTCCCCTGTCTTGCCCCTGCCTTATTTATATTTAAATTTATCTCTACTTGATATGCTGTATATTTTACTTATTATTATTAACAATAATAAATGTAGCATTCAGGAAGCGGGAGGTTTTGTCTCTTTGCTGTTCTACTCTGCTCCAGTGCCTGCACCTAGCAGATGTTCAATAAGACTTGATGAATAAATAATGCATGAACAGAGGCCCATGGATATGCAGTTGTGGGTCATTAGTTACATGTTACAGAAGAAAAGAATGTTGTAAAAACTGCTTTAGGAGACTAGACTTTGGCCAGTCAGCAGTAATTACAAAAAGATGGGTTTTAACCTAAATAAAAAAAATTTATAGGAATACCCTTTCCAACTAAAGATGGTGCTGCCTTCCAGTGGAGTGGATGCCCATGAAGGGAGTATTTAAGGTAGGTGAGGATTGGTGCTTGCCAGGGATGCTGCTGAGTGGCCTCTTGCCTAGGACATGGAGAAGTTTAGGTCATAGATAACCTTTCTCCCCTCTATGATTTTGTTTAAGGCGATAAAAGTTTCTCTTCTGAGCTCTCCTAAAATTCACCGTCCTACAATTCTGCGTGCTTCCGGTGGTTCAGATGATGCCACGGCTTGTCCCAGATTGCACAGCTTTGGCTAGGGGCAGGCCAAGATGGCGCAGGGTTCTCATTCAGAATGTGAGCCTTCAGGACACTGTCAGCTGCCATGCTGGGGCAGCCTCTGCATCTCTAGCAGTGGGCCTGGCCTTGGTGGTTACCAGGCTGCCTCTGTCAGGGTCAGCTGCATGTTTTCCCCAGGCCTGAGTGGTGTGGCAGTTTTTTCTTGTCCGCAAAGGAGGTATTCATTTCTCTTTCCTCCAGTCAATCAACTATTATGTGTTGTGCTTTGCCCTTGAGTCTGTTCTGGTTGTAGGGGCATGCCCCATCTCCCAGACATCAGACTGGAAACTTTCCCCTTCCCTCCCCACCATTGCATCAGTCCTAGCTCAGAATCTTGGAGGCTTAAAAGTTATCTGCAGATGTGTGTTCAGCATGCCAGATAAATGCCCGGCCTGGGTTCCATAGCTGAAGAGCTTTAGGGATGAATGAAAGAGTTTCTAGGGGGGCTTCACTGGGGAAGCTTGGGAAGAGCTCAGCAGGAATGACACACTTGGGGAAAGTGAAGTGAGCTTCATGTGGAGCAAAGAACCTATTGGTGGATGTGGTGTCAGACACCAGGCCCCCGCAGGTGCAGAGTAAGGGCCAAAACCAAAACACACCTCTTTTCCAAGTTTCTTTCTCCTTTTTAAAAAAATAAGATAAAAAATAGAGACAGGATCTCTCTCTGTCACCCAGGCTGGAGTGCAGTGGTATAATGATATCACACTGCAGCCTTAAGCTCCTGGGCTCAGGCGATCCTCCCATGCTAACCTTCTGTGTAGCTAGGACTACAGGCATGCGCCATTACACTTGGGGTGTGTGTGTGTGTGTGTGTGTGTGTGTGTATAAACTTTTTTTTTTTTGTAAAGAAAGAGTCTTGCTATATTGCCCTGGCTGGTCTCAAATTCTTGGGCACAAGTGATCCTCTGATCTAGGCATCCCAAAATGTTAGGACCACAGGTGTGACCCATGGCACCCAGCTTCCATTTTTCTTCAGTGTGGGCCATGCCTCAGGGCTTGTGTCGGGTTCAGGAGCAGCCTGGGGACACTTTGGATCTCCCAGCACTAGGACACAGAGCCAACTCAATGCTGCCCGGTGCGAACAGTTGTCTTGGGTGGTCAGAGGCCCTGAGCTCCATTGCAGACCAGCTTTGAACAAGCCACCCCACCTTTCTTCCAGCAGTAGAGGGGACTCCGCCTTCTCCTATAAGTCTTTTAATGTTAGTTCGTGGGCTTTTTCTTTTCATTGTACAACTTTCTGTGCTATTTGACTTTTTAATTCTATAGAGGTATCACTTTGTTTATCATAATATAGATATTTGGATATAATTTATGAAATACTGTAGATAATATCACTCTTGGCTCTGTGATGGGGTGGTGATTGGTGATAAATGGCTTTGGGGGCACTGTAACTTCTGCCAAGTCTTTGTTCTCAGGCTGTGCCACTCTGGCCTGCACAGGAGGCCTGCCCAGCAGTGAAGCAGCCCCTTTGGGCTGGAGCCTGTTCTAGCCTGGGGCCTGTGGGCAGTTGGCTGTGGATGAAGTCTTTCCCACTGGGCTTTATAAATTGTTCTGTGGGGTCCATGAGAGCTGGGTGGGGAGCAAGAGAGTGATTTTATGGGCAATTTCCACATACCCTTTGTGCGAGACCCCACACGTTGCCAGCTAGACAATGGTTTGCTTGCTGCTTCCACGGCCAAGTCCCGGACTGGGGCAGCCCCCACCATGTGAGATCACACCACAGTGGCGTGATGCTCCCAGTGACCTGTGGCTGGGCAGAGAGGCCCTAGGATCTCACAAGGAGGTTGACTCCAGAAACGCCAGGAAAGAGGTAAAGGGATGCATCCACATCCCTCCATGTGTTCTCAGAAGGACTTGAACTTCCATGCCTGAAAGCCAACATAACTTGTTCTGTCAGGAAGAATCATGGTGTCAGAACCAGCAGTGCCTTTGCCAACCCAACTTTGGGTTTTACTTTAGAACAAACAGGCTCTGAGAGAGGGATGTCTTTTGAGGGTCACACAATAGGTCAGTGCTGGGGTGAGATCAGATTTTTTTTTCTCCCTGACTTCATGTGGCCTCTTTGAACAAAGGAGAGGAGGAGCCAGGGTGGGGAGGGATTGGTGTCGGGCAGCAGGGCAGCTTCCCAGAGACCTGTTGCTTATAGGGTACCCGAGCCATTGGTGGTCTTCCTAGCTGTGACCTTCCTCTGCCCTTCCTACAGCACTGAGCCTGTGTTGCTGAGATGCCCTGGTGCCTCCTTGGAGGCTGCATGGTGGGGGTAATTGGTGGCTGTGAGGGGACAGGCTGCCTGGTACTGACCCACCTGGGCATCATTCTCACACTCTGTGGATAGCTACGGCAGCTGGGTGAGGGATGTTGGATCTGAAGCTCACGCCTGGACCTCCTTAGCCATCAAAATTCTGAGCTCCTGGCTGCAGCATCCCCGGTGGCCCTTCCAGTGTGGGATGAGGGCTGGCCTTGCCTGGGAGGTGAATCAGTGCTACTCACTGGTGTCATGAGCTTGAGGAAGTCTTTTCTTAAGTGGAGCTTCTCTTGGAACCATTGCTTTGCCTGGGGGCATTTCAGGAACAGAGTGCTGTGGTTCAGCCCTGATCACAGAGACCACATGTGATGTTCTCACTCCTGCGCGTGTCTCTTTCTTGCTGCCCTGACTCTGTGGGCATCCATGCTTGAAAGAGGCTGGGACTTTTGCCATCTTGAAATTCTTAGTAAGTTTTGAACAAGAAGACCCACATGTTCATCTTGCATTGGGCCTCTTCAGTGATGTAGCTGGTCCTGTCCTTAGCCACAACTAGTCTCCTCCACCACCATATGTTCCTAATAGAGGACTGGGGTGGGTTAGGATGGGGGCAGAGCAGAGGGCACCTCATCATGGTGGGGATAGTTGGTGGCTGGGAGGGGACAGGGTGGATTCTGGCCACCAGAGACTGTGAACGTGGCAAAGCTTTCCTTGGCTGACCCCAGGCCCTGCTTTCTGCAGCTTTTCCCTGGGTTCTTCATTCAGACTCTTCACATTCTGCCAATTTCTCTTTTGAGACAGGTTCTATGGGGCTGGCCATTATGGTACTCAAGATAGGCTAGGTTAGGTAGCAAACTAATGCAGAAATACCAGTGGCCTTATACAAACTTCATTGGCTATGGAAAAGCAGGCCGCAGTCACCTTTTTACCATTTTTCTTTGCTGACACTGTGTGGTCCATTTGGGAAAGAGCAGCTCCTCAGGCGGCACTCAGAGTGGGGACCCCACTGTGGCTCACGAGAGATACCTGGTGCCCAGAGCCACGGTCCCGTGAGGCAAGTCCGTCATCCCAACAGCAATGGTGGATCTTGTCCCACGTTTTCAAGACACTGCATTCCAGACCCCTGGTCTGACCCCCCTGGTTTGGGGAACATGCTGGCTGCCAGTCCATGGCCACTTGTTTGGGGTACTTGCCTGTCTGCTTGTCTATTCCCACTGACTCTCAGAGGCACTAGCCTTCAGCCATGAGGCAGCCAGAGCATTTGTGAATTACCTCATTTTGTTCACATTTATGTGGCCAAAGCCTGTTGCAGACAAAACACCAATAAAAGCCCAGGCACTGGGAAACCAAGGGCTGCAGAGCAGAGGAAGCAGGGTTGTTTTCATGGCCCAAAACTTGTGTCTTTTTTTTCCTTTTTTGGCAAAAGAGAAAACGAAATAACTTTAAAAACAATGTACAGTCCGCATCTGATGGCTGTCGAATATGTACGACCTTCAGCTGCTTCCAGAAAATTATTCATGATCTATTTGAGCACTTGCTAGGCGCTGACACCATGTCTCCTCCTCACACTGACTCAGCCGCTACCTGGGGCCCTGCCCAGGGCTTTCTGGCCTGGGATCGTTGAAGGATCCCATACCTGGGCCAAGTAACTGTGTTTAAGATAAACTCTATGCGGCCGGGCGCGGTGGCTCAAGCCTGTAATCCCAGCACTTTGGGAGGCCGAGG